>NC_141140.1:104175080-104492163 GCF_053477565.2 Lygodium microphyllum
TATTCATGCAAATTAGAAACAAGGCTACTTGGATCAAACTAAAAATTTACATTCCATCCAATATACCCTTTGCCATGCTACCACCACAAGTCGCCTTTATCCCCACAACATGAGGGACCATGTCTATTGTATTGGACATTTCTAATTTGCAAAAACAACAAAGTTAAGAAAACACAAAAGTCTAAAAAGTTATGATAAGTTTCATGTTAAACAAATACATTTTTAGAAAGTACCATTTCCTTCATCCTCTTCTTTGTGCATAGAAATTACTTTATTTTGTTCCAAAAATCCTACATATAAGGCAAGTATTACTAAAACAAATAGCTAAGAGCAAGAGTTACCACATATTTACTATGTTTGGCTCTCAAAGTACTTACTCTCTCTTAATTCAATCTCTTGCCGTGGAATGTCATCCAATGGATAGTCTATCCACCATGGACAAATACGCATTTCCCATTCCGACAGACCCCTCTCAAGCAGTGCTTTTGAGAACATACAAATTTCACATCCCAAGTCCATCCACTCCTCCACTAGAGGATGGAGGCTTTCTAGCACTCCACTTTCCTGTAGACTACGCAACTATCTTTTCCAAAAACATAAGAACAAACAACAAAAGCACTCTTAAGTTAGAATACATTTGTACATATGGTATTTAGAAAATATGGTTTCTTTATACTAGAAATACCTGTATACCACCCTCTTGCTTGATTGTGTGAGCTCTGGAACCTTCTCAGAGTCTCCAATATTCTTCATTTCACCAAAAATATTTGCAAATGCCTTTAAAATATGTAAACGTCTTTGGCCTTTAAAAAAAACATCAAAGCCTCCTGGAATCTCAGTGCCATCAACTTGTAAGCTCCTGATCAATAAGGAGCATTCTCCAATCATATGAAACCAATACACCTCTTGCTTCATGTAGCTACGAAATCTCCTTACATCCGCAAAGTGTGACATAGTGGAGTCATTTGCCTTTATGACAGTCATGAGAAGTAAAATCTCCATTTTTCTAATATATTTTTTATTGAACAAAACATAACTTCAATATTGTTGAACCAAATTATGTTCAATTCCAAAAAATAAGAGAACATTAGTCCATGAGGAAAACATACCTCTCCGCAGCAATATTAGCACTATAGATGGCATACAATTTGTCCTTGGTAATAGCCATCATGTTCTTTTCATCCTAATTCAATGCAAACAAAACAGAAAAGAAATCCTCTCCATGCGCAGGATTAGCTATTCCAAGGTACTTGTATCCTTTGTCCCTCAATTTATCTTGCTCTTTGTTTATGAATTGTTTTCTTTTTGCCTCATAATTTGCCTCTGGAAATGCAAGCTCCTTGAGACGGCCTCCTCTTTGAGTATGACAGAGTTATAGTCATCCTAAATAGAAAAACCAATACACTATTCTTAGTTATGGTTAAATTCAAGATACCACAATTTGTTATGCTGAAAACTAAAATACTATAACAAACTTTTTACCTTCCACACCAAAAGCGATATTAGCAAACATGGGTTCTTGTACCATGGATCATTGCCATGGTTACTTTTTCCCTCAATTTCATACTCTATTTTAGCTCACCGTCTTTGAGAAGGGCTCATCCTTTCCAAAATGCTTTGTTTATCAGCGATGCCAAACTTTTGGAACATTAAAATTTCATGGCCTAGGTTGGGTTTGACATGTGCTCTTGTTACACTACAACATTGAAAATTGTCTTTAAATTTTAAGATTCACACATAAATAAAACCTATTCACATTCACATAACTAATAAATGAAACCTATTAGCATTCACACGTAAATGAAACCTATTGGTATAAATAAAATATATTGACATTCACACATAAATTATCTTTATATTTTGAGATTCACACATAAATAAAAACTATTAGCAATATTCACACACAATTGATGATCTATTAACCCATTTGAAAAAGTTAATAGTGATAAGTACACTTACGCATTTGATGTATCCAATGCTAACAATAGTTCTCCTTCTTTCTTCTTCTCCACTTGAATGAATTGACATAAAACTCTAACATGTCACAAAATATCTTCATTATAAACTACATACATCAAATAATAAAATAAATAATTATTCAAAGAAGGAAGTATCATCACAATAAACAAGAGAAAGCAAGACAATGCATAGTTACCTTCCTTTATCCTCTTCATCCATGTCTTCAACCTATGATTACCGTCCCATACCAAAAACTTGCACCCTCTTAAATCAGCCCACTCATCAGTCAATTCATCTTCAAACCTTTGGTTAACTTCTCTCCAAAGAGGGCCCCACTCTTCCAAATTTTGGGGAGATACATCCATTAGCTCACCAGTGGGCCTTCTCAAATAAACCAAAAATTTTCCCATTGTTTCCATATACGAAGCATTATCGAAAGATGAAATCAACCATGTAGCAGAACTAGATGCAAGCCTTACAGCCTCATAGGGCACAAGTCTACACAAAGGGATAGGAGGAGGAGAAGTATCGTTACAAAAAATGAGGCCAACACATCTGACATAAGCCCAAACTTGACATTCTCTCCAATGTGTCTATCATGCTCACTGACCTCTTTCTTTTCTTCATTAGCAATATCCTCATTCACCTCTTCATTTTCCTCATGTACAGTTTGCAAATCTAAAGACCTCCCCTGTGTTGTTTCACCACACTCCGTGGTGGTAGTGTGGGTGCTCATAGGATCAGCATGAACGTCATTGCTTGCTTCATCCATGCTATCCTCAAGCGCTTCATCATCAATGAAAGGACATTTTTTCCTTGGTTTTCCACCCTTGTTATTTGGAGATTCAGAGAATGCATGGGAGGATGCTTCTTGATCGATACTTACTAGTCTATTGCATAGACCGGATCTTAACCTTGTAATTGGAGTATCTAGAAAAATAATTTGAAAATAGAATATAACATTTATATGAAACTTTAAAAGAGTTGCTTAACCATTAAAAATAGAATATGTAAATTTAAAAGAAAGATTGAATGACTTACTTGGACGGCCCCTTTTGCTTTGACCTCTCCTACCACCACCACGTCGACCTCTAGCCATGCTCAGAAGCACTAAAACAAACCATAAATCATTTTAAAAATGAAGACAACTCAACTAAATCACATGTTCTATTAATTAATCTCCACCAAAATATGACCATTTGACGTAGACAAAACACTTTAATATCATTTGTTATTTGGTTTTAATAAATGTATTAAATTTTCTTAATCATTTGAACCTCCTGACCACATTTTCACCCCCGCACCCCCAAATGGGGGATACTCCCAACCCCTTGTTCCTATCTGCGTTGACGCAGACAATGCTGAGTGTTTGACAATTCCCAATCCAAAAAAATCAAATCATGTCACACTTATTTCTTTAGGATGATTTGCGTACGATTTAAAAATGGTTTAATTTTTCATGCCTTGGACTCGCGCGGTTTACACCCACTCTATATGGAGGGGGGGTATAGGGGGGGCATCAGCCCCCCTACTACTATCGCCGGGGGGTTCCAAGGGGGTTCCAAGGGAGGTTTAAGGGGGGGTTTAGGGAGGAGCAGTGGTTTAAGGATGAGGGGCTGAGAGGGGAGTGGTTTAGGGAGCAGGGACTGAGAGGGGAGTGGTTTAAGGAGGAGGGGCTGAGAGGGGGGCGGTTGTGCACTACCCGCCCCATTTCATAAGGTACCTCGCCCCCCCACCAGGTCGTCTGCGTTGACGTAGACAGCGGGCGGGTATTGAGGGTTCCCCCTCCTCGCCTTCTCCCTCTCCTCCTCCTCCCTCCAAAGGGGGCTACGCCCAACCCTCGAGAGTTGTTCGCATTGACACAGACAACCCCGGGTGTCCCAAAGGTCTCCTCCTCTCCCATTTTTTCAATTTACCATCTCCTTCTCTACCTCCCCATTCCTTCTCTCCCCTCCCATTGTTGTCCTCTCATTGTCTACCTGCTCTTCCATTTCTTTTAGCCATGGAGGAAAAATGAAACTTGAAATATAGATTTTCAGCCATAAGGATGGAGTGTGGAGCTTACCCGGTGAGTTTGATGGAGAATGTTGATATTGTTTGAGCTTGTTGCAGGGCTACTCTCCTTCTTGCTTCTTCTTTATGCCTTCCAACTTGCAATGGGAGAGAAGAAGAGGGAAAAAAAAGAGAAAAGGAAGAAGAAGAAGAAGAAGAAGAAGAAGGACAAATAAGAAGATATGTTTAAACCGTTACACACAACTTTCAATGGCAAGCGGTACATGCATATTGAACATCCATCATGAGATAATGTTTCTCTCGAACACAGAAAAATTATTTACTAAAAAATGTAAATGCTGACGGCGCCTGATATCTGACAAAATAAAACGTGCTTATAAAAATATGTGCTACAACACGACATGATTTTCAAAAAGACATGATTTATTTTCGAAAAGACATGGTTTTTTAAAAATTTATTTAACTAAATCTTGTGATTTTTCAATATGTAGACTTTTTTTAATGATTTGGTTCATTAGTGGACTGATTCGCAACTTCAACCGTCACTAAGAACTTGCCCATGGAGTAAGAGCTCATTTAATCCATATTTGGTGGGGGTAACGGACTATTATTTCTACGTTCAAAGAAATTGATAAACAATAGGCATGCTATTAGATATAATATTTCGCCTTCATAGCTCCATTGTTTGCTGAGTTTCAAACTGGCTTTTGTGAGAGACGATGGAAAAGTTACTCTTCAATGGTCAATTGGCTCCGAATCACTAGAACGTGTTGTGCCCCTGAGGGATGGAAAGATTCTTGTGAGCTCTTATTTTCTTCAATCACTTCTACCCCCTGACCGGAAGTTGGTAGGTTTGTATGCTATTTTCCAACTTGATGCTTACAGTGAAGAGATCGCGGTTCATGGCCAACCGGATATCAATGGTGCGGAGCAATTTTTGCTCGATTCTTCTCTTTCATGTCAGTATAAAATAATACATTGTGATACCACTTTCACCATGGACTAAGATGAAGGACTACACACTGTAGAAAATAGCAAACAAGCTCATTCACTTTCAGGACATGTTGTAGACATTACATCCGATTCCTTCGCAGAGACGTCATCTCAAACTTCTTCGCCACTTATAACAAATGCTTTTTGTGCACCCATCTCAACTCCGACTATTGACTTAGAGTCGGATGATGGACTTGATAGTCCTCATTCATTTCCACAAATAAAGAAAGAGATTTTACCTTGGATTACTAATAGCCCCAGAGGAAAGAAGTTGAAGGCTTTATTGCAGATGAGTGAAGGCCCTTTTTTTGTTAGTGAGATTCCAAGAGAGTACAATGATTCTGTTGCTTTCGTTCTTCTGCCGGCATATGGCACATCTTCAAACATGGATGGGATGCAGCAACAATATGATGGTCATGTCTGGACAAGACCCCATCCAACTAATATCTTCCTTGATGCTACTTCAAGAATTAGCCATTGCCTTGGAGACTTACAATGTCATCGAGTCAATTGTCCTTACTATGAGAGCAACAATCAACATAATAAAATGTATTTTCATGGTTACCTCAATAGCACAATGAGCAAGGGGCTACTTGCAAGTGAAGAAAAACATTCAATCACGTGTCAATATTGTAGTAAAGTTGTCACTTGTTATGCAACTTGTGATTGCAAAGTTTATTACATTTTGCCAAAGGACACAAGCATGGAGAGATTGATGCTTCATGTAGGCACTCACACACACAATGTGCAACCAGGGACTTCAATGGCTGCAATTAAAAAAATTAGATCTCTAGTTCACTCAGTTTTGCAAGTGAATCGACACTATGGTGCTAGGAAGATTCAAATGATTGTAGCAAAACAAATTATCACTGAATCTTTGACAACTAATGGTTCAATGGTGGAGGGAGAACAAGAGCTTACAAACTTTTTGGAGGAGTTGATGCCATTGGTTCAAAATCAGAGGTTAGTTTCGATTATTCAAGTCTGCAAACTATGGTTTGTAGCATTGTTATTAGTTTAACAAACTTTCATTTGTTGAGGTTGCAGGTTCAATAGTATCGTGACATGCCAGAAAAAAAAAGAAACATGTGTTGTTGGAGATGGCTTTGATAACATTTTGGAGTTGAAAAAAAGATGCATGTTTCCTTTTTTTCATGGCAGTAGATTTCCAGGGCAAGGAGGGGTGGGTGAAAAAAGTTACATTTTCAAGATGTCTACTGAAGGACCTGGCTCTGGAGTGGAATTGGTTAATCGAATGCGACGCTTAGGAAATGGAGACCTTTGCAAGTCTTGGGTTCACTTTGACTTTACACACAGAATAGATGACTGGGCAATAATGTCTTGTTCTGTGTATGATCCATGGTTTGTTCGAGAACCTTACTTGTTATCAATTTTCGTTGACATATTCTAGTTGCTAATCACTGTATTTCTTATTGCAGCTTGAAGGGGATCATGGTGATTGCTATTTGTGATACAAAGGAAGAGGATACAGAAACACAAATTATTTTTTGGAGATGCCTTAATAATGTGATGCTCGAGTGTGGACACCCTCCTGTAGACTTTGCAGGTTTTATGGCGGATGAAATTGGTGCAAATTGGATGGCGATCCGCACTGTTTTCAATGCGGGACCTGACAATGTTTTGGAAGGAAGAGAGCGATCGCGTTTGTTTCACTGGGAACAAAGCTTACAAAAGCACACAACAAAATACGTGCCTTCAAAACTTCAAAAGCATCACTTGAATTTATGTGAGAGGTGGCACCTTTCAAAATCCATTGAAGAGGGAAAGAGGAATGCCACAGCTATACAAAATTGGTGGCAGCAAGTAGGACTACCTCAAGATAGTACCGTGCCATTGAAGAGATGGATCAAATGGTGGGAGAATAGAATAGACCATTGGGATAGTACTACACATGTAAATGTTTTTTTTTGTTTCTATTTGTTACATACACATGTACTAATATCATTGGGGTGGGAATACCCAAGTATGAGAACAAAATAGACATGTAAGAGGAATTGCTGAGTTTTTTTTTGGGTTGCAGGCTTCCTTGAGTCCTTGGGAGAGGGCTTGTATTCCAACACAAATCTTTCTGAGAGCGTGCATGCAAGTTGGTTGGCAGGGGAGGATGGAAAGAAGAAAATTGGTTTGTATGATGCATGCGTCACTGACTTGATCAACTCATATATTCAATGTTCAAGGCAACTAGCCTTCACAACTGGAAGATACTCTGGAAATGGTCCCGACATGGATGCTCTTATTAATAGGGTGGTTGCAAGAAATACCCCTTCACCTGCATTCATAGCTCGAACAGTTCAAGGAGCAGTTCTTGGCACCCCCATGTATGGAGAGACTTTCATTTCTGGAAACAAAGAAACAGTTCAAAGGAAAAGAAGAACTCTAGATGGTTGTAGCTCTCATAAACCTGGCTATGTAATGGAGTCAAGGGATAGAAAACAAAAAGGACGACCACACAAGATGAATTTTCAAAATAGAAATGACCAACCTACAGAAGTGGGCTTGGACCATGAGGTGCATGCAGTGCCGATTGAAATGGATCTCCCAACTAATATTGTCTCAGAGGAGGAAATGCATAGAAGTTTGTGGGCCATCCGGAGAATGCCTGTTCATTGCAAACGAAAATGTTTTGGTATTATAAATAGAAAGAAGTGTTGCAACGTGATAGAAAGTAGATCACATGGGTTACTATGCCCTTCATTTTGGTCAGAGAGGGAATTTCAAGGTAAGCCTATTGCACAATGGTTCTGGTTTTGCAATCATGATGTGGAGCATACATGGGATGTTGATAAACAAGTTAAGCATGTGCCCTTGTGACCAAGGATTTGGTCTATTGACAAGGGCACCAATGCTTATGTAGAGGAGATTTTAATTCTTATAAAAGGAGGTTTTGTATTCAAGCATGATGGCATTCCACCTACCCCCAAAAATACTACGACCCATGGGACAACCACTTACCTCTTCAAGTGGAAAGCGAAGAAAAAAATGAAGACATGGTATTTCTAAGGATGCAGAAAGAAAAATTGCATTGGCTGAGGCATTGGATGTAGTTTTCATGGAAGAGAAAGTAGTGGTGGCAAATGAGAAAGTCATATTTTATGTTATGTCAGAGCATTTGTATGAGGTGCATTCAATCCTGAGCCCTTCTACACATGTCGTGACTTTCAAAAGAGAGAGTTGGAAAGTAAACCCTTCCTGGCCTGCAAGCACATGTATTATGTCTACATTCGTGTGCTTGGGATGGACAAAAATCAACATATGATGATGCATCAACCTTCCCTTAGGCAAACTGATTTAAATTTTATGCTTGCCCTTCCGCGATGCATAAAATGCAAATCAAAGACTTGAGAGTTTTATGTTGGCTATTGTTCAATGAGATGGGGACCATACAGTACTGAATGAAAGATTTAAAGGGCATATGAAGAAGTGGAGGTGGATGTTCATTTTGGATACATGATGTGAAGGGACCACATGGGGATAAATGAATGTTTCCTTGGAAAATGATATTAGGGCCGATTACCTTGGTTGTGCTTGATTTATAATTGGATTAATTAAGGAAATGATATTTTGCACATGTGGATCATCTCCAAGGTTGCACTGTGGATTAACCCAAAAAGGGCACTGCTCGTTTCACGGGCCGAAGGTCAAGTGGTGAAAAGGCCAACCACAGAAATTGTGTTTCACTCCTAGGCCGCTTGGGGTCAGGAGCTTTGGACACCCCTTGCTAGTTCGAAACGGAGTTGAAGACTACTGTGAGCCTAACATTTGTAGCATTGGAAGATCCTATTCTAGATACTCGATGTAAATTATGGTGCCATGTGATTTGGACCAGGTACTTCTGCTGGTGGGCAGAAGGGATATATATAATTTCTCATGTATGGGCAAGAGACAAAGATTAACTTGAAGATGAGTTAAGGATTTTGTTTGAACTTGTTTGTCAAAAGGATTGCTTGCTCTGTTTTCGTGTCAGTGCTTTAAGTTATGCGAATGAAATCTATTCCCTAAAAGACTTAATTAAGGAAACTAATTTTAAATGTCACACATAATTGTGATAGGACCTAATTAAATAACTAAATAATGCCTATTGAGGGAAGTGGTGGGTTTGTTCTACGGTAGGGTGGTCCTAGAGAATTGGGAGGCTTCTCACAAGGTTAACTATTAAGTATTGATAGGTTAGAACTCGATTCATGCCATTTTAGGGGACCAGAATGGGACTATGCCCTACTGACAGAGAGGTTGAGCGACACATCCCTCTCATTTCCCATTCTCTTTGAACCAAGTGCGGCATGGATCTGCTTTAGCTTGGGTATCTTTGCATAAAGTAGGATGTCCAGGATTCGACACTAGAATGTTGTCAGGAGACCTAGTGGGTTCGGCCGTGAACGTTCCATTGTGAGGCAGACTCGGGAAACCCTAGGCGACAAACCCCATAACATTCCATGGGAGTGTCGAGCAGCGAGCTTAGATTTGTTTCTTGATGGACTGCTAAAACGCATGCTTAGATAGCCAATAGGCGAGCACATTACAAAATCCAAGTGTTGACTTTGTAATAGCCTTGAGCATGTAATAGGGCTTTGGGCAGCCATTGTGGCTTGACAGTTTGCTGACTCCCATAGCACCGATTGTGTCTCCTAGGCCTAGGGCATGAGGTTTTGGGATTATGAGTTCATGCAACTTGGCTTCTAGTGACTGTGATTGTCATTTGGGTACCCATTTGAGCTATTACGCAATGGCTTTGAGTGTGTTTGCTAGTGGTTGCGACGAGGCTGTTGTGGTGGTTTGGGATAAGTCACAAACCTCCTACTTAGGCTTGGCACTACGTTGCTCTACCGCTAGCACTGTAGTCTTAGATGGAGCCACGCTGCCCTTGCTAAAAGTCATCACTATCCGAACATTGCCAATATGGTAAGGTGAATATGCTGTGAGTCGTAGTTGACATTGCACTGTGCTTTTCTTGAATGCATGTCCTAGCAGTGATTCCTTACCAGTGAGACCTTGGTGTTAGGCATCATGTAGAAGATCGTTGGTAGGCTTTTAGTCTCGATAGAGACTACTACCTTGAACTTTTCCAGTAATAATAAGATTATCCCCCAAATGAGGTGAGTTTTGCATTATTAGGTTGACTAATGAGGATCCAATGATCGTGTATAAGGATATTATAGTCATCTCCCTCATCACAATGAGTGCATCAAAGGCATATGTCCTCTAGCCAATGACTGATATGTGCAAGTATGCAGGTGCCATTGTTTCCTCGTCCTCATTCTCTATCTCAGTGATGGTGGCTACTCTTACGTTCACAGGCCGGTCCAGCATTGGAGGCTCATGTAGTGGGTATATTGGAGGGTAGTACTTCTTGAGGCGACTACCATTGAAGAAGCCTATGCTCTCTCCCTCTAACATCTCGAGCTCTACATTGCTGGCTTGAATAATGTTGCAAAACTTGAAAGGTCCCAATCCTTTGAACTTCATCTTTTTCTTATGGCCCTTCACCAAGTACAGGAGCACTAGGTCACCTTGCTTGAAGTCATGTTGTTTGACATGCTTGTCAAACTAGCTCTTACATCTTGCCTTTTCACATATTAGTGCATGAGTTGCCAGGAGTCAAGTTTCAAAGAGGCATTATAACTCCACTAAGGTGTTCCATCCATTCTTCCTTTCCATCCCATCTCTCTTGTACTACCACTCTCAAGCTTGGAATAAAGAACTCCACTGGTAGGATTCATTCGGTCTCATAGGTTAGCTTGAATGGTGTCTATCCTACAGCCATCTTATAAGTTGTCCTATAGGCCCATAGCACTGCCGTGAGTTTATTGTCCAGTTAGTATGCAAAGTGGAGACTACCTTAGTCAGGACATTTACTGGGATCTTATTCGTGGATTCTACCTGACCATTAGTTTAAGGGTAATTTGATAAGGATTTCCTATGGATGATCAAGAAGGTGGATAGCAAATGGGCAATCACTTCATTGATAAAGATGAATCCCGAGATCATGTGCTCCTAAAGGAAGTTGGTTGCGGTTCTAGCATCATTTTCTAGTGGCTTGAGCTTCGGCCCATTTCGTGAGATAATTCATGGCCACAATTATGTACTTTGCCTGTGAGTGTGAGTACTACATTGTGGGACTAAACGGCCCAAGAAAGTCAATTCTCCACTTTTCAAAGGGTTTTCATGCTATCACGAAGGTGAACTCTATCTTGTCCTTTCAGATGGAAACTTTGATTCTTTGGCACTCGTGGCAATGTTTCACGAACTTAGCCACATCATAGAATAGAGTGGGCCACCACAATTGAGATTGCACCACCATGCGTATTGTGGTGTCTCCATTGAAATGTCCTCCAACAATTCCATCATGTGCTTCACAGCAAGTGCATCATGCATCTTATGCTCACACATGCATCTTCATAGTAACCCATCCTGTCCTAGTCTATAGACTTAGCCATCTATTAATTGATAGGGTTGGACCTTGAGAATAAGGTGCTTTAGCCTAGCCTTTTCTATAGATCGCTCACGCTTGCCCAATACGATGTTAGATTAGCCATGAATAGGTCTCTCCCATTAGACATGCTAAAAAGGTGCGCATCTGGTAGATCGTCTACGATGCCCTGGTCAGTAGCTTCTCTTGTGGGTATGTGGGACATATGGTTTGCCGCCATGTAGTGTTGCTTACCCTTGCATAGAACCATGGAGAAGTTAAACTCGAGAAGCACAAGTAACCGTCTAGCTATGTAGCACAAGGTTTTTTTTACTAAATAAAGTAAATCTTGATAATCAACGAAGAAGGTGAAGGGCATAGCTAAAAGATAATGACGAAACTTCTTCATAATGAACACCATACCTGGGCCTTCCCTCTCTGTCGTGGAGTATTCATCTCCATATCCATGAGTTTCTTACTAGCAAAGCTCATGGGATAATAGAGATTGGTTCACGAGGTTGGCACAAAATAGTTCCCATGGTGAACTTTGATGCATCAATGTGCACGTGGAATTTCATGTTCCAATCTCGGGCTTGTAGGATTGGTACAGTCATAAGATCCTTCTTTAGTTCCTCATAAGCGTGTTGGCATTCCTCAGTCCACTCAAATACAATCAGCAATTTGTAAAGGGCTCTAGCAGTCAATTCATAGTTTAGAATGAATCACCGATAGTACCCTATTATGTGTCCCAAGAAGTATTGAACTCCCTTGTAGCTCGTGGGTGGCGGCAAATTGACAATGACCCTGACTTTGGAGAAGTCGGTGGCAATGCCATTCCTAGACATCACGTGCCCTAGAATACATCCATGTTTTACCCAGAATTGGCACTTCATGGGATTTAAGGAGAGATTATACAGCCTATACGGCTCAAAAACTATGTGAAGTTTATATAGGTGTTTTGTCCAAGTGGAGTGGACACATAGATCATTAATGAATACCTCCAATTCTCACCTAAGAATGTCCTTGAAGATGGTGCACATGAGGTTCTGAAAGGTACTTGGGCATAATCGTCAGCCCAAATGGCATGACTATGTAGGAAAATATGCCCCACTCGATCGCAAATGCTATCTTATGTTTGTTGTCACAATGCACCTGCACTTGGCTGTAGCCTGAGAAGACATCCAGAAAACTGTAGGCTTCCTTCCCTACTACTGTTTTGAGTATGTGCTCTATGTAGGGTAGTGGATAGTTGTCCCTCTTCGTTGCAATATTGAAACTTTTATAATTCACACACTCGAATCTTCTTGTTCTTCTTCAAGACAATCACTATAGGTGACACCTAGTCTGTGTGCTCAATTTTCTAGATAAGTCTAGCCTTCAACAACTTATCTATCTCCTCCTTAATGGCTTGTGCATGCTTTGGATTCATTGGGTATGGTCATTGCTCTACTTAACTAGCATTTCATCAGGAGTCATAGGGATGTTATAAGTTACAAACATCGAGTCTACTCGTTTTAGTTCATCTAAGGACCAAGCAAACACATCCATGTACTCTCGTAGGAGAGCAACGAGATTAGCCTCCTCTTTTTTAGATAGGTCCTCGACTATGAATACAGGTTGAGACTTCTCACCTTCCCCTGCTAAGTTGGCTTCCTTGGCCTTGGTGGGCCCCTTTATTAGTTTGCTTGCCTGTTCTTGCCTCTTAGCTCATAGCAAGATCACCACCCTGTCACCCTTTTTGAATTTTCTGAGGCGTTTTAGTAGATCTTGGGGTTTCCTTTGCTCTTCCACTTTTCTGACCCCTTTGACTACCTTCTCTTTTCCTCCTTCACAACCGCCTACGTCTTAGGTGGAGTGATAGGTCCCCTTTGGTGCATTTGGTCTTACGTGGTTGAGGTATCTCTAGTCACTCTCTAAGCTCACTTTTGATTCATAGTTAAACTCACGACCCTCGCTCAAGGAAGGAGTTTCCCATTGTGGTCACAACTCTAAGGCTGAAAACTTCCTTTGGCGGTGCTTGGTTGAACTAATCCAACTTGTTCATAGTCCATTACACCTAGATGGTCCACGATTGCATTCCATCTTGACGATTGGCTTTCAGTGGCTTGGAGTCTACTCGTATCTATTTGACATCACTTGGCCGTCCATATCATACTCTATAGTATCGGCCTCTTTCTCACTTTTCTCATTCATAGAGTAGAATTCTTCGTACTCATCAAGCAAATCATCACATCTTGACTGCTCATCCTCTCCTAGGCTTCTACTCTCAGCCTTCCTTTCATCCGTGATTAGTGTCTAATTGTACAATAGATTCAAGTCATGCACTTTGGTCCATTGGCACTTCGGCTCATCCATGAGGTGTTTGACGGGTTTGAGATTGGCAGTTGGGTTATCAGCCAACTCTTTGGTCAAGTATTCAAGAGTCCCTTAGAGTTCGAGTTTGTTAGATGGGATGTGGAAGGGGACAAGTGCTGGTCATCTGACAAAGCTCTTGGCCATCATGCAGAGTGGTACTAACGATGGGATCCTACTTTTTGGCAATTGAGATTGTGTGACTTTGTGGGACTCATCGATTGCCTTGGTTGCTTGCTTATAATCCTCCTGAATGGAGCTCTCTTGCTCATCCCCCAAGACCTATGGACCGCTTATTGGTCAAGCGTTTCAGGCCGAGCGGCCATGGCTACCTCTCACATAGCTGACACACTCTCCCTACCTATGGGGTGTAGTGAGCTTACCTTGATGCCCGATCAAGTACCCTCCTCTCCCATGCACACTGGTAGCTCCATGATCCTCGATACAAGCTCGAGCAACCTCAATCCCTCTTCGTCAAGCTCCATAATCCATAGCCGTGCAAGAGAAGAGAAGAGAAGAGAAGAAAATGAAGAGAGGAGACGGGGAGCTTCTTCTCCTCGATTCCTCACTCTCACACACTCACTCCCTCACTCCCTCATTTAAGCCCTCACTCAAGCACACACAAGAAGGCAAGAAGAAGAGAAGAAGAAGAAGAAGCTTTTTGCCACACACCAAGAATGAGAGTTTCCATTAACTTTTTGGCTTATATGCATGCCCTCTTTCCCTTGGGCGGTCATCCCCTTTTTACGTGGCCAGCCGTAGGCCCTTTTTCCCTTTGTCCTAACTTCCTAGCTTAGTCCTACCGCTCATTCATGGTTACAAATTACACAAAAGGGAGCCTGGCTCTCTTTTACAAAGATTTTGGTTGTGCCTTTATATTTAAAGGTATGCCTTCTTGCTTTTTGGCTATTTTGTAGCTTCCATGGTTGCACCTTAGACTCCTAGTGTTGTTCCCATGCTTTTAGATTTTTTCCAGGTTCGTTCTCTTGTGAGGCGCCCTTTCTTGCCTCTTTTTTCACTTTCTCTGCTCTGCAGTAAACATTACCCCCCTCCCATGGCACTGCTAGGTGGTGTGTTGGACGGTGGTGATGGGGTATTTGGGTGGATTTTTGAGTTTGTATACAAGCCCTGGTTGAGGATGTGTTGGAGGGATTCATGCTTGAAATTAAAGATGGTGTTGGAGTGAGTCCCTTCGGTGTGTTGGACGGTGGTGATGGGGTATTTGGGTGGATTTTTGAGTTTGTATACAAGCCCTGGTTGAGGATGTGTTGGAGGGATTCGTGCTTGAAATTAAAGACGGTGTTAGAGTGAGTCCCTTCGGGGAGTTGGTCGTGGTGGATGTCTACCTTTGAAATTGATGATGGTGTTAAGGCAAACCCCCATCTTAAGGTTGGCCATGGGTGGATCTACCCTTGATTAAAAATGGAGTTGGGTGGATCCTCCTTGCAGAAGCCAAAGATGGTGGACCTATCCTCGAGGTTGAAAATATTATTGGATAGGTTTCCCTCGTTGTGCCCTCTCCTTGATGCGACACGATCTTAACCTGCAAGACAAAGTTGTGCACTTCTTAAGGGGTGTGTCTATCTTACCGTGTAGTGCATGGTGCACGTGCTTGTGGAACTGGGAGATGGGTGGGCAAGCCCTCAGTGGTGTCCCACACTTGAGGACCCTGTTTGTGCATGGTTGTAAGTGCGGTGCATCGCTTAGGGAGACAATTCTAGGAGAATGTCCTGCCCTTGATGTGCCCCAAGCAAAGTTGTAATGGGGGATGGGGCTAGGTATAAAAACCCTAAGTGCAATGATTGTGGCACTCATGATACGTCAGGGGATCCAGTTTTTCACTTTTTCTTTCCTTTTTTGTGCTTTTCCTTTTCTTTTCTTCTTTTTTATTGTTGGATTAGATGATTACAACTGGCATTCTGATATAGGGATGTGCTCAGCAGGCTGTGCCCCAATCTTCCTCAGATGATTCGCGAGGTGGTCTTAGGGGCTTAGTCAAAAAGGCACGGCTCTATAGGTATGCCTTAATACTAGCCTTTACATTAAGAGGTGTGGTTGACAAGAAAGGATGATCGCACCTCGTAAAATGGCTATCGCTCATGTCCTCAAGGATCTTTATACAAAAAGAGGGAAGCAGGGTTGCCCTCATCATGAGCCTAGCCATAGTGCAGCTATCTATTCCTAGGTTAATGTCAAAAAAGAGTGGGGGAAGGTGGGCTTCCTCAACTGCTAGCTTTTGCTTAAGTAAAAACCTAATTATCCTAAGGTAATTACAAGTTGATGGATGGGCATAAGTCCCCTGCTTTGAAGGTCATGTATTCCTCAAGAGTCTCTGCATTGACATTGTAGATCTTTGGAAAGTCGTATCTTCCACGCACATTCCTATCATAATCTACTCCATATCTGCGTGGGTCTGGGAGCTTTCGCTCAACCGCCAAGACCCCCGAACCGCTTATTGTTTCAAGTGTTCCAAGCGAGCTCTAATGGCTATCTCTCACCTAGCCGACGCCGTCGATCCTACGAGTGCAGTGAGCTTACCTTGATACTTGATTGAGTACCCTTCTCTCTCTTGCACTCCAGTAGCTCCACGATTCTTGATGCTAGCTCAAGCATCCTCAAGCCTCCTCCATCTCCAAGCTCCATCCTCCATAGCCGCGCGCGCAAGAGAAGAGAAGAGAAGAGAAGAGAAGAGAAGAGAAGAGAAGAGAAGAGAAGAGAAGAGAAGAAGAGGAGAGGAGTTGGTGAAGAGCTTCACCCTCTTGATCTCTCACTCCCACACACACTCACTCCCTCACACTCTCACAGTCCCTCTCTCAAGAGCACACACAAGCAAGGAGAGAAGAAGAGAGGAAGAAGAAGACTCTTTTTGCCACACACCAAAGAATGAGCTTCTCATTCACTTTTCAACTTTATATACAAAGCTCTAAGTCCTTTTTGGGCGGTCATCCCCTTTTCCCTTTTTTACATGGCCGGCCGTAGCCTAGGCCCTTTTTCCCATTTCCCACCATTCTAATTTATCCTATTCCCAACTAATGCGTACACTTTGCACAGGAGCGAGCCTGGCGCTCTTTTACAAGGATTTGGGGGCGCTTCCACATTTTAATGGTGCGCCCTTTTACTGTTTTGTTGTCTCGGGGCGACATCGAGACTTTCTGAGGGTCGTGCCTGAACATTGAATTTTTTCAGGGTCTGTTTACCGGTCAAGACGCCTTTTTTTTTGCTATTTCCTTAGTTTTTCCATTTTCCGCTCCTCTATGCTGGTGTGCCCTTTTACTCTTTTGTTGTCTCAGGGCGACACCGAGACTTTCTGAGGGTCGTGCTCGAACATTTAAATTTTTCACGGTCTGGTTACCGGTCAAGGCGCCTTTTTTTTTTTGCTATTTCCTTAGTTTTTCCATTTTCCGCTCCTCTATGCTGCGGAAAACCCGGTAACATTACCCCCCTCCTAGCCAAGTGCCAGTCCCATGGCATTATGGTGGGACATAGTGGCTAGTTAGGTCGGCTGGTAGGCGGAACAGGTAGGTGGATGACATTGCTTCCAAGGTGGTTGTGTGAATGACAGGTGATGGAGTTTAATGACGATGACCAGGAGAGATTCCGGCGTGCGTTAGGCTCCATGAAGATGCTCGATATCTTTCACACAGTTGTGGCGTCCGTTATGTAGCCGGTCCTTCTCTAGCATTAGAAAGGAAACACTTGAAGTAATAAGCAATCCCTTAAGAGGATGGTATTGGAGGGATTTATTTTGGAGAAGCCCCCCCGAACTCTGTCTTGACAAAGATATGGTTTGTCATTGCATGGAAAATCTGTGTCGTTGATTTGGGGATCTTCGTCTTTGAGTTGAAGGTCTTCAGTACTGCGTTGAAAATCTTCAACTTTGCATTGAAATTCTTCAGGCTTGTGGAATCAATAAGCAATCCGTAGATCTTGAGGCATTGGGCATGCATCTTTGGAAGATGAGGTTCCAAGATCTATGCCAATGGCAGACCTATCGTGTCTTGGTTCAATCATGGTAGCCATCAACAAGCAGATGGTGGTGGCTGGACATTGGCACATGGAAAAAGTTTTGGTCATTAAAGGATGCCGTGGGTGATCCTCTTCAGTGGAGTAGCCATTTCTTGAAACTTGAACATAACTTGCAAGAAAAGTTGTGCACTCCCTAAGGGGTGTGTCTGCCTCTCCGTGTAATGCCTGGTGTCCGTGGCAGTCGAACTGGGAGATGGGTCTAACCTTGGGCAAGCCCTTGGTAATGTCCCACACTTGAGGACCCAGTTAGTGCGTCGTTGGAGGTGCGGTGCAGGTCTTAGGGTGACAGGTCTAAAAGTCCTGCCCTTGATGTGCCCTAAGCGTGAAGTGGGGAAGGGGCTAGGGAGAACCCTAGGTGCAATGACGGCAGTGCATGACGAGGCGAAGGGGAATCGCAAGCGGATCTTGCGAAGGTCTCACCGCTTATCTTTGCTTAATGGTAGATGCATCCCTTGGCTTTGCTATGCTTCGCTATCGTCTCTTCTTTCTAGTTCACCCTTTTTTTTCTTTCTTTTTTTTTCTTGGGCTTGCTTCATCCCTTTTTTTGTTTTTTTTTAAATAATAATATAAAGAGGCTTATACATGGATACATGTGATACAAGGGCATGACGAGAGTTTACTCCTCGTCATCGAATGGCGAGTAGGGGATGGCGGAGGGCGGGGGCCCTTGTTAAGGAATCTACGACTCAACAAGTAGCCCTTGAGGTTGAGGCTGGTTTTGAGAGTGGTGGTGGAAAGGAAGGGGTGGTTGCATTGGGTGAATTTGCTATCGCTCATATCTTCAAGCAGTGCAACACAGAAGGATGGCAAAAGAGAAGCGCGCATCATGAGGCGAGTCATGGTGCTACTATCTATGGCGTTGGGGTCGAAGTAGAGGGGTGGGGGGTGGCGTTCTTGAGGTGCGGGCTCTTGGTGGACTAGGACCCTAATTAGTCTAAGATAACTACAAGTGGTTATGAAGGCGGGGTTAGGACAGGAGGTGAACTCACTAAGAAATCTATCTATAGAGCTATACAAATCAGGGAGGATAAAGAGAAGGGCATCCCTATGGGAGGTGCTATTGGCATTATAGATAATGGGAAAGTCGAACCTGCCGTGGATGGACGAATTAAAGTCGACCCCTACCCTTTGAGGATACGGCATGAAAGTGGGGTCGTTTCTCTCAGAAGGGAGGGTGTTACAAAACACCATCCACACGTCAAGGTTGACATAAAAAATGTGTCTTCTCCAGGTGGGTTGGCAATTATAGCCTTCCACTGATCTAGGCACCTGGAGGACTTTATCCTACCAAAATTTGCGGTCCTCGGCTCCCCAAGCAGTTGGGTTGGCCTCTCGATCCGCTAGCCACTTGGCCTTGAGCCTTGCACCCATAGCGATTATGTCATTTACAAGTTGAATGGGCATTACTCTGTTTAATGTAGTGGGAAACTCAAAGCTCAAGTCGAAGGGGTCGCGGTTACATTCATGCTGTTCCCAGATAATCAACTCAGCATGGAATTCAGCAGGGAGATCTTGAGGGCGCGGTAGGAGAGGGGCAGGCTGTCTTGGCACAGGTCTAACATTCAGCTTTTTCCTCGCCTTCTCTACCATTTCCTTCCTGCGGTTAGCTTGGGCTGCTTTGCTCTCAGCAAATGTGTCAGGGGGCTGCACTTCCTCTTGTTGTGGCTGAGGGGGTGGTGGGATGTATTCCTCCTCCTGAGGTCCCAGATCAAACTCCGGTTCACCCCCTTCTGCTTGCACGTCTTCTTGTGCCTTTGCTTCTGTGAAGCCGAGTTCGTCTATTTCCTGCGTTGTCAGGCCTACCTATGCAAGATATCTTCTTTGCTCCTCCAGGCTCTGTGGCGGGCCTCCTAACTGCAGTGGCACATTCAGGCCTACTGTTAGGGCTCTGCGTGCAATGGCTAGCTTCTTCTGTAGCTGATCATTGGCTTTGTTTCCTTCCGGTTTGGTGGAGTGGAGCAGTGTATTGAGGAAGGTGTGCTGCTGGGCTATCATGGAGAGCTGGGCCGCCTCTGCCTGATTCTCAGCCAGCACTCTATCTCCTTCAACTTTGGCTAGCCAGCATGCCAAGTCCCGTATTCTTCCCTCATTGTGATCAGCCCATTCTTTTGCTCTTTTTTCCATGTCTTCCAGGCTCTCCCCCTGATGGAGGGTCATAGCCATGAGTTGTTGCTATTGGGCCTCGAGCTCGCGGTGCAGGCGGGACTGCTCCTGGCATTCATCGACGATCTGTGCGTTGAGTTGGTCCAGCTTCACCTGCATCCTTCGCACCTGCTCTTCTCTTAACTGATCCAGCTCTGCAGCCTCCTGTCTGATCTTGTCGAGCTGGTTTTGTGCTTCCAGGTTGACTGTAGAGAGCTGATCGTTTTTGCACCACAGGTGAGCGTTGGTCTCCCTTTCCTCGTTGAGGCGCTCCATCAAGATTTTTCTCCTTCCTTCCCAAGCAGCGTCACGTTCCTTCAGGGCCTTTGATTCCTCTGCATCCTTATTGCTGGCTTCCTCCCTGAGCACAGTGATCTCCCTTTGGTATTCTGTTATATGCTTTGTTTTCTCCAGCTGGAGAGCGGCTCGTGATTCTCAATCTGTTGCCAGCTTCTCCATGGCTGTTTTCCTTTCTTCCCTAGCCCTTTCTAGCTGTGAGAGCAGCTCCTTAACATATTCGTCATATTGGCCTGTTGGAGGTGGGGGGTGGGACATGGTGGCGGTGGTGACAGCGGCTTCTGTTTTCTACCTCTTTAGCTCCGGCCTTCGCTCAGACCAACCGTGGCTGCCCTTTTGACTCTTGATGCTGGGGTGGCCATGCCCGCTTCTCTTGCCAACTCCCGTTCCACCAGGAATTACAGCCAAGTGACCACGTTGCTCTCATCAACTTTTGGGGTGGAGCCTTGGGTGGTGGTGGCAGTGGGTGTTGTCATGATAAGAGTGGCTGGCCTGGAAGGTATGAAGAGGGGGGGTTGGCATCATCAGTTCTAATAGTGGAAACGGCTGAACTTGTAGGTAACGATCATGGCAAGCCAGGACAAAGCGGGCAAGCTCCCATTCTCGGAGGAGGAGCAAGCAAAGTACGGCCTCACAGTGGAGACGAGAGCCTTCAACCAGTTGAAGTTCCGTCACATCTTCAACCTTGAAGACATGGCCATCGAAGAGCCGGCAGTGCATCAAATCATCGATCAGTGCCATCTGCAGAAGTACCTAGATGCAGGGGGACGGAGGGTGGACTACACCCAGTGCGCCGACTTCTTGCGCACCTTTAATAGGAACAGAGGCACCATCACGGTGCGCGAGAATGAAGCCACCAGGCAAGTACAGATTGAGTTGACCCCGGAGTTGGTGGAAAGGGCACTAGGGCTGCCGAATAAGGTGGAAAGAAAGCCGAAGAGGGATGTCTACGCCACTTGGGAATGGACAAGGTGAAGGTCCATACCAATGATGGGATTAGCCTGGTAGACATCCCAAACCCAGAAATCCAGCTGCATGCAAAAATGGTGCACGCTTTGTTCTCAAGCCAGAGGTACAATAGCATAATGAGCTGAATCAACGTACCTCTGCTCGACACATTGCAGCACAATCGCTGGATGAGGTGAACCTTAATGGGTTTGTGAGGAGAACCATAGAGGCTTCGGCTAAGGCCCTAGCAACAGGAGGAAGAGCCGCTGGAGGGGAGTCCCCATCGTCCCGATCAACCCGCAAGGCATCACCAAAGCCGCAACGATAGGGTTTGGAGGCGTCCTTATACGGCCATAATCCAAGAAGCACTAGGGCAAGGATGAGAAGAAGAAAACAAGGAGGGAGGCGATGAGGGAAGTGACGAGTGACCATCACAATCCCCACCTCACAGAGAAGAGCAGCGTAGGTCTCCAGACGAAATGGAGACTGACGAAGATCAAGAGGGAGAGTCCTAGGGCAGCCCAGAGAGGCACGCAGAACAACGAACCAAAGCCCTGCATGGAAAGAGGGAAGAGGAGCGCAAGAAGAAAGAGAAGGAAGATCTGGAGAAGGCTCGAAGGAAGTCAGTCAGGGATGAGGAGGAGAGAAAAAAGAAGACTGAAGAGGAGCTGAGAAGGAAGGAAGAGGAAGAAATAGCAGTGGCCACCCGTCGCTCCATTAAGGAGCAACACAAAAGAGACGAGGAAGGCGCAGAGAGCCCACACCGAATAGAGGCACCTGGTTCCAGTACCAGCGTGCCGAAAATCACACCCCCGCCCCCGATAGAGGAAAAAGGCAAAAAAGCATAGCAGATTTTATTGAGTATAGCCTTAGCTTTTCTTTTCAGACTTTTACCATTACATCTTAGCATTGCATTTCAAATTTTATTGACATTTCATACTTGATTTACTTTTTAGATTCCACCTTACCCCCTCCCCCTTTGGAACGAGAAGAATCCGTCCCAGGATTGGAGGCTGAGAGGCCAAGGGCTTTCAGCATAACGGGCGTGGGTCTATTTGTGCAGGAGCCAAGCATAGAAGTTGGGGTTATACTCTAGCTGAGCTTCCCTGTCTAATTCGAATGGGCGGATTCCAACATGTGTGATGTATGTTAGAACATCGGTTAGGAGGTCGCCAGAATCGACCCAACTTGCTATGTGGAGCTCTTCCTCTGTTAAGAGGCGGTCAAGGTAGGGATGCCCCTTGATGTGCTCTTCCATGGGTTGGCCACGGAGAGTAGTTAATACTCGATACGAGGTTGGCGCGACATAGGTGGGTTCGTACTCTGCTATTTTGATTGCGCGGCGTTGCTCAGCATTGGTCATTATTCGGCACCCCTCCACTTCCCATTGCAGCCTAAGAGTGTACCAACACTTCAAAAAGGTAGAGTCCGTATCAGCGAGCTTGGATAACTTCGCGATTTCCTGATCAGTGATAGCCAAAGTGGTTCGTTGATCGTAGGATGTGATGAGACGTTGTTTAATGGCTTGCTCTTTGGAGATCTCGCTGCTGAGCAACTCAGCACCAACAGAGCGAGAAGCTTTTGCAAATGCGAATTCAAAAGTCTCCCAAGAGCAAGGCATATTGCGCACGTCCGTGGCAAAAGGTTCTTCTAATAGACCCAAGTCCAAGCAGTCATAGCTGAGGGCTAGCGACACAAAGGTGGCATCGAGTCGTTTAATGCAGTCCACCACATCATCTCCGGTGTCCTCGGCAAGGTCAGCGGCTAGCGCTAGAAATGACTTTCATTCATAGGAGGGCGTAAGGCCGACGGGCGGTCAAGGTTTGGTAGAACTAGAGGCCTTGACAATACATAGTTGCGGTTGGGAGTTTCCTTGAGCCTGCAGTTGGGCTGTTTGGACTATGGGTGGATTAGGGTCAACCACAACGGATGGGCTGCTGCAGTCAGCTTTGCTGTGGAGAGTCAGATTGACTTGGTCGAGTGATGCCGCCTGTGACGGTGACTATTGCTTGGGCCGATAGGTTTGTGCGACTCTCTTGGGCCGAAGCGTAGATGAGTCGGAGGGCTGGGGCTCTGGAGAGCACTACGGCCTATGTTTTTGAGGCATTGGGGGACATGGGCTGATCAAGCTTGAGGGTGGTGTATGAATAGTGCCCTTGGCTGGGGGGACCTTTGGGATCCACAGCCAGGTATTTCCCTCGTAGTAGCCTTGTGCATGCAAGATGGCTTTAGGGATCCATCTTTTCTTGATCACGTGGCGCTTCCTGTGACTGCATCTTGGCCTCCTAGGTTTAGAGTACTGGGTCTTATGAGGATAGGCATGTTGACTCCTAGGCGGTTGTTGTGGCTGTTTAGGCACCCATTGGAAGCGAGGCTGTTGGGTCTTCGCTTTGATCGCTGCGGGCTGCGGTTTATGGAAGTCGGGGGGTGGCAGCCATGCACTACCCCCCTCCTTAGTCTTGCCTACGGATGTTTCTACCGATGGCTTTGTGGACAGTGATGGTGTTGCGCAGCCCTTGCTGAAGGCTGTGACAATGCGCACGTTGCCGATTACTAGGTGGATGTGCTGCGACTCATAATCAACATTGCAGTGAGTCTTCTTTTTGAAGGTTCGCCCTAGCAGTGATTCCATGCCTGTGTCTGTAGCACTTGGCAACACGTAAAAAAGCATTGGAACAATCTCAGACTCGATAGAAATGGCGACTCTGCACTTGCCGAGAAGTGCATATGATTGAGCCCCATATGGGCTTAATTTGGCAGTTGTGGGTTGAAGTAGTGGTTTGCCAAGTTGGATCCAATGCTTGTGGATTAAGACATTGAAGTCTGCTCCCTCGTCGATCAAGGCGTTGAAAGCGTATGTTTGCTTGGCAGTGACCGTGACACGGAGGTAAGCAGGTTCTACGGCTTCCTCATCATCTTCGTTGATTTCAGTGATTGTAGCTACTCATACTTTAACTGGCGGTTCTAACAATGGTGGCTCATGCAAAGGATGTGTGGGAGGGAAGTATTTCTTGACACGACTGCCATTGAAGAAGCCTATTCCCTCACCATCTAGTGTCTCAAGCTCGACATTGCAGATTCGGCTGATTGCAAGAACCTTGAAGGGTCCGAGACCTCTGAATTTCATTTTTTGCTTATGCCCTTTTAACTGATTAAAGGAGCACTAAGTCACCCTGTTTGAATCCGCGCCGCTTGACATGCTTGTCAAACCAGCTTTTGCGTCGGGCTTTCTCACAAATCAGCACGTGGGTGGCTGGAAGACGAGTTTTTGATAGGCATTCTAGCTCGACCAGGCGTTGCGTCCATGCCTCCTTCCCTTCCCATCGTTCTTGAAGTGCTATTCTCAGGCTAGGAATGAAGAATTCTAACGGTAGAATTGCCTCAGTCCCATAGGTTAGCCTAAAGGGGGTTTGGCCGACAGCCGTTTTATAAGCTGTGCGGTAGGCCCACAAGGCTGCCATCAACTTGTTGTCCCAGTCGCTTCGTGAGGCTGAGACTACTTTAGTCAGGACTTTGATAAGAATCTTGTTAGTTGATTCTGCCTGGCCATTAGCCTGAGGGTAGTATGGTGAGGATTTGTGATGGACGATGAGAAAGGTGGATAGGAGATGTGCTATCACTTCGTTGATGAAGTGTGTGCCTTGGTTGCTAATTAGTTCGATGGGGCAACCGAAGCGCGAGATCACTTGCTCCCATAAGAACTTGGCAGTCGTCCTGGCGTCGTTTTTTCGTGTGGCTCTTGCCTCTGCCCATTTCGTGAGGTAATTTGTGGCCACCGCGATGTACTTGGCTTGTGAGTACTGTGCCATAGGGTTGATGGGTCCTATGAAGTCAATTCCCCATTTTTCGAAGGGTTGGCGAGCAATAATTGGGGTCAAGTCCACTTGATCTTTACGAATCGGTACTTTTGTCCGTTGGCACTCGTCACAATGCTTGACGAATTGCTTGGCGTCGCAAAAAAGTGTGGGCCACCATAGTTGAGACTACAGCACCTTCTGTGATGTCGTGTCTCCACTAAAGTGTCCTCCCGCAATGCCGCTGTGCGCCTCTGAGAGCACATCGTGCATCTCATGCTCACACATGCATCTATGCAGTAATCTGTCTTGCCCCAACCTATAGAGTTGGCCTGCAATCAGTTGGTAGGGCTGGATCTTCAGGATCAAGTGCCTAAGTTAGGCCTTTTCTATTGGTCGCTCAGGTAGTCCATGCTCGAGCACTTGGACTATGTCGTCCTTCCAATATGGCGTTAGATCAGCCTTAAATAAATCTCTCTTGCTGGATAGGTGGAATAAGTGGGCGTCAGGTAACTCATCAACGATGCCTTGTCCAGCGGCTTCTCTAAAGGGGATGCGTGACATGTGATCAGCCATGTAATCTTGTATTCCCTTTCATACTACCACGGAGAAATCGAACTCTAGGAGCAGGAGGAGCCATCGAGCTATGCGCCCTATAGCACAATGTTTGTTCACTAAATAGAACAGGACTTGATGGTCCACGAAAAAGATGAAGGGTGTGGCCAATAGATAATGCCGAAATTTCTTCACAGCGAACACCATGTCTAATCCCTCCCTTTCTGTTGTCGAGTAATTCATCTCCGTCTCAGTGAGTTGTCTGCTAGCAAAGCTCACTAGGTAATCTAAGTTGTGCTCACCAGGTTGGCACAACACTACCCCCACGGCAAACTTAGAAGCATCGATGTGCACGTGGAAGGTAATGGTCCCCAATCTGGGGCTCGTAGAATTGGTACTGTTGTTAGAGCCTTTTTCAATTCTTGGTATGCTCGTTGGCAAGCCTCGGTCCACTCGAAGACAATCGGCAGCTTGTACAATGGTCTGCCGATCAGTGCGTAGTTCAACACAAACCGCCGATAGTATCCTGTATAGCCTAACAAGCATTGAACTCCCTTGTAATTAATTAGGGGTGGAAGGTCAACAATAACCCTGACCTTTGAGAAGTCAGTGGCAATGCCATTCTTCGACACCACATATCCTAAGATGCATCTGTGCTTTACCCAAAACTGACACTTCAAGGGGTTCAAGGAGAGACGATATAAGCGGCATTGTTCAAAGACTGCGCGGAGTTTGTCTAAGTGTTCAATCTAGGTCGAATGGACACACAGGTTGTTGACAAATCTTTCAGGGCAGTGTGATGAGACATGATTGAGGTGTCCGCAAGTCCAACAAGTGACTGGATCCTGCAGCTGCCCTCCTAGGCCTCTACCTTGTCCTCATCCTAATGCCATCACCGGCACAGGTCGATAATCCATGAGGACCGCGTTGCCCTCATCGTCGTGTGAGACGTAAGGGTATATGTAGGTCTCTTCATCATTTGGCTCCTCCACGTAGTGTATTGGAGCTTCGCTCGGTGGGTGGGTCAATTAAGGACCAGGCGGTCTAGGAATGCCTGTAGGATTTATGTCCATTCTAGGGCCGGCTGATTTATGTCCATTCTAGGGCCGGCTGATTTCATATTGTTAGGCGCAGGAAGAGCTAATGAGGCTCCCCTTTCGAAGAATGGCTACGGCCTGTTCGCTATAGGTAAGGCTGGGCATAGGGTTGCGAGTGTGGAAGTCTTCTTGGTAATCTACAATGCGTGATATCATGGCCGAACCTACCGCAGTTAGCACAAGGTCTTGACCTAGGGTCTTGACACTCGGCCGGCAAGTGGTTTTCGCCACAATACACCATTGGATGTGCGGGCGCGTTGGTCATCTCAACATGTCTTGTAGCTTGGCTAATTCCATCTTGACCTCAGCCAACCCTTGGTCTATGTCGGTGCCCTTCCCCTTATCTTGGGATGATGGGATTGACCACTCACTAGAGGCTGACGTTCTCTCTGAGCTTCGCGGGTTGGTCTCTTCTAGATTTGAGCTCCTATAGCTTTGCTCTTTCAGCTAGTCATCGACTTTGATGGTTTCCTCGAACATTCTAGCCACCACGTCCCGCTGCAGGCTTGAATTGCCTGCCAATGCCTTATATAACTCCTCGTCTCGAATTCCGCTGATGAATACAATCGAAACTGCTCTATCAGTCGGTCTCTCGCCTAGAGGGATTCTCTTAAAGAGACTCCTCACATGAGTCACGTAGTTGCAGATGTCCTCCTTCTCTTTTTGCTTGACATTCATCAAGCGCACCAGCAGGTTATCAGAGTATCTGGGCTTGGCGAATCTCTTGACGAAGAGATCCTTGAGATTATTGAAGTTGACTCGCTCTACGGCATCCAGGCTTGTATACCACGTCCTAACCTTGTCGCCTAGGCAAAGCCCGAATGCTTGCGAACGTTGAGTTTGGTCATTGAGGCCGTTGGCTTCGCAGACTTGCTTAAACTACTCAACAAAGCTGTATGGGTCGTCATGAGGTTGGTACTTATCGAGTTGCTTGGCAACAATGGGTATTTTGGCCTGGCTCTTTGAGCCTTGGTTTGCCCCTAATCCTGCAAGCAGAGACGTCGCTAGTGCGGTGGCACTCTGCTCTACTGTGGTGTTATTGAGCAGCCGTTTCATGAGGAGCTCGCTCAATGTCAAATCTCCCTCTAGTGCTCTCTCATGGTCTGTTCGGTTTCGGCCAGCCAAGTTCAGCACTCGCTGCACCTCATGCAGCTCCATGCTTTGCCTTTGGTTCCTAGCCTACTGATCCCTATTATAATCAGCTATTCCCTACAATGCCTTGCGGGCTAGCCTTCTCTCCTCCTCTAGGTCTGCAATGATTGCGTCTGTTGTCCTGCTGCGGTGCTTGTACTGGGCGTGCGCATCATAACTACTCACCAGCTGCTGCTGCTGAATAGCATCTGGGAAGATGTTCAAATCAAGCTCCTCACTAGACTGATGGTCGGAGCTCTCTTCAGTCATGGTTGAGTTCTTGCGCTCCACTACGCTATCGATCAGGGTGAATAGACTTGACAGATCCTCGTCGTTGGCACTCCTTCCTTGGTCCTACCCTTCACTTCAATTGTTTGTCTATGTCTTGGGTCCTCTCCTATTGGTGGGTTCCTTGAGTGGTTTATCTAGTGTGTTCCTTTGGTTATTGAATGCGAACCTCAATTTATGGTCACTCGGTGAGTGTGTCGTTTCTCATGCACTTGTGCCCAATCAGGCTTTCAGCTTTCTTAAGTGTACTTCAAGTGTGAAAATTCGATGCGAGTGCTGCAAGCAATTCCTTAGCGTCTTACACACTCTCGCTTGTTTCGGGCCTGATAAGCTTCATTGCTTAAGTCCTGGCCGTTCTAGCAGGTTCTAGGGTCTGTGCTGCTTCTTGCCATTCACTAGGGGGTTGGTCGCAGGTCCTCTGATTGGATTTCCATTCTCAATGCGTTAGGTTGCTGGGGAGTGCTCCAGCACTGTCCCCTTAACCCTTGGTCTTGACTCCTACGTCGGGAATTTCCTACAAGGTGTTCGCCATGTTGTCCTGGAGTGGGTTAAGCTTCCAGTCGATCGTGGAGGTCAATTTTTGATTTTTTTTCCTCTTTTTTTTTAAAACCTAAGGTGTGTCTGACTCTGGGAATCGAACGTCTGATTTACTAGTGGTCCGATTTACTAGTGGTCCGATTCTAGGAATCGGACTAGGTGGGTCCGAGTTTGAGCTGTCCGAGTCTCAGAATCGGACGGGGTTAAGTGTCCGATTTTTGAAAATCAGACAAGTGGTCCGATCGGGCCAGATGTGTGGTCAGATTGCTAATGTGTCCTAATTCGCGAGTCCGATTTTCTCGATCGGACGATCGGGCTAAAAGTCCGATCGGACGGGGTTGGTCCGAGTGTCCGAGTGGTCCGAGTCCCTAAATCGGACGGGTTGGTCCGATCGGATGGTTGTTTGAACGTCCGATTCTGAGAATCGGACACTGAATCGGGTGTCCGATTCCGCCGACCCGAACCCACTTTCGAGCATAAATTCATCCAAAATCTTAAGATATCAATTATTATTGACTACAAGATTCACCAGGGATGATGTTGCAGTGATGGGGGAGAGATCTATATACCTGGGGATCGCCGATAGCAACGTTACTCCTTGCCCTGATCAATCAAATGGGTCGCCCAAGCTCTCTCTCTCTCTCTCTCTCTCTCTCTCTCTCTCTCTCTCTCTCTCTCTCTCTCTCTCTCTCTCTCTCTCTCTCTCTCTCAACTGGTTGCAAATGAGGATTCCCTTGCCCTTCAAGAACTTATAACCCTACTAGACATTACCCGGATGTTACCGATCACTCTCCTTGCGATTCCTACACCTTCAAATGCGTATTTCCTCCATTTTTCCCCTGTCTTCCCCGATTTTCTCCCTGTTTTACAGCAGCAAACCCTATGCCTCTCGGGTGCGATTTCCTACTGTTAACCTACTCTAAACGCAACACAAATCTAAAGCAAAAAACTGAACGAATTTCTCCATGTTTTCCAATCATCAAACAACCAGAATATCCCAAAATACTTACCTGTTTTGAAGATCAAATACACCCAAACTTCCTACCTATCTCAAGCTCCATTTCGGAGGTGAGTACCCTACTTCGATGCTCGATATGAGGCGCGCAAGTGCTCAAGCTTGAATCCATTGGTCCCGGCAACGGAACCAAAATGTGGGAGCTTTCGCTCAACCGCCAAGACCCCTATTGTTTCAAGCATTCCAAGTGAGCTCTAATGGCTATCTCTCACCTAGCCGAGATCCTACGAGTGTAGTGAGCTTACCTTGATACTTGATTGAGTATCCTTCTCTCTCTTGCACTCCAGTAGCTCCACGATTCTTGATGCTAGCTCAAGCATCCTCAAGCCTTCTCCATCTCCAAGCTCCATCCTCCATAGCTGCGCGCGCAAGAGAAGAGAAGAAAAGAAGAGGAGAGGAGTTGGTGAAGAGCTTCACCCTCTTAATCCCTCATTCCCACACACACTTACTCCCTCACACTCTCACACTCTCTCTCTCAAGAGCACACACAAGCAAGAAGGAGAGAAGAAGAGAGGAAGAAGAAGACTCTTTTTGCCACACACCAAAGAATGAGCTTCTCATTCACTTTTCAACTTTATATACAAAGCCCTAAGTCCTTTTTGGGCGGTCATCCCCTTTTCCCTTTTTTACATGGCCGGCCGTAGCCTAGGCCCTTTTTCCCATTTTCCACCATTCTAATTTATCCTATTCCCAACTAATGTGTACACTTTGCACAGGAGCGAGCCTAGCGCTCTTTTACAAGGATTTGGGGGCGCTTCCACATTTTAATGGTGCGTCCTTTTACTATTTTGTTGTCTCGGGGCGACACCGAGACTTTCTGAGGTTCGTGCCTGAACATTTAATTTTTTTAGGGTCTGGTTAACGGTCAAGGTGTCTTTTTTTTTGTTATTTCCTTAGTTTTCCAATTTTCCACTCCTTTGTGCTGCGGAAAACCCGGTAATAGCGGGTAGGGCATGTAGATAGGATCATTGCGTTCCTCAGGTAGCATGTCATAAAAGGCCATCGATGCATCAAAATTGGTGTCCCAAATCCTCAATTGCCACTTTGGCTACGCCTTGTATCCTCGGATGGTTTTGGAAACCTGATAGACCTTAGCCTGCCAGTGGTCCATGAGTTCCCGCCTCCATTGTGTGATTACGATGCTCTACTCCTTGACCCATTGGTTCGCTAAGGTGTTGCCCAAATCAATGATCCTTTCCACTACCTCTAAGGGTAAGACTCGGTCCAAGGCTTGTGGGTAGAGGAAGGAGAACTCGAAGGGTCAGGATTGGAGCTCCTATTGTTGCCAGATAGGCAGCTCCTGCAGCCAGTTGATGGGATGGTAATCCTCATGTAGTGGCATGGCTCTCGTCAAGAAGTTGTCATGGCCGTGCTTGCGCTCTTTGATGGGCTTTCTCGACAAGTTTTCGTCTTCTTCTTCTAGCAGCAATGATGTGTTTGAAGACTTGGGCTCCCTGTGGCTCTTATGGGGGTAGGTCAAGCTAGGGCAGACTGGGTTCTCTAGTTTGCGGTTCTTCTTCAAATTCTTGCTCGAAGTTCAGTCCTTCCTCAATGTCTTGTTCCATCATGGGTGGACTGGGAGTGGATGGGGTTGCTCTTATTCTTCAAATCCAAGTTCCATCATGGGTGGACTGGGAGTGGATGGGGCTGCTCTTATTCTTTGAATCCAAGTTCCTTGAGCTCATCAATGGAGAGGTCGACTTGTCGTGCGTAGCTGCATTGTCATTCCTTTGTTATGCCTATGCAGGTTGGAAGTGTGCACTCTTGCAGGCCATACCTCAAGGCTCTGGTCCTCAACTCCAACTTCCTTTTCATTCTCTCCATCAATCCTCACCTTCAACATGTGTGACGTGAAGCAGTATGTTTAGAAAAGCTTTCTTTTGCATGTCGAATCACACTTCAGCGGCCTCAGTGCCCTGAATTCTACGAGCACTCTCTCGCACTCTGCCATTGCCAGGAGCTCTGTCAATCCTCACATTTTTCTTTCAAAATTGCACCTCTCCCACTAATGTGCTTTGTCTTCCAAATCTTTCTTACCCCTTTCTACGAGCCTTTCTGATAGATCTTCAGTAATTTGCACGTGGCTTTCTATTTCCGCTAGGTACAGTCTTCTTTCGGTCATGGCCATGGCCATCAGTGCCTCCACCTCCTGTAGGCATTTTCCAGGTTGTCTTGCAAGCTTCTGGTAGCTTCCTCTATGTCCTCTTCCTTCCCTTTCACCATGACTTCTATTTCCCTCTCTAGTCTCCCTTGCTCCTCCATTGCTAACCACAACCGGAATACCATGGCATCTTCATGTTCTTGGCATTGTTCTTCTAATGCCTAGCCGATTTCCTACTAGTTCTCCTGTAGCTCTACATTCATTTCCTCCATGCGTGCCATTTGTTGCTAGAGCTCAACGTATTGTTGGATGAGCAACTTGTGGCCCCATTGCTCGGCCACTAGGTCTTGGGCTTCATCTTCTAGCCTCTCCCTTAAGAGCTCCTCTTTCTCTTGAGCCTCCTTTTCCTTGGCACTAAGTGTCACGATTGTGGAAGAGAAGGAAGGAGTCTCACTTGTAGCTTTCTTGCTTGCACAATGGGGGAAGACACACAAGGGTGGAGGCTAAAAATAGTTTTCCTCTTCTTAGTTGTGTAAGCCAAAAGAACTCTCATACAAAGAAATAGAAGAACCCTATATATGGGTCTCAAACCAAAGACAACTAACTAAGGTGGGATACTAACTGAGCCACGAACTAGAATAGATAAGGATAGCTGTCGTCTAGCTATTATTCATGGGCGGTGTACCAACCGCATCTGCAACTGACACGTCGGTGACATAAATGCACAACGGTCACCCTGGCATATCACGAGTGGAGCTCGATATCTCAACACTAAGTTGCTCTTTCAGGTTTCAAATTTCTTTCTGATGTTCCATGACTTGCCGTGCCATCTCTAGTCTTAGTGCCACAGACACTTCTCTTTTGGCCTCTAGTTCTGCTGCTACTGCCTTTTTCTCTTTCTTAGCCTTCTCCAGCTGGGCTAGAAGTTCAACTACATATGCATCATAATCAGCAGCTGGGGGAACTGTAGGTGGTGCTATGGTGGTGGACACTTCCAACCTTTGCCTTTTTGGGTCTTGCCTAGACTCCACGTCTACTACAGCTGGCCTTTTGACTCTTGCTTCTAGTACCATCTCCTGTACTTTCGTAACTAAGAACTACATCATGGACATAAGTTTAGTGGTGTCCATGGCAGGCTCTGGCTCTTGTCTTGCAAAGGTGGTAGTGGGGGTCTAAGATGTGAGAGTCGAAGGGAGGGGGTGCATCGAGGCTTTGCCCTTTCCTGCAACAATTAGAGCTGTTTCAATCCTACCGCTTGGTTCACCTTCATGCCATGGGTTCAAGGTGGCCATTTCTTCGGCTCCGTGGGTCTCCTCTACAGACCTATGCATGGCCTTGGCCATGTCTTCATCCTCCTTTCTTCTCAACTCCTCAGCCTCTTCTTCTCCTCTTCTTTTTCTCTCCTCCTCAGCTCTCTGTGATTCTTCTCTCGCCCTCTTCATTTCTTCCTTCTCTTTCCTCCTTTGTTCTTCTTCTGCCCTTTTGGATTCTCTTTGGGCTCTTTTTAGTTTAGCCCGCTCTTTTTTCTTCATCTCCTCCCTCCTTTGTTGGTGGGGCTTCGTGGCCTTCTTCTTCTCATGTGCCCTGGCCTCCTTCTGGGTAGTCTGCACTTCTTGCTCTCCCCGGTCTTTGATGGTTCTCTCGCTGGATTGCTCTACATTAGGGCATGACGAGGGGTGTCTCTCCTACCTCCTCTTCAACTCTTGCCTCCTTTATGGACTCTTTGATGATTGTTGTCAAGACCCCGCCGAATCTAATCGTGGAGGCCTTGGAGGCAAGCTTCTTATGCACTGATCTAACCATTGAGGCTAGGGATTCCCCTCCTGCTGGTGCTGCACTTGTGGCTAGGACAACGGCTAAGTTCTTGATGGTTTTCAAGGCAAACCTATTCTAGTCCACTTCTTTAGGGAACCCTGTGGCTATGCTCTCTAGCAGTTGCAAGCCAATCTTGTTCATCAACGCATTGTACCTTTGTCCCGAAAAGAGAGCATGGGCCATCTTTACTTGCATCCTTACTTATGGATTTGGGATGTTTGCTAGACTTATCCCGTCCACCGTGTGCACATCATGCTTGTTCAATCCCAGCATGTCATATACATCTCTTTGAGGGTGTCTTTCTTTCTTGATGGCCAAGCCTAGGGCCTTCTTGATCATTGCGGCGCTTAGTGGTACCTCCACTTAGCGTTCTTCTTCTCCTATCCTGATGATTACTGTGCTGCACTTCCTTGCATTATCAAAACTTCTCAAGAACTTTGCGTACATGCTATAGTCTACCACTTATCCCACTTTCTCCACATACTTTCGGAGATCACATTTCTCCACTAGCTGCTTTACAGCCGTGACTCCTTCAGAATGGCCTCGTCCAGGTTCAACATGTGTTTGAAGGTGAAATGGCTAAAGCCCCTTGTCTCGACACTCAAGTCATACCTAGTTTGCTCTTCTTGCATGAACGGAAACTTGCCACCTTTATCTTGGCCTGCCATTGTGGATATCTGTCATTTACCATAGTCCAACATTAGTATTCCTCATAAGGCTTTTCAGTAAGCAGGAAATTGATTTTTCTTTCATGAAGTGAATAAAAAAGCTGAATTAGAGACATGAAATTTTCTAACATTAGCCTATTCATTCAAAAACATTTTTGACATTTTCTTTCCAACCCTTTTTTTAATTCTTTCCTACTTTTAACTATGATTAAGGCTTTTTGTTTCCTTATTGCCTATGTTTTCTTAATCACATTACCCCCTCTCCCCTCGGGAAATGATGAGAATCCTTCCTAGGATTGGACATGGGAGAGGCAAGGGCATTTGTGAGCACAATATGGTGCTATCTACTTTGGCATAAGCCAATTGTAGAAATCAGGGTTGTATTCCAAGTGGGCATGGCGATCAAGATTACGAGGGCTAACGCATACTTGGGTAATGTAAGTTAGGACATCGGTTAGAAAATCACCCGAGTTAATGCGGCTAGCCACATGTAGCTCCTCTTCCGTAAGGATGCGATCAATGTAAGGGTGGGCCAAGACCTGGTCATGTAGGCGTTTGTTTCAAGTGATGACCAAGATCCTGAAAGAGATTGGTGCTATGTAAGTTGGGTCATACTCGATTGTTTTAATCGCACATCACTGCTCAGCATTAGTCATTACTTGGCAACCTCGTTTCTCCCATTGGAGGTGTTGGTGATACCATTTTTGTAAGAACGATGAGTCAAAGTCAGCAAGGTGAGTGAGTTCCTAAAGCTCAACAGGCGATGGATGCCTTTGGGGCTTGTGGTATGATGTTATTAGCCATCTGATTAGCGCGTGCTCTTTCCAAATTTCACAATTATCGATCAACTCCTTTGCAACCTTGGGGAATTTTACGGTCATAAACTCGTATTCTTCCCAAGTGTAGGATAAGGAACGAATATCAGAGGCAAGGGGTTCATCAAGCAAGCCGAGGTCAAGTCTTTCATAGCTCCTAGCAAACATGGTGAAAGTGTTGTCCAAGAGCTTGATGCAAGTCACCAAGTCATCTCATGTATTCTCCATGAGGTCCTTGGTGACCAATAGAAAATCAGCCACGTAGTGCTGTTTGCCCTTGCGTACCACCACATAGAAGTCAAATTCTAGAAGAAGAAGAAACCATCTAGCGATGCATCTAGTAGCGCAAGGTTTATTTACAAGATATAGCAAGGCTTGATGGTCTACAAAAAAGGTAAACGGTGTGGCAAGGAGGTAGTGTCAAATTTTCTTTACAGCGAATACCATGGCCAACCCCTCCCTTTCTGTGGTGGAGTAATTCATCTCCATGTCAATGAGCTGCCTACTAGCAAAACTCATGGGGTAATCCAAGTTATGTTCACAAGGCTGGCACAAGATAGCTCCAATAGCAAATTTAGATGTGTCTATATGCACATGGAAGGTGATGTTCTAGTCTAGGGCTCATAAGATTAGTGCACTTGTAAGAGCCTTCTTCAACTCCTCATATGCTCATTGGCACTCATCAATCCACTCGAAAACGATCAGTAGCTTATACAATGGTCTTGCAATCAATGCGTAATTCAACATGAAGCGTCGATAGTATCCGGTGTGACCTAAGAAACACTGAACTCCCTTATAATCCTTGGGTGGCGGCAAGTCAACAATGACCCTCACTTTCGAAAAGTCAGTGGCTATGCTGTTCTTGGATACCACATGCCCTAGGATGCATCCATTCTTGACCTAGAACTAGCACTTCAAGGTTCAATGACATGCTATAAATCCTACATCATTCAAAGATTGCTCGTAGCTTTTCCAAGTGTTCCACCCAGCTAGAGTGCATGCATAGGTTGTTTACAAATACCTCTAGCTCTCTCTAAGCATATCTTTAAAGATGGTGCACATTAGACGCTGAAAGGTTGCGGGTGCGTTCATTAACACAAAAAGCACATTAGACGCTGAAAGGTTGCGGGTGCGTTCATTAACACAAAAAGCACATTAGACGCTGAAAGATTGCGCGTGCGTTCATTAACCCAAAGAACATTACGATATAAGCAAAGACACCCCAATCAGTGGCAAACACGGTCTTGTGCCTATCATCAAGATGTACTTGCACCTGGTTGTATCCTAAGAAGCTATCCAGAAAGCTATAGGCCTCTTTACCTGCTACCCTTTCGAGCATGTGCTCCGTGTATGGTAATGGGTAATTATCCCTTTTTGTCGCAGTATTAACCTTCTTATAGTTCACGCACACTCAGATCTTCACATGCTTCTTCATGACTATCACGATCGGTGATACCCAGTCCATGTGCTCTATTTCATAGATAAATACTGCCCTCATAATTAGCTTATCGAGTTCCTCCACGGCTTGGGCATGTTTCAGATTCATAGGTTATGGTCGTTTTATCCTGTTGTTATGATTTGGCATTTGATTGTTCTTTCTAACCCAACTTAGTTGCATACGGCTTATTTGCTAATAGAACAATTACAAGGAAGAATCAGTCAAAGGTTATGAATGGTATAGTCCTTAAAATAACGACATTAAAAGATTGTGCATATAAGTGCTAGGCTAAAGCATAGTCAGGGTTACAAATAGAATAATTGCTAAAAGAATATGACATTAAGAATCATGAATAGAAAGTCCTAGTTTAAAGTTTAGATACTTCAAAAGTACTTAGCCTAAGAGCCCAAATATTAAGAAGAACTAGATTCTAGCTTAATGCAAGGCATGTTGGAGTCTAGTTACTTGAGATTATCTCACACTTATCTTATCAAGTATTTACACGTTATGTCTATAATATGTTTGATAGACGAGAATATTTTTTTGTTTTGCCTCATGGCTTGACTAAGAGCTAGTACAAGAAATTAATCAACATAAGGATTAGAACTAAGATGTCTTGAGTTCCATCGAATAACTACGACTTTCACCAATCCAATTTAGGGTTGGGTTATCGTTCAATGTAAGAAATTATGTCACATACATTGTTTGAACCCTTAATATATGCCTTAGCCAAAGGAAGGGAGTGTTAAGTAAATTTTATATAGAATCGCTCTTTGATCCCAAGGGGGGGAGCGAATATGCGATGGAAATGTTATCGCAACTATTTTCGCAATGTTTGGAAAAGAATACCATTGTTTTTGTTGGTTGATCGAACAACACCCTAAATGCTTTTGCATTCAACTGATTGTTGGATTGTGGTTTGGATGATTATTCCAAGTGCTTGTGATTGATGGTAGATTCATGGCAGGGGTCTGTGATGACAAGTTGTTGTGGGGATAAATAAATGTTTTCTTGGAAGCTAATATTAGGCTAATTGCCTTGATTATGCTTGATTCTTAACTGGATTAATTAAGAAAATGATATTTTGTGTGGGTGGATCATTTCCAAGGTCATACCATGCTTCAACCTGAGAAGGACACTGCTCAATTCACGGGCCGAAGATCGAATGGTGAAAAGGCCAACCATAGAAATGGTGTCTCACTCCTAGGCCACTTGTGGGTGGAGCTTTGTGCACCCCTTGCCTAGTCCAGACGGAGTTGAAAACTGTCATGAGCCCAATGTCTATGGCGTTGGAAGATCCTATTCTAGATAAAGGATGGAATTTGTGGTGCCATGTGATTTAGACCAGTTACTTCTGCAGGGCAGAATGGATATATAAATTCTTCTGTATGGGTAGGAGACAAAGATTAACTTGAAGATAAGTTAAGGAATTTATTTGAACTTTTTTGTAAAAAGAACTGCTTGCTCTGTTTTTGTATCTGTGCTTAAATGACATGAATGAACCGTGTTCCCTAAAAGGCTTAATTAAGGAAGCTGATTTTAAATTACACACATAATTGTTGTAGGACCTAATTAGAAAACTAAAGCTATGAAGGGAATGGGTAGGTGGAACCCCAACGGATCCGTCCTATAGCAGGGTGGTCCCAGAGAAGTGGGAGGCTTATCACAAGGTTTTGACCCTTACAAAGTGTTAGGTTGGAAACCTGATTCATGCCATTTTAGGGGACCAAAATGGGACTATGCCCTACAGGTAGAGAGGCTGAGCAGCGCATCCCTCTCATTTCCCATTCTATTTGAACCAAGTGCAGTATGGATTTTCTTTGGCTTGGGTATCTCTACGTAAAGTAGAATGTCTAGAACCTGATACTAGAATGCTGTTAGGAGACCTTGACCACTAGGAGCCAAAATTTTAGGTCGATCCTACTGGGTTTGGCCCGAACATTCCTTTTTGAGGTGGACTCGAGAAATCACAAACCCCGTAACATTCCATGGGAGTGCCAGGCGGCATCACTTAGATTCGTCTCTCGATAGACCACTAAAAATGTGCCCGGCAGCCGATAGATGGGCATGTTATAGTTGGTATCAAAGCGAAACTTTGTAATGATATGTGATTGATTAATGTATGGTTTGTAGACATATCCTAAATAGTATAACCTAAGTGGTATGGCTTGATTGTCGGGCACCTTTTGCACCCACGAATGCTGATGTGCAAGAGAAGAATTTTCTTCCCAAGCAAATTAAGACACCTGAGTTTGGTGGAAAAGGAATAGATGTCGCAACATAGGCGGAGATATGGATTGAGTCAATGAATTATTATTTCTCTGCCACAGGAACTACGTCTAAAACTCAAGCAATGATAGCCAAACTTAAGTTAGTTGGCAATACTCGAATATATCTAATACAATAAGTTTCAAAAGACCGTATGCTTATAAGTGATCAGAGTGTCGCAACAAATGTGTGGTGGGTCCTACCCCACATGTTCTAGAACGAAATCCCGAGTTCTTTCAAGATAAGGACATCTCGAGTTCTTTAAGGGGGAGAGGATGTAATATCCCTTCCCTCTACGCATGGAAACCCCCCTTATAATTTCCATTGAAATTAAAGGAAATTCTTTTTATCACCCTTCCCCCCTCATCGCCGCGCCGAACAGGTGGTGGGGGGGAGAAAGAAAGAGAAGGCGATGATGACAAGAAAGAAGGAGAGGATGACAGTGAAAGAGAAGCTAAAGATGATGAAGACAATGTTGAAGATGATAAGGGGGAGGCCATGGGCCTACCACCACTAGTCCACAAACTTCCTACTGCCATGCAGAATAGACAGGTGGTGGAAATGCCACAACCACTTGACTCCCCCTCCCCCTCCCCCAATAATACCCACCTCTCTCGCTACAAAACACCCCCTTAGAATTAAAGGAGACTTGGACACTAAATGGCACGCTGGGGGAGAGAGAGAGAGAGAGAGAGAGAGAGAGAGAGAGAGAGAGAGAGAGAGAGAGAGAGAGAGAGAGAGAGAGAGAGAGAGAGAGAGAGAGAGAGAGAGAGAGAGAGAGAGAGAGAACCTTCCAAGAAGGTTCTTCTTCTTTTCCCCTCCTTAGAGTGTGACTACACACATTCTTCTTCTCCCCGTTGCTCGTGAGTTAAACCCCCTATCGCAATAGAGGAGAGTCACCCCAGCACGCTATCTCTTTGATGAGAGAGATATATATATATTTATTTATTTATTTATTTATTTATTTATAAGGCAAAAGTATGGCCCCCAAATGGAGGGAGACATGCACCATCGGTAATCCTGCATCCAACAATGGAGCCACTGGCTAGGGAGTTACTACTAATACGAATACAATGTCGAGTATGAATAATTCATATCCGCATATCCAGGTACTAATTGCCATCTTCTCTATTCATTGAGACATAGGTTATGTTGCTTTGGTATGCGCATGAATTCAGTAAAGGAGTAGCTTGAATTTATTTTATCCTATTGTTATGATTTGACATTTGATTGTTCTTTCTAACCCAACTTAGTTACATATGGCTTATTTGCTAATAGAGCAATTGCAAGAAAGAATTAGTCAAGGGTTTTGAATGGTATAGTCGTTAAAAGAACGACATTAAAAGATTATGCATACAAGTGCTACGTTAAAGCATAGTCAAGGGTTACAAATAGCATAATTGCTAAAAGAACATGACATTAAGAATCATGAATAGAAAGTCCTAGTTTAAAGTTTAGATACTTCAAAAGTACTTAGCCTAAGAGCCCAAATATTAAGAAGAACTAGATTCTAGCACAATGCAAGGCATGTTAGATTCTAGTTACTTGAGATCATCTCGTACTTATCTTATCAAGTATTTACACGTTATGCCTATAATATGTTTGATATATGAGAATAATTTCATGTTTACCTCATGGCTTGAGTAAGAGCTAGTACAAGAAATTAATCAACATAAGGATTTAAACTAAGATGTCTTGAGTTCCATCGGATAACTACGACTTTTGCCAATCCAATTTAGGATTGGGTTATCGATCAATGTAAGAACTTACGTCATGTACATTGTTTGGACCCTTAATATACGCCTTAGCCAAAGGAAGGGAGTGTTAAGTTAATTTTACATAGAATCACTCTTTGATCCCAAGGGGGAGAGAAAATATGCGATGGAAATGTTATTGCAACTATTTTCGCAATGTTTGGAAAAGAATACCATTGTTTTTGTTGGTTGATCGAACAACACCCTAAATGCTTTTGCATTCAACTGATTGTTGGATTGTGGTTTGGATGATTATTCCAAGTCCTTGTGATTGATAGTAGATTCATGGTAGGGATCTATGATGACAAGTTGTCGTGGGGATAAAGAAATGTTTTCTTGGAAGCTAATATTAGGCTAATTGCCTTGATTATGCTTGATTCTTAACTGGATTAATTAAGAAAATGATATTTTGTGTGGGTGGATCATTTCCAAGGTCATAGCATGCTTCAACTTGAGAAGGGCACTGCTCAATTCACGGGCCGAAGGTCGAGTGGTGAAAAGGCCAACCACTGAAATGGTGTCTCACTCCTAGGCCGCTTGTGGGTCAGGTGGAGCTCTGGACACCCCTTGCCTAATCTAGAACAGAGTTGAAGACTGCTGTGAACCCAATTTCTGTGGCGTTGGAAGATCCTATTCTAGATAAAGGATAGAATTTTTATTGCCATGTGATTTGGACCAGTGACTTCTCCACGGCAGAAGGGATATATAATTTCTCATGTGTATGGGTAGGGGACAAAGATTAACTTGAAGATAAGTTTAGGAATTTGTTTAAACTTGTTTGTCAAAAGGAATGCTTGCTCTGTTTTCGTATCTGTGCTTAAATTACGCACACACATATGTATGACTAACCAAGACTAACTATGGTTAAGTCACTAACTACACCAACTTATTGAATGTCACACACATGTACAGTTGTATCCATCTAATGTCGATCACACACATAAAGATAGACTAACTAAAAAGTAATGGGAGCTTGATATTCTAACACTCCCACTCAAGCTCAAACCATATGATAAACTCCAAGTAGCTATCTGAAGTATATGAACTTTTCTTTACCAAGAGACTTGGTAAATATATCTACTACCTGGTCTACAGTCTTCACATGAATCTAGTCAATCTGTCCTCTAAGAACCATTTCTCTGATGAAATGGTAGTGAACCTCAATATATGTTTGGACCTAGCATGGTAGACAGGATTGCTAGCCAACATAACACTACTGAGGTTATCACAATGCAATCTCACTTTGCTTTCCAGCTGTATTTCCAAGTCTTTCAACAGTTTCATCAACCAAACTGCTTTCCAAGCCACTAAGGTAGCTTCTCTGTACTCAGCTTCTGTACTAGACAATGCAACAGTAGGCTGTTTCTTACTCTACCAACTAATCATACTGCCCAATCCAAATGCATAACCACTGGTTGACCTCCTATCATAGGCACAACCAGCCCAATCAGCATCAGTAAACCCTGTCAAGTCAAGAGATTTTCCATATGCATAAAATAGCCCATAATCTGTAGTATCCTTTACATATCTCATGATCCTCCTAACTGCATCTAAATGTGGTTTGCGAGGCTTCTGCATGAACTAACTAATCAACCCCATTACCTAACATAAGTTAGGACGGCGGGTAATAGTCAAGTATATCAAGCTGCCCACCATCTGTCGATACATGGTCACATTCTCTATGTCATTCCCAACATCAATCTGCAGCTTGACATTTTGATCAAGAGGTGTCTCCATAGGCTTGCATTCAGCCATACTATACTTCTGTAACATGTCATGAGCATACTGCTTTTGTAGCAGCCATATACCTTGAGGCATAGAGACTACCTCAATCCCAAGAAAATACTTTAGTTCACCAAGATCTTTGACTCTGAATTCAGCCTATAAATATGATTTTTTCAGCAATGCCCTCTTCATCATCTCCAGTGATGATAAGATCATCTACATAAACCACTAGAAACACATATCCATGATCTGTATTCTTCGTGAACAGACTGTGATCTGCATTACCCAATCTAAATCCATATTGCTATAAATAACTGTTGATCTAAGCATTCCATGTTTTAGGTGCCTGTTTCAGTCCATATAAAGCCTTTTTCAGCTTAATACATGTGTAGGAAAGTTTGGGTGAACCTAGCCTTCAGGCTACTCCATATATACTTTCTCAACCAAATCATTGTTCAAGAAAGCATTCTTGACATCTATTTGCCATAATTTCTAGCCTTTGCATGCTACCAAAGCAATGACAGTTCTGACTGTTGTCATTTTAGCCACTGGACTGAAAGTCTTCTCATAGTCAAAGGCCATATTGCTGTGCATACCCTTTTGCAACCAGCCTGACCTTATAGCATTTTAACGAACCATCTAACTTGCACTTAACCTTGTACACCCATTTGCAGCCAATGGGGACTTTGCCTTCATGCAACTCAACCAATTCCCATGTCTCATTTTCAGCCAGGGTTGCATACTCCTCATCCATGGCAGCACACCAGTTATCATCTGTAATTGCATCATCAAACTTTGTAGGTTCTTTGTAACCTATCACACTAGCCATATATGCATAATGGTGGACTGAATAACTAGTGTATGTAAACCTGTCAACTGGTTTTCTAACTCTCTCAAATCTTTGTAACTGTGGCTCACTCTAAGCTTGCCTCTCATGAGGCGGTACAAGCGTTGATGGAGGCTAGGCACATTGGCTCTTCATAAGGTCCGCCATTACCAAAAGACCACAGGAGCCAACTAACTTGGAAGAAGCACTTGTAGATCCAGCATGGAAGGCAGCTATGCAAGCCGAGTATGACATTATAATGAAGAATGACACTTGGGAGCTAGTGGATTGGCCAACAAAGCAGAAGGTTATTGGCACCAAGTGGATCTGGAAGGTAAAGTACAAGGCTAATGGTACCTTAGAAAAGTACAAAGACAAACTGGTTGCCCAAGGATTTTCACAGGTTGAAGGGTTTGATTTTCAAGAGTCATTTGCCCCAACTGCCAAAATGACCACTATTCGCACAATACTTACAGTGGCCGCCCACAAGCAGTGGCTAGTTTACCAAATGGATGTTAAATCAGCATTCTTAAATGGTGACCTCAAGGAGGAGGTGTACGTGGCTCAACCACCACCAGGGTTTGAGGCCCCCCATTCTGAGAACAAAGTGTGTAAGTTGAAGAAGACATTGTATGGGCTAAAACAAGCCCCTAGAGCATGGTACCGATGGATAGATAAGTTCTTTTTAAGCTTAAACTTCAAAAGATGTGCCTCTGATGGTAATTTGTATGTTTACAGGGATGGTAAAATTTTTGTAGTGATTCTCCTATATGTGGACGACCTTCTTATTATAGGTGACTATGAAGATATGATCAACCAAACTCGAAAGGCTTTGAGTTCTGAGTTTGAAATGACAGACTTAGGCTTGTTGCACTATTGTTTGGGGATTGAAGTTTGGCAAGAGCCATGAAGGATCTTCATCTCTCAAAAGAAGTATGCATGGGAGATCTTGAATGCGTTTGGCATGATGGAGTGCAAGGAGATAGCTACACCTATGGAGGTGAATGCAAAGTTATCCATTGAGGATACATCAACACTAGTAGACATTGGGAGGTATAGGAGGTTGGTTGGTAGTCTGATCTACTTCTGTAACACCAGATCAGATATCAGTTTTACTGTTGGTGTTTTGAGTAGGTTCTCAAACAAACCTCATGAGAGTCATTGGAAAGCTGGGATGCAGGCGCTCAGATACTTGAAGGAAACTCTTGACTATGGTATCACATACAGTTCTAGAACTTCTCTTGTGGGGAATTGTGACTCAGATTGGGGGCAAGAGACAGTGATTCTAGGAAGTCTATTTCTAGTTATTGTTTCTCTTTAGGTTCAGGAATTTTCTCTTGGATTAGTAAGAAGCAGCCAACAATGTCATTGTCTTCTACTGAAGCAAAGTACAAGGCAGCTTATTCTGTTGCATGTGAAATAGTATGGTTGAGAAGGATCCTATGACATATGGGAGTACAGGATGAAGAACCAACTGTGCTGAGATGTGACAATCAAAGTTGTATTGCCATTGCCAAAAATCCAGTGTTTCATGCATGCACCAAACATATAGAGATCCAGTATCACTATGTGCATGATTTGATCAAAGATAGGATAGTGGAACTAGTCTACTGTCCAATAGAGGAGAATGGAGCGGATATCTTCACCAAAGCAGTTACAAAGGATCTGCTTCAAGTTCATCTTCAAAGACTTGGCATTGGGCCGAGGATATAGTTCACCTACAGGTGGACATTGAGGGGGGCTGTTAGATATGCTCAATGCCCCACCCCATAAGGTGCCACCAATGATCCATGGTGCTCAAAGTTGTAAGGCCCCCATTATGAGGAGAAGCCATATGTGAGCCCGGACATTGGTTGAGTCCTGACTTGTATGTCAAATGAGGTCTATGTGACCTGGCTTTCTTAATAGGTCTCTTAGGCAGACCGTTCCGTAGCACTTGGCAATATGGCGTCAAATCAGCCCTAAACAAGTCTCCTTCACTAGACAGGCCAAAGAGATGAGCGTCCGGTAAGTCGTCATGTATGCCTTGTCCAATAGCTTCTCCTGTGGGTATGCGGGACATGTGATCCCCCATGTAGTGCTGCTTTTCCTTACATACAACCACAGAAAAATCAAAATCCAACAAGAGAAGTAACCATCTCGCTATGTGATGTTGAGATATCAAGCTCCACTCGTGATATGCCAGGGTGACCGTTGTGCATTTATGTCACCGACTTGTCAGTTGTAGATGCAGTTGGTATACCACCCATGAATAATAGCTAGATGACAGCTATCCTTATCTACTCTAGTTCGTGGGTCAATTAGTATGCCACCTTAGTTAGTTGAGTTTGGTTTGAGACCCATATATAGGGTTCTTCTATTTCTTTGTAAAAGACTTCTTTTTGGCTTACACAATTAAGAAGAGGAAAATTGTTTTCAGCCTCCACCTTTGTGTGTATTCCCCCATTGTGCAAGCAAGAAAGCTACAAGTGAGACTCCTTCCTTCTCTCCCACAATCTTGACATGGTATCAGAGCCTTGTTCGTGGTAAGGAGCTCAAGAAAGCAAGCCAAGCTCGCGGTGTTCTGGTAAGAGGAGCAGTGTTGCTTTCATTTTCTGTTTTGGGAGCAGATCTCTGCAGGTAGCACAGCCGGAAATTGCAAGAGTGCATTGGCTCAGGTTGAGACGCCCTTCGCGGTGAAGCAAGAGGGCAGTATATTCTGCGGCCATTTCGGGGCCTATTTTGGAGGTGGAAGTTTTCTACACGCACTCAGGAAAAGGCCCCGTTTTATGTTGTGCAGCCAGTGTTCTACAGTTTTGCAGATTTGCCCTTGTGAGGTTGAAGCTGTGTTCTCTGCAGTGATAGAATTTTTTGCAGTATTCTGTAATGGCGTCTGATTTTCTTTCACAGATTGTAACTGAAAAGCTTGACAAGAACAACTTCCAAGCATGGAAGTTTAGAATGACGAATTTCCTTATGGGAAAAGGATATTGGGAATTTGTTGCAGGAATTTGTTCTTCTTGATGTTCCCAATCAATAGCAAATGCAGGCATTAAAAGCATGGCATGAGAGAGCTAGGAAAATTATGTACTGGCTGTCTATCAGTATTTCAGACTCTATGATTGTGCATATTCAGGATGCAAGTTCGCCAAAGGAGGCATGGGATACTTTGTCAAAAATGTATAGCACAAATACGCAAGCCAGGAAAATGCAGCTCAAGCAAGAGTTGCATAATGTGCAAAGAGAAAATATGAGCATCAATGACTACCACATGAAGGTGAAGAAGATTGCAGATGCACTTGCTTCCATTGGGTCACCAGTGGAAGATGATGATTTAGTTTCTGTGACCTTGAATGGTCTAGGAAAGGATTATGCACAATTCCGAACATCCATTTCCGTCCGTGAAAGATTTCCTGATTTTGAGGAGTTGATTGCTCTTCTAATTTCTGAGGAGCAGAGAAATGGTGGTGCATCTTCTTCAGGAGGAACTTCAAAAGAAGCTGTCTTCTACTCAAATGCTGGAAGAGGTAGAGGCAGAGGTAGAGGAGGCCGATTTGAAGGCCGTGGTAGAAATCAGAATATACAGCAAACTCAAGAAAACCAGTCCTATGGAGGAGGACGTGGTAACTCTAGAGGCAGGGGGAGTCAAAGAGGTCGTGGTGGATGGCAAAGAGGCCAAAATGCAAACAGTAATGTTGAATGCTACTACTGTGGTAAAATGGGTCATATGGCTAAAGACTGCCTATAAAAAGCAGAATGACATCATGAATGGAAAACTGCAACAAGGGAATTATGCATCTTCTAGTAGACAGGGTGATGACAGAAATGAGCATTTGTTTATGGTGCAGTACATGAATAATTCTGTGACAAGTGCAGAAGAAAGCAACGATGTATGGTATGTTGACTCACGTGCATCAAACCACATGACAGGTCATGCAGAATGAATGGAGGATGCAAGGAAAATGGAAAAACCAGGATTTGTGGAGACTGGTGATGATACTGCACATCCTATTGTGCAGATTGGAAAAATTCATTTGTCTATGCAGGATGGAAAAAAGAAATACATGTCCGATGTATTTCATGTCCCGAATATCACCAAGAATCTGGTTTCTGTTGGTCAAATGGTTGAGCAGGGCTTGCAGGTCAGATTTAATCCTCATGGATGCTTTGTTGAGGATATGAAAAATAAAGGTCGCTTAATAGCAAAAGGAAAGAAGAAGGGCAGAATGTTTACGTTGGATGCAGACATGTCTGAATTGAGTGCAGCAATGTTTGCACATGGGACAGGTGTAGTTGCAGATATTGATATCTGGCATAAATGCATTGGTCATGTTAATGTACAGTGACTTAAATCAATGCAGGCCCAAAATATTGTTGCAGGATTGCCTAAATTCAAGGTTGCAGAAATGCATAAGGTATGTGAAGCTTGTCAGTTTGGAAAACAGGCAAGGAAACCATTTCCTAGACATGTTCAAGAGAGTAAGAAGCCATTGGAATTAATCCACTCCGATGTGTGGACTACTAAAGCTGCATCACTTGGAGGCTGTCATTATTTTGTCACTTTTATTGATGAATATAGTAGAAAAGTTTGGGTGTATTTTATGAAAAAGAAAAGTGAAGTTTTTGGGCATTTCAAAACTCTTAAAGGTATGGTTGAAAAAGAAACAGGCCTGCAAATAAAATGCCTAAGGTCAGATGGAGGGGGAGAGTACCTCTCAAATGAGTTTGCAAGGTTCCTGCAGGAGCATGGCATAAAGCAGCAATATTCATGCAGTCATACCCCACAACAAAATGGAATTGCAGAAAGGAAAAACATGCATATTGGAGAGGTATCTCGTGCCATGCTCAACGAAAAAGACTTGCCAGATGGGCTGAAGCAGTTGCTACAGCAGTCTATGTCAAGATTGTGGGAGAGAAGGAAGGAGTCTCGCTTGAAGCTTTCTTGCTTGCACAATGGGGGAAGACACACAAGGGTGGAGGCTGAAAACAGTTTTCCTCTTCTTAGTTGTGTAAGCCAAAGAAACTCTAGTACAAAGAAATAGAAGAACCCTATATATGGGTCTCAAACCAAACTCAACTAACTAAGGTGGCATACTAACTGAGCCCGAACTAGAGTAGATAAGGATAGCTATCATGTAGCTATTATTCATGGGCGGTGTACCAACCGCGTCTGCAACTGACAAGTCGGTGACATAAATATACAACGGTCACCCTGGCGTATCACGAGTGGAGCTCGATATCTCAACACTCCCCCTCGAGCTCAATCCCAATTCCTGCACACCAAGCAGGTCTCTGAACTTGCGCAGCTTCTCTGCGCCCAATGCCTTCGTGAATATGTCAGCTACCTGATCCTCTGTGCTGACATAAACTAGATCAATAAGACCTAGTAAAACCCTCTCTCGCACATAGTGATAATGCACCTCAATGTGCTTTGTTCTAGCATGATAGACTGGGTTATTTGCCAAGTGTATACTACTCATGTTGTCACAATAAATGACAACTGGCCCATCTGTAGACTGATGCATATCATAAAGTAGCTTATGCAACCAAGCTACCTCACATGCAGCCATTGCTGCACCCCTGTACTCAGCCTCTGTGCTCGACAAGGCAACTGTAGGCTGTTTCTTGCTGCTCCAAGTGACTGCAGCACTCCCAAAAGAGAATACATATCCACTGGTAGATCGTCTATCAGAAATACTACCAGCCCAATCAGCATCAGTGTATCCATGCAACTGTATCTGAACCCCAGTCTCATAAAATAGTCCATATTGCAATGTGGACTTCACATACCTAAGTATGCGTCTAGCCGCATCCAAATGTGGTTTCCTTGGAGCCTGCATAAACTGACTTACCAATCCAACAGCATAGCTCAAATCTGGCCTGGTAATAGTCATATAAATCAAACTTCCTACTATGCGTCTGTACATAGTAGGGTCTTCTAGAAGCTCACCTGCATCTGTGCTCAGCTTCACATTTTGCTCCAAAGGAACTGAAATAGGCTTACAGCCTGTCATCCCATATTTGGACAGCATGTCCAATCCATACTGCCTCTGCAAGAGCTGTATCCCACTTGGTGATCTAATCACCTCAATGCCCAAGAAATAACGCAGCTCTCCCAAATCCTTCATCTCAAACTTCTGCTTCAATAGCATTTTCACATGAAGGATATCTTCATCACTGTCACCTGTCATAATCAAATCATCAACATAAATGACAAGCAGCATAATACCTTTCTCTGTTTTTCTCACATAAAGTGAGAAATCTGCCTTGGAAATCTGAAAGCCAATAGTGACAAGATACTGTCCTATCTTGTCAGACCATGCTCTAGGTGCTTGCTTCAAGCCATACAAGGCTTTCTTCAACCTGCAAACAAACTCAGGATGAACAGCATGCACATAACCTGGTGGCTGCTCCATATAGACCTCTTCTTGCAAATCACCATGCAAGAAGGCATTCTTTACATCCATCTGATGTAAAGACCATCCCTTTGATGCAGCCATAGCAATGACTGCTCTTACGGTTGCCATCCTTGCAACCAGACTAAATGTTTCTTCATAGTCAATGCCATATGTTTGTGCATACCCCTTGACTACTAATCTTGCCTTGTATCTGTTCACAGAACCATCAGCATTGTGCTTCACCTTATAAACCCACTTACAGCCAATTGCATTCTTACCTTTAGGCAAAGGTACTAACTCCCATGTAGCATTTGCTTCCAAGGCATCCATTTCTTCATCCATGGCTTTCTCCCATTTTTCTTTTCCCATGGCTTGCTCAAAAGATGTGGGTTCTGGTTCCTGTATCACTTTGACCATATATGCATAGTGAATGGCTGTAAATCCATCATATTTCAGCCTATCCACAGGATACCTAGCTCTTGTAGACCTGCGCAAAGTAGGTTCACTCCCAGGTGCTCTCAAAACATCCCTGGTCTTCCTTACTCCAGGTGTAACAATAGAAGGAATACCCAACTCATCATCAATGCTCTGTTCTGAGCCACTGGATTCACCATCCACATAAGAGTGACCTGCATTCACATCAAACATGGGCTGATCAACCTTCTCTTTTCCTTTTCGTGATACCTGCATACCACTATCTGCATTGCTTTGAGAAGAGTCTCCTGATCTCAATCTGCCTGTCCATGGCGAAGAATGTGAACCACTGCTAGAGGACGCTCCAGGTCCACTAATATTTTGTGACTGCTGCTGTGAATTCTGTGTAGCATTACCATTTTGTGCATCTTCATCATCAATCACATTTACTGGTTTATACCAGCTACTCATCTCATCAAAAACAACATCTCTGCTCACTGTAAACTTACGAGTAGAAGGGTTATAGCATCTATACCCTTTTTGCTGCAGAGAGTAACCAATAAAGATGCACTTCTCAGCTTTTGGATCCAACTTGGATCTCAGCTCATCTGGCACATGTACATAGGCAATGCAACCAAAAATTTTCAAATGAGAAATATCTGGTTTCCTACCAGTATACCTCTCCTCTGGAGTCATTCCATGTATTGCTGCAGTGGGAGTCCTGTTCATTATGTAGACTGCTGTAGCAACTGCTTCAGCCCAATAAAAATCTGGCAAGTCTTTTTCATTGAGCATGGCACGAGATACCTCTCCAATATGCCTGTTTTTCCTTTCTGCAATTCCATTTTGTTGTGGGGTATAACTGCATGAATATTGCTGCTTTATGCCATGCTCCTGCAAGAACTTTGCAAACTCATTTGAGAGGTACTCTCCCCCTCCATCTGACCTTAGGCATTTTATCTGCAAGCCTGTTTCTTTTTCAACCATAGCTTTAAGAGTTTTGAAATGCCCAAAAACTTCACTTTTCTTTTTCATAAAATACACCCAAACTTTTCTGCTATAGTCATCAATAAAACTGACAAAATAATGACAGCCTCTAAGAGATGCAGCTTTAGTTGTCCACACATCAGAGTGAATTAATTCCAATGGCTTCTCACTCTCTTGAACATGTCTAGGAAATGGTTTCCTTGCCTGTTTTCCAAACTGACAGGCTTCACATACCTTATGCATTTCTGCAACCTTGAATTTGGGCAATCCTGCAACAATATTTTGGGCCTGCATTGATTTAAGTCGCTGTACATTAACATGACCAATGCGTTTATGCCAGATATCAATATCTGCAACTACACCGGTCCCATGTGCAAACATTGCTGCACTCAATTCAGACATGTCTGCATCCAATGTAAACATTCTGCCCTTCTTCTTTCCTTTTGCTATCAAGCGACCTTTATTTTTCATATCCTCAACAAAGCATCCATGAGGATTAAATCTGACCTGCAAGCCCTGTTCAACCATTTGACCAACTGAAACCAGATTCTTGGTAATATTCGGGACATGAAATACATCGGACAGGTATTTCTTTTTCCCACCCTGCATAGACAAGGGAATTTTTCCAATCTGCACAATAGGATGTGCAGTATCATCACCAGTCTCCACAAATCCTGATTTTTCCATTTTCCTTGCATCCTCCATCCATTCTGCATGACCTGTCATGTGGTTTGATGCACCTGAGTCAACATACCATACATCATTGCTTTCTTCTGCACTTGCCATAGAATTGTTCATGTGCTGCACCATGAACAAATGCTCATTTCTGTCATCACCCTGTCTACTAGAAGATGCATAATTCCCTTGTTGCAGTTTTCCATTCATGATGTCATTCTGCTTTTTATAGCAGTCTTTAGCCATATGACCCATTTTACCACAGTAGTAGCATTCAACATTACTGTTTGCATTTTGGCCTCTTTGCCATCCACCACGACCTCTTTGGCTCCCCCTGCCTCTAGAGTTACCACGTCCTCCTCCATAGGACTGGTTTTCTTGAGTTTGCTGCATATTCTGATTTCTGCCACGGCCTCCAAATCGGCCTCCTCTACCTCTGCCTCTACCTCTTCCAGCATTTGAGTAGAAGACAGCTTCTTTTGAAGTTCCTCCTGAAGAAGATGCACCACCATTTCTCTGTTCCTCAGAAATTAGAAGAGCAATCAACTCCTCAAAATCAGGAAATCTTTCACGAACTGAAATGGATGTCCGAAACTGTGCATAATCCTTTCCTAGACCATTCAAGGTCACGGAAACTAAATCATCATCTTCCACTGGCGACCCAATGGAAGCAAGTGCATCTGCAATCTTCTTCACCTTCATGTGGTAGTCGTTGATGCTCATACTTTCTCTTTGCACATTATGCAACTCTTGCTTGAGCTGCATTTTCCTGGCTTGCGTATTTGTGCTATACATTTTTTACAAAGTATCCCATGCCTCCTTTGGCGTACTTGCATCCTGAATATGCACAATCATAGAGTCTGAAATACTGATAGACAGCCAATACATAACTTTCCTGGCTCTCTCATGCCATGTTTTAAATGCTTGCATTTGTTGTTGATTGGGAACATCAGGAAGAACTGGTTCTTCTTCATTTCCTGCAACAAATTCCCAATATCCTTTTCCCATAAGGAAGTTCGTCATTCTAAACTTCCATGCCTGGAAGTTGTTCTTGTCAAGCTTTTCAGTGACAATCTGTGAAAGAGAATCAGACGCCATTACAGAATACTGCAAGAAATTCTGTCACTGCAAAAAACACAGCTTCACCCTCACAAGGGCAAATCTGCAAAACTGGCGAAAGTGGTATTTGACCACACAGTCACTTCCTAGTGACGATTTTGCATAAACAGGAACCAAGGATGATTCTGAAACTCCCAATGTCTCTGTGCACAAGCATACGATGCAATTTCTACAGTAACTTTTCACCGACCTGTAGAACAGTGGTCGCACAGCATAGAACTGAGCCTTTTCTTGAGTGCGTGCAGAAAATTTCCGTCTGCAAAACAGGCCCCGAAATGGCCTCAAATCAAAAAAACAAGGTCGCCAAGGGCTAAAGCCCTCTCCCGCAGCATATACTGCCCTCTTGCTTCACCGCGAAGGGCGTCTCAACCTGAGACAATGCACTCCTGCAATTTCCGGCTGTGCTACCTGCAGAGATCTGCTCCCAAAACAAGAAATGAAAGCAACACTGCTCCTCTTACCAGACCACCGCGAGCTTGGCTTGCTTTCTTGAGCTCCTTACCACGAACAAGGCTCTGATACCATGTCAAGATTGTGGGAGAGAAGGAAGGAGTCTCGCTTGAAGCTTTCTTGCTTGCACAATGGGGGAAGACACACAAGGGTGGAGGCTGAAAACAGTTTTCCTCTTCTTAGTTGTGTAAGCCAAAGAAACTCTAGTACAAAGAAATAGAAGAACCCTATATATGGGTCTCAAACCAAACTCAACTAACTAAGGTGGCATACTAACTGAGCCCGAACTAGAGTAGATAAGGATAGCTATCATGTAGCTATTATTCATGGGCGGTGTACCAACCGCGTCTGCAACTGACAAGTCGGTGACATAAATATACAACGGTCACCCTGGCGTATCACGAGTGGAGCTCGATATCTCAACAGTCTACATAATGAACAGGACTCCCACTGCAGCAATACATGGGATGACTCCAGAGGAGAGGTATACTGGTACGAAACCAGATATTTCTCATTTGAAGATTTTTTGCTGCATTGCCTATATTCATGTGCTAGATGAGTTGAGATCCAAGTTGGATTCAAAAGCTGAGAAGTGCATCTTTATTGGTTACTCTCTGCACAGCAGAAAGGGTATAGATGCTATAACCCTTCTACTCGTAAGTTTACAGTGAGTAGAGATGTTGTTTTTGATGAGATGAGTAGCTGGTATAAACCAGTAAATGTAATTGATAATGTAGATGCACAAAATGGTAATGCTGCACAGAATTCACAACAGCAGTCACAAGATATTAGTGGACCTGGAGCGTCCTCTAGCAGTGGTTCACGTTCTTCGCCATGGACAGGCAGATTGAGATCAGGAGAATCTTCTCAAAGCAATGCAGATAGTGGTATGCAAGTATCACGAAAAGGAAAAGAGAAGGTAGATCAGCCCATGTTTGATGTGAATGCAGGTCACTCTTATATGGATGGTGAATCCAGTGGCTCAGAACAGAGCATTGATGATGAGTTGGGTATCCCTTCTATTGTCACACCTGGAGTAAGGAAGACCAGGGATGTTTTGAGAGCACCTGGAAGTGAGCCTACTTTGCGTAGGTCTACCAGAGCTAGGTATCATGTGGATAGGCTGAAATATGATGGATTTACAGCCATTCACTATGCATATATGGTCAAAGTGATACAGGAACCAGAACCCACTTCTTTTGAGCAAGCCATGGGAAAAGAAAAATGGGAGAAAGCCATGGATGAAGAAATGGATGCCTTGGAAGAAAATGCTACATGGGAATTGGTACCTTTGCCTAAAGGTAAGAATGCAATTGGCTGTAAGTGGGTTTATAAGGTGAAGCACAATGCAGATGGTTCTGTGAACAGATACAAGGCAAGATTAGTAGTCAAGGGGTGTGCACAAACATATGGCATTGACTATGAAGAAACATTCAGTCCGGTTGCAAGGATGGCAACCGTAAGAGCAGTCATTGCTATGGCTGCATCAAAGGAATGATCTTTACACTAGATGGATGTAAAGAATGCCTTCTTGCATGGTGATTTGCAAGAAGAGGTATATATGGAGTAGCCACTAGGTTATGTGCATGCTGTTCATCCTGAGTTTGTTTGCAGGTTGAGGAAAGCATTGTATGGCTTGAAGCAAGCACCTAGAGCTGATGGTCTGACAAGATAGGATAGTATCTTGTCACTATTGGTTTTCAGATTTCCAAGGCAGATTTCTCACTTTATGTGAGAAAAACAGAGAAAGGTATTATGCTACTTGTCATTTATGTTGATGATTTGATTATGACAGGTGACAATGATGAAGATATCCTTCATGTGAAAATGCTATTGAAGCAGAAGTTTGAGATAAAGGATTTGGGAGAGCTGCGTTATTTCTTGGGTATTGAGGTGATTAGATCACCAAGTGGGATACAGCTCTTGCAGAGGCAGTATGGATTGGACATGCTGTCCAAATATGGGATGACAAGCTCTAAGCCTATTTCAGTTCCTTTGGAGCAGAATGTGAAGCTGAGCACAAATGCAGGTGAGCTTCTGGAAGACCCTACTATGTACAGACGCATAGTAGGAAGTTTGATTTATATGACTATTACCAGGCCAAATTTGAGCTATGCTATTGGATTGGTAAGTCAGTTTATGCAGGCTCCAAGGAAACCGCATTTGGATGCGGCTAGATGCATACTCAGGTATGTGAAGTCCACATTGCAGTATGAACTGTTTTATGAGACTGGGGTTCAGATACAGTTGCATGGATACACTGATGCTGATTGGGCTGGTAGTATTTCTGATAGACGATCTACCAGTGGATATGTATTCTCTTTTGGGAGTGCTGCAGTCACTTGGAGCAGTAAGAAACAACCTACAGTTGCCTTGTCGAGCACAAAGGTTGAGTACAGGGGTGCAGCAATGGCTGCATATGAGGTAGCTTGGTTGCATAAGCTACTTTATGATATGCATCAGTCTCTACAAATGGGCCAGTTGTCATTTATTGTGACAACATGAGTAGTATACACTTGGCAAATAACCCAGTCTATCATGCTAGAACAAAGCACATTGAGGTGCATTATCACTATGTGCAGGAGAGGGTTTTACTAGGTCTTATTGATCTAGTTTATGTCAACACAGAGGATCAGGTAGCTGACATATTCACGAAGGCATTGGGCGCAGAGAAGCTGCGCAAGTTCAGAGACCTGCTTGGTATGCAAGAATTGGGATTGAGCTTGAGGGGAAGTGTTGAGATATCGAGCTCCACTCGTGATATGCCAGGGTGACCGTTGTGCATTTATGTCACCGACTTGTCAGTTGTAGATGCGGTTGGTACACCACCCATGAATAATAGCTAGATGATAGCTATCCTTATCTACTCTAGTTCGTGGCTCAGTTAGTATGCCACCTTAGTTAGTTGAGTTTGGTTTGAGACCCATATATAGGGTTCTTCTATTTCTTTATAAAAGACTTCTTTTTGGCTTACACAACTAAGAAGAGGAAAACTGTTTTCAGCCTCCACCTTTGTGTGTATTCCCCCATTGTGCAAGCAAGAAAGCTACAAGTGAGACTCCTTCCTTCTCTCCCACAATCTTGACATGTGACCTATAGCGCATAGCTTGTTCACAAGATATAACAAGGCTTGATGGTCAATGAAAAAGATGAAGGGTGTGGCCAATAGAATGCCTAAATTTCTTTACAGCAAACACCATGGCTAGCCCTTCCCTTTCTGTAGTGGAATAGTTCATCTCCGTTTCGATGAGCTGCCTGCTGGCAAAGCTCATTGGGTAATCAAGATTATGTTCACCATGCTGGCATAGAACAGCTCCAATAGCAAACTTAGAGGCATCTATGTGTACATGGAATGTTATACTCCAGTCTGGGTACTAAAGGAGTAGCTTGAATTTATTTTATCCTATTGTTATGATTTGGCATTTGATTGTTCTTTCTAACCCAACTTAGTTACATATGGCTTATTTGTTGATAGAGCAATTACAAGGAAGAATTAGTCAAGGGTTATGAATGGTATAGTCATTAAAAGAACAACATTAAAAGATTGTGCATACAAGTGCTACGTTAAAGCATAGTCAAGGGTTACAAATAGCATAATTGCTAAAAGAATATGACATTAAGAATCATGAATAGAAAGTCCTAGTTTAAAGTTTAGATACTACAAAAGTACTTAGCCTAAGAGCCCAAATATTAAGAAGAACTAGATTCTAGCACAATGCAAGGCATGTTAGAGTCTAGCTACTTGAGATCATCTCGCACTTATCTTATCAAGTATTTACACGTTATGCCTATAATATGTTTGATATATGAGAATAATTTCATGTTTATCTCATGGCTTGAGTAAGAGCTAGTACAAGAAATTAATCAACATAAGGATTAAAACTAAGATGTCTTGAGTTCCGTCGAATAACTACGACTTTCGTCAATCCAATTTAGGGTTGGGTTATCAATCAATGTAAGAACTTATGTCACGTACATTGTTTGAACCCTTAATATATGCCTTAACCAAAGGAAGGGAGTGTTAAGTAAATTTTATATAGAATCACTCTTTGATCCCAAGGGGGGGAGCGAATATGCGATGGAAATGTTATCGCAACTATTTTTGCAATGTTTGGAAAAGAATACCATTGTTTTTGTTGGTTGATCGAACAACACCCTAAATGCTTTTGCATTCAACTGATTGTTGGATTGTGGTTTGGATGATTATTCTAAGTGCTTGTGATTGATGGTAGATTCATGGCAGGGGTCTATGATGACAAGTTGTCGTGGGGATAAAGAAATATTTTCTTGGAAGTTAATATTAGGCTAATTGCCTTGATTATGCTTGATTCCTAACTGGATGAATTAAGAAAATGATATTTTATGTGGGTGGATCATTTCCAAGGTCATACCATGCTTCAACCTGAGAAGGGCACTACTCAATTCACGGGCCGAAGATGGTGAAAAGGCCAACCACAGAAATGGTGTCTCACTCCTAGGCCGCTTGTGGATCAGGTGGAGCTCTGGACACCCCTTGCCTAGTTCAGAACGGAGTTGAAGAGTGTCGTGAGCCCAACTTGTGTGGCTTTGGAAGATCCTATTACAGATAAAGGATGGAATTTGTGGTGCCATGTGATTTGGACCAGTTACTTCTGCAGGGCAGAAGGGATATATAGTTTCTCATGTATGTGCAGGAGACAAAGATTAACTTGAAGATAAGTTAAGGAATTTGTTTGAACTTGTTTGTTAAAAGAATTGCTTGCTCTATTTTCGTATCTGTGGTTAAATTACGTGTACAAACCATGTTCCCTAAAAGGCTAAATTAAGGGTGTTAAATTTAAATGACACACATAATGGTGGTAGGACCTAATTAGAAAACAACTATCAACGGAAGCAGGTGGGTGGCCCGGAACCCTAATCCGTCCTATGGTAGGGTGGTCCTAGAGAATTGGGAGGCTTCTCACAAGGTTTCGACCCTTACAAAGTGTTCGGTTGGAAACCCGATCCATGCCATTTTAGGGGGACCAAAATGCAACTATGCCTTATGGGTAGAGATGTTGAGCGATGTATTCCTCTTGTTTCCCATTCTCTTTGAACCAAGTGCAGTATGGATCTGCTTCGGCTTGGGTATCTCTGTGTAAAGTAGGATGTCCAAAACCTGATGCTAGAATGCTGTTAGGAGACCTTGACCACTAGGAGCCCAAATTTCAGGTCGATCCTAGTGGGTTCTCAGCCGTGAACGTTTCGTTGTGAGGCAAAATTGAGAAACCCTAGGCGACAAACCCCATAACATTCCATGGGAGTGCAAGGCGGTGTCACTTAGATTCGTCTCTCGATGGACCGCTAAAAACGTACCTGGGCAGTCGATAAGCGGGCACATTACAGTCTTGCAACCATTCTTGTATAGATTTGTCTTTGTATTCTTCAATGATATCCTTATATACATCAAGAATAGAGAGGATCCTTTATCTTATGTTTGCAAAGTTCTCCTCACACTAAGAAGACATAAGCTTTTTGAAAAGAAAAGCAGGTGTACTTTTATGACTAGTGAAGTAGAATATTTGGGTCATATTGTGGGTGAGAAAGGGATCATGGTTGATCCAAAGAAGGTAATGCATCAAAGATTGGGGATTTCTAGGACTCTCCTCTTTCTATCAAAGATTTGTCAAGTATTATGCCATGTAGCAACTCCTCTTACTGATAGATTGAAGAAAGAAGCATTCTTTTGGGATGCTACAACCATGAAGAGCTTCAATGTGTTAGATATGCTCAATGCCCCACCCTCGTAAGGTGCCACCAATGATCCATGGTGCTCAAAGTTGTAAGGCCCCCATAATGAGGAGAAGCCATATGTGAGCCGGACATTGGTTGATTCCTGACTTGTATGTCAGATGAGGTCTATGTGACTGGATGGCAAAAAGGTGACCGTTGTGGGTCTAATCTTTGGGTTAGACAGAGTAGTTAAGCTAGTAGCAACTCAAGGCACATTCCATCGAGTTGCGGGGTAAAAGAGTTATCAGGGGCCCTAGCCAATAGTAAAGGGAATATTCCCTAGAATATTCCCTGGCCAACTAGTGGAGGTGCATATGGAAGGTCAACAGACACATGGGCACATGGAAGGTCAACAGACACATGTGCATATGGAAGGTCAAGAGACACATGTGCATATGGAAGGTCAACAGACACATGGGCACATGGAAGGTCAACAGACACATGTGCATATGGAAGGTCAATAGACACATGAGCACATGGAAGGTCAAAGGCACAGGTGCATATGGAAGGTCATCCATCATGACCCCCTTCACAAGCTATAAAAGCTAAACCCCTTCACAGCCCATCTATCATCTATCTTTCACCCAGTCAAAGTTGTTCCAACTAGCCTTAAGCTCTTCACCTATCTTCTATCTAGATCGCCATCTAAGCTTCATAGTGGAAGCGCACGGGTGGACAGAGCCATCTTTGTATCAGTTTTTTGGAGATAAAGAAATTTTGTTATTCTCCTCTTATCTATTGTGCACTCTCTATCTCTTTCTCGGATTCTATTTGCTGTGCCGTGTAATTTTTTACATGTATCAGAGCCCAAGGGGCTCTAGGGATCGAAGAGTGCGCAAGAGGAAAAGGCTTCAACAACAAAGAGGAACGATGTCGTCTTTTGAAAGCAGTTATGGCGCATCATGAAGTGGTGCGGGAGGTGGTGCTGCTGTACCAGTTATTCAAACACTGAGGATTCATCCCCCAACCTTCAATGAAGGAAAGTTAGATGGTACAAACTACACCTTGTGGAAGTTCAAAATTACAACTATCCTTGATTCTTATGAGCTTTTAGAGAATGTGTTGGGGACTGACACAGAACCACAGCCTACCCCGGACCCATCAAATTCTAGTGTGATGATTCCTCCGAATGCAGATAGTCTACGAGCTTGAAAATGAAGGAATGCAGATGCATTGTGTGCCTTAGTTACAAGCTATTCTGACAGTGTTCTGACTTTGATTCTACATACAACCAAAGCATCAGAGGCTTGGAATGTATTGAGGAGTCAGTATGGAACACAAAACCAAATAGGGATTCAAAACTTGGAGAATCAACTAGTAGTGGAGAAATTTGCTGAAGGAGAGACGGTTGAAGCATTCATCACTCGAATTAAGAATCTGCGCGACTAGATGGCTGGCACTAGGATACAAAAGACTAGCGAAGAGCTAGCTCGGAGGTGTCTTCAGATTTGTCCACAAAAGTTTGATGGACTAGTAACTACCCTTAATACTCAGGTGAGACCTCGAGCTTTGACTTTTGAGGAGTTTTGTGCATTATTGATGGAGGAGGAGTTGAGGCTGAAAGCCCGAGAAGGAAGCAATAATGGAGATGTTGCATTCTCTGCCAATGCAAAAGGCAAAGGTGGTTCCTCCACCAAAAATGATGGGGACAAAAAATAAGAAGGGTGGTAAGAAGAAGTTTCAAGAAGAGTGCTTCTACTGCAAGAAGAAAGGACATGTAATCGCAGATTGTCATGTCAAGAAGGCAGATGAAAAGAATGATACCCTTAAAAGTAAAGGGAAAGAGATAGCCAATATGACTAAAGCAGAGTTGGAGTTATTCATGGTGACCATTGAGGAAGTGTGCTCCTCGGCACAAGAAAATCTCCCATCACATGACCGATAAGAAAGGTCTATATAGTTCTATGCAGCCTCTACAAGAATCCATCACTGTGATGGTTGGAAATGATGCAAAATGCCCTATTGCGGACACAGGTACTATTTCTTTTGTTGCTGCAAATGGTGAAGTCAAAAAGCTTTCAGATGTGTTGTATGTTCCTAAAATTAGGAGAAATCTATTATCAGTTGTGCTGCCATAATTGATCTTAGTCATGAAGTGAGGTTCAAGAAGACAGGTGCATAAATTCTTGACAGTACTGGAAAAATTGTTGGCAAAGGAAAAATAAAGAACAACCTGTATGAGCTAAGTGCTCTTACAGCCATCGCTGGAGTGGGCACAAGTAAGCTTTGGCATGGACACATCGGATTTGCAGTGTTGAAGGAGATGCAAAAGCAAGGTATAGTTGCTCACCTACCTACAGTGACTAAATTGAAGGAACCATGTGAAGCTTGTATGATGGGCAAGCAACACAGAAAGGCATTTCCACAAGAAAGTAAGAATAGAGCACAGGCTCCTCTAGAGTTGGTGCATGCTGACTTGTGCAGTAAGATGCCTACACAGGCCTTGGGGGGATCTTCTTATTTTATGTTGATTGTCGATGACTACAATAGGAAGATGTGGGTGTACTTCCTTCATGATAAGGCTCAAGCTTTTGGTAAGTTTAAAGAATGGCTAAAACTTGTTGAGAATGAAATAGGGAAAAGTGTGAAGAAGTTTAGAACAGATGGTGGTGGTGAGTTCAACTCAAAGGAGTTTGAAGACTTTTGCAAGAGCAAAGGGATCGAGCGTCAATTGACGACGCCTCACACACCTCAGCAGAATGGTGTTGTGGAACTCAAGAATCGCACCATTGTGGAGATGGCAAGATGCATGCTAAAGGGCAATGGATTGCCTAACCATTTTTGGGATGAAGTTGTTAATACTGTAGTCTACATTCTAAATTGGAACTACACAAAGGCTCTCAAGGAACCTCATGAGGCTTACCGTGGTAAGAAACCATCTATCTCACATTTCAAAATTTTTGTATGTGAATGTTATGCACATATTTCAGATGAGAAGAGAAACAAGTTAAAACCAAAAAGTAGAAAATGCATCTTCTTGGGTTATAGTGATGAGCATAAGGCTTACAAATTATATGACCAAGAGGCAAAGAAGATCATCGCGAGCCATGATGTGGTGTTCAAGGAGGAGCCACATACAGTGGAGGAGGAGAAGGCAAGTTCTTCCACTTTATCATCAAGCCAAGAAGTAGTCCACTATGAACCTGTCCCAAGAGCTATCCCTATCCTTAAGGAGGAGGAAGCAGCATCTTCAGATGATAAAAGGAGAGGACATGTAATTTTTCATCTCTTTTTGACACATTAATACAATTACTGTCCTTCTCTCCCATCTTGCTCACAACTTTCATGGCTTCTCTCTCTTTCATGTCTTTCTCTCTCCAAATCTAGTATTTCTCTCTCCTCATCACTCTCTTTCTCCCTCTTTCTGCAGTATTTCTCTCTCTTCTGTAGTCTTCTCTCTCCTCTTTCTCTCTCTCTAGTTCTCTCTCTGACACTAACTTTCGAACTAACCAACTAACTTTTATTGCGTGGAAATACTACAGTGATAATGGAGGTATCTTTAAATTTTTTATCTCTGTGATGTTATTATTCTTCACAGTTGTTGTTTAATCCTTAAACATCAATTCATAGAGAGAGAGAGGGGGAGAGAGAGAGAGAGGGAGAGAGGGAGAAGGGGGGGAAGAGAGAGGTCTGTGTGAGATGAACTAAGAAAATAAGTGATAGAGTGACAGAGAGTAAATTAGGGCATAAGATAAGATGATGTTATTGTTCTTCACTAGCCAAGCTTCTGTATAAATGTGTTTAAATATCTTTGATCAATTCTTATTGAGAGAGAGAGAGAGAGAGAGAGAGAGAGAATACTTTGGATAGAACATGATATAATATTTGATGCTAATTAAAGGTAGATTAAAAGCTAAGATAACAGGTTGATTAGGGGTTGATTAGGATCTATCATGACTGAAATCAAGAGAAAGAGATAAGATCCAACTAGGTAAAAAAGAACACAGATATAGTGAATCAAAGTTGTGTAATTGTGCGATTTGAATGTTAATCCAAGTTAAAATTGGCAAATGTTTTGCTTTGGAGAATGTAGGTGCATGATGTACCAAGAGGAAGAGAGATATTCACTTTCAATTGGAGGATGAATATGCACCAATGTGCAAAAGAACTGTGGAAAGGGATGATGCAATAAGATACATGATGCAAAAGAAAAAAATGCAGGGAAAAAACATGTGGACCTTTGGGTTGATGGGTGCATTTATCCACCCGATCTAGTCACTCAAAGGCCACCACAATTTGAAGGGCTTATATCATTTATAAAGTTTGTTTGTTGGTGACGGTGAATTTCCTTGTATGCATTGTGGCATAGATCGGATCTCTCCCTCTCTTCCAACAACCCTTGCCAATTGTGATGTTGCTGCTATTATACAATTGATGAGTTGTTGGATCCTTACACTATTGGTCAATGTGATTTTGTGCTTCACAACCCCACATGTGCATTATTACCTAGCTAATCATTTGGTAAAACATCTCTAGCTATGTGGTTTCCAGTTGAAGGATTGGAAATTGTATAAGGCAAGGGAATATTTCTTTCCTATTTCTAAGACTTTTCTTGTGATAAAATACTTAATTTCAAAGTCTCATAGAACTAAGACCTTATGGGAGAAAAAATGACACATTGTAAAGAAAATTTAATCCCTAAGTATCACATTAGCCCTCAAAGTCCCATACCAATCATAATATGAGTTCTTTGTTAGGGGATCTAGGGATTAGCATTATGTAGCATGATTGATTGGACCTTTTTCATAGGAAGGAACTCAATAAGCATAATGATTCATTTCCAGTATATACCAAAAGCAATGCTACCTTACAATAAATTCATATTGTGGTTATCAATCAAGAGCAAAAATGTGAGAAAACCAAAGCATTGGAAATAGCTCAATAATTAGAGATAATAATTCACTAAAGGATTTTAAGCATTAAAAATATATGCTAATGAGAGTCCCATTCAAAATTTTAGTGTTGTACATACAGAGTGGTTGAGGAAGTGTTTCAACCATGTATGTGAGAAGGTGATTGGTTGCTTGTTACTTTTAGTGGGATACTGATGATGGGAAAAACTCTCAATGATCCTACTATCTATTGAAAGACTTAGAAGGCCCATGCAATGATGTGGCATTGCCCCTCACACCATCCCTTGTTAGATCTGTTGGCCCCTCTTAATCTACAACTTTTGGGCCTTGTGGCCCACCTATTACATTTTTGCCATTGGATACTATTGATAAGCGCATCTTGTTTATAGAACTTTCAAACAATGCATCACGTAGTGTCACTCTATTGACCTCTCATTGTTCATTAAGCTATTAAAAAATGTAACGTTCCAAAGCTTAGGAGGATGTGCCTCGATAGCTGCACATCTTATGGATATCAAATATTATTCTCTTTGATTGAAAAACATAAGGGGAGGTATTCCTCCCATCTTGCTTGGCATACATACTTAAAATAGATATATAGAGATTTAGCAAATAAAATTAAGTTTAGACTTACAAATGCATAGAGATGTAAGAAGTTGGGAAGACATATGCTTTAGTAAGAGATTATTGCTAATATCTTGTCACATTGGCATAAGTTTAAAAGGTGCGAGATATGTAAATTTTGACATCTTTTTGAAATAATACAATTATAGTCTCTCATCTCACCTTGTAGTTCACAACTTTCATGGCTTCTCTCTCTTCTTTACTATCTTTATAGTCTTTCTCTCTCCTTGTCACTCATTATCTCTCCTCTTTTCTCTCTCTTTTTCTTTTCTTCCTCTCACTTCTCAGCCCTCTTCTTGACAAGTGGTATCACAACATTGTTCTTTGATCCATTTGGTTGAATCTTTCTCCAGATTTCCTTCATAGACTAGTTACAGTCTAGTTACTCAAGGGCAAGGTGTCATCTTGGAAGTGGACAAGTGCAAAAACCAAGAAGACCAAGGATAGCCTAGTTAGAGCTAACTAGAGTATATGAAGGAAAAGTTGGAGGCATCATGGACAAAATGGTAGGTCATGGATAAGAAACATGACATTTTGGAGGTAAAATGGTTAAAGAAGGGAAAATATAGTCTATGTCAATAGTCCAGTTACTTTAAAGGACATGTTTTCTCCTTCTTCTTTGTTTCAAGCTTTTTGAGAAGCTTTCATGGTGGAAAATAAGGACTTTCTTCTCTTGATCAATAGCTTCTTCATCTCTCTCTGAAAGCATGGGGTGAAGATTCTTCATCTTTCATTGATCATTGCAACAACCAATCATCAACCACATTACTTTAGGGTCAATAAGAGCAGGCCCAAATTTTGCATTGCATTTTGTACAAATCTATAGCTCCTATTCTACAATTCATATAAGCCACCATTGATATCTTGTCTACACCTTGTATACTCTTTGGACAAGTGTTTAACATCATTCTTAGTAGTAGTAAGGATTGACCTCTTTAAGACTCTAATATTCATTCTTATCTCTAAAAAACCCTAAAAATCAGCAAGGCAACCATAGCCATAGGTTTGAAAGCTTCAATTTCGTCAATATTTGGCTCTTCCTAACTTCTATGGAATCTTTACTACCATTTGCAAGTTAGATTGGCTTCAATATTGAAGACATTGGAAAGATTTTAGCAAATTGAGCTTCTTGGAGTGCACAATGGAGTCATATTTTGGGGGTTTTGGTCAAAGTTCTTGAATATTTTGTATATAAGTGTTCAAGAGTACTCAAGGTGTTGATTCTTCAAGGATTTAATGGTCTTTGAGTGTGTACTGGCTGAATCAATTCTATTCTTAGAAGCATAAGGCTCTTGGATTGATTTTGGGCAACCTCTTTAAGTAATAGATTGAAGTTTGATTTTAAGTGAATCGATCATCTTCTTCAAGCTCAATAGAGGTATTTCACATACTTAATCTTTGAAATCTCTCAACTTCCACTTATTCTAAGCTTTTCCACTTGTTGATGGGATATTCTTGATCAATTAAGCATCTAAACTAATCAATAGATGGAGATTAGTATTTCTCTTCATTAATCAAAGCCTATCAATTGAATTTCAATATTCATTTTAGTCCTCTTTCATGATGATTACCATTTACAATGTCTTAATGCATAACCCTAATTGCATTGTGTGTTTTTCTTATACCCAAGAAAGGAATATGGTAAAAGCTAAGTACTCGCAATTAGTATGTCAATGAATTGTAGTGGTAAAACCCTCAACCAACCTCCATTTCTTGTTTCCATTTTTTCATTAAAAAATCTTAAATATCATTGAAAGCTAAAATCATTTTTTAAATTATGAATTTTATCCATGTTTGCTTAAATAGAATGTTCTTTCCATGTTGATATTCCCACCGACGAAAAATGTGGATGATAGGGGAGATAGTGGGACAATAGAGAGGTGACCCTCCCCCACTATTAAAGATATTGAAGGGATGCAACCAATTGATGCAAGGAACTTTTACCACCTCTTGGTGATTTGGAGTCTATATAGAGAGCTTGTTACGTTGTTATATCCCTCACCATAGGTACCACAAGTACATTGAAGTTCCAAAGATTTCAGGTGAAGAGCATTGATCAAGGCCTCATTAATCAATTACAAGGATTGTACAGGTCTATTATAGTTGTACTACAAGGTATTTTAACTTATTTCACCCTTCATTAGCAAGATACAAGTATACATAGGAGTAACAAGGCACTTGGATAGTAATTGGTATTTTTATTCAGCTATCTATAGGTGCTACAAGTTATTCTAGGTTGATTACAAGTTGTACAGTCAAACAATGAATTGGGATCCATTTTGGGGTACTTCCTACTTGGTTATAGGTATTGTAGAGCAATTCAAAAAAAATTTAGGGCCTATATATAGTATTGTAGGTCATATTCAATCTCTATAGGTCATATACAAGGTGTCATAGGGTTTGGAGATCTTAGTTTGAAGTTAAGAGAGGTGGATAGACCAAAACAATGCTTTTACAAGTTGCAATATTATTTTGTATTGTAGAAAAAAAATATTTTAGAATATTTTATTAAAATTTTTAAATGGAGTGCTATAGCTCATCTTGAAGAGTTATTTGTTAGCTTTGTTTTTCATTAAAAGTTCTTGATTTTGATCTTAGAGCAAAAAGCTATAGCCATTTCAATGACAAGTGGTCTACTAGGATTGCACTATAACAATAAGTAGAAATGGCTAGAAACAAAGGAAGAAACAAGGCTAATGTTGATGTTCAACAATAAATCAAGGAAGCATATGAGACAATACATAAGGCAGATCATGATGAGAAAGAATCTCAAGAATATGGTGCATATAATGATCTCAATGCCACTCTTTATAACCATGAGGCTAGCTATTCTATCAAACATATGGAGTTAGTCTCTAAATTGGATCGAGTGGTTGAATAGATTGCTCAATCTCACATTCAAACCAAGGAAGCTATGGAGTAGATGGCCCTGTCTATAAAGGATTCTTTGGAAAATTTTGCCTTTTCTACTAGAGATTCATTGGACAAACTTAGTGCTCAAATCTCTATGCTTGTGGCTGCACAAATGGCAAATAAATAGAGTAGAGACAAATAGTCATTTTAGCCATCAAAACCTTGAGCTAGCTATTATTGGAAAGAAGGGTATACCACATACCACTTATAATATTGGATAGACTTCCTTTAAGACGATTGATGAGCCTATTTTAAGTATTCATGGGTCAAATTCTCCTCCAAGGAGCTAAAAGTTAGTCACATATTCCTCAAGGTAGGTTTCAAACCAATTATCATCAGAGTGCCTCTAATCTTAGAAACCCCGTTGGTCATTACATGGATATGCATGCCTAAGTAACCAATGGACAACAAGTCTTTGTTGAGAGGGAACTTAGTGATAAGATTATGTTGACTAAATATAGTGGTCATTTCCATCATGATCGGCTAATTTGGAGGAGTAGGCTTCAAAGTTAGAATCTTGTTTTAATATTTTCTCTAGATCAGATGACCAAATGATTCATTTTTCTACACTTCATCTTAAGGGATGTTCTTATACATGGTGGAGATATATAAATAGGAAAAGTCAATAGGTTGATAGGTGGGAGGAATTCAAAGCGAATATGGCTCAAGTATTCTCATTTTTCCCATTGGGAAAGAAAAATTGGCTAGGAAATGGTATCAATTGGACCAAAGAAGCCTATCAAGAGTATGCCAACCAATTTTTGAATCTTATTATGTATGTAGAGAGTGTAAGTGATGATGCAAAGTTGCATAAATAGATTTATGGTTTGGAGCCTAATTTGTCAATTGATATTATTTCAAATGTGGAGAAAAATATACAGTAGATCATCCATCTAAGTGCACTTACAAGAATGTCAAAGCCACAAAATATAATACGATAGTACTTGAGGATGTGGATGAAGATGTCATTGAAGAACCAACTGTGAGTACACAAGATGAATTTGAAGAGTATGATGAGGATCTTGATCCAGATCTATCTTATGAAATTGCTGATGGATTTCATTTGATCCCAATGGACATGTTCCCTTTGACCTTGGTGGAACATATTTACCTATTGCTACAATTATCCTTTGTTCTATTTCCATCAATTCTTGGATAAGTTTTAAGAGCCCTAATATGCTTTGTATGAAGGGTACCATTCATGGGAAGGGCGTTCTTATCCTAATAAACAATGCTAGTACGTATAGTTTTTGTAATAAAGCTAAATTCCACAGCAAGCTTTTAAACTGAAAATACAAGAAATAGACATAAAATGCCAAGAGGCCATAGCCAAGGTGGCTTGGCAAGAGATGGTATTACCAATATTGGTTGAGAATCAAATGATGAGAGGCTGCAGCAAGGTATGCACCCCAAGCTATGGCGGCCAAGAGCATTCAACCTCTTAGATGGTGGGAGGTTGAGTCCTCAAACAAGTAATGTTTGTAAAATGGCAAAAAGATGCTACACATGTTACACCTCCACCTTTTATACTTACCCTAGACTAAGGCATTTATGCTAGAACACAATATTAGTGAGTTTGGGAATCTCCCAATTCCCATTTTTTGAATACTAAAAAGGTGGCACCCGGATAACATGCCCATAAGTTTCTCAAAACCATATGATGTGACCTATCATTGGAAAGCGCTTGAAAAATGGAATCTATTGAGCTATAGAGTGCTCAATTTGGAGTTATAGTGTTTAAGTTATGATAAATCCAAAGATTTGACCACGTGTCCCAAACTTATGGGAAATTCCCATATTCCCCAATATGGTGTTCTAGACATTTATGCTTTATTACAAGCCATCCCGGCCTAAAAGTGTTTTGTCCTCAAAGCTGGAATTTGGACAATTGATGAACAAAGATTACAAGAATAGCTTGTAAGTGATGAATCCATGCTATAATGAAACTCCAAGTTGAACAAGATCTCATATATCAATGAAGTATAGGTATGAAATTTGAATATACTGCTGGAAACTATCCAAAACAAGCTATTGCACAAGAATGGCCATAACTTGAAGAAGGAATGCCCAATCATCATGTATGAGCTATAAAAATGTAAAGGACAATCCCTAGTATCCAGTCATGCCATAAAAATCCAATTTTGATGAGCATAGAGCAATTATTTTTATGGCAAAAATTTAATACATCAAGCTATCTTGTTCAGATATACTCTGTTTCTTGCAAAAGCCATGGAAAAGAATTAAGGTATGATGATGGTTTCCAAGTAGACTCCTCCATGGGAAAACCTCGCCATTTAATAAGGTACTCCAGCAACAAACGGTTCCTTAAAACCTTTTCTATTTTTCCAATAACCTTTTCAGGCTCATAAATGATAAGACCATCTTCATCCATGGGAGGTAACTCTTCTAGAACATTTATGGATGGACCCACATATTTTTTAAGTTGGGAAACATGGAAGGTAGAATGAATCATTGTTGAAGAAGGCAAATCAAGCTTGTATGCAAGCTCACCAACTCGTTTGAGGATTTGATAAGGCCCATAGTAATGATGAGCCAACTTATTATGACCACCTTTGAGAGAAGCATACCTAGATTTAGGCACTTTGAGGAATACCCAATCTTCTTCTTCAAACTCCAAAGGTCTCCACTTTTCATCAGCATAAGCCTTCATAACATCTTATCCATTCCAAATGTTTTCCTTGCATTGATGCAAAAGAGCTTCCATTTTCTCAACTTCAGCCTTGGCTTGTGGATTCATGTCTTCATGAAAAAGGACTGAAGGTATTTGTACTTTGTATCCATAAAGCACTTCAAATGGTGACATGCCAATGCTCATATGATGAGTGTTATTGTAAGAGAATTCAGCAAGATTTAACCAATGATCCACAAAGCTTGAGTGTCATGGCAAAAATGACGAAGATAAACTTCCAACCATTTATTGATACATTCCATTTGGCCATCGGTTTGGGGATGATATGCCGTGCTAGGAGTCAAAATTTTTCCCATAGAAGTGAATAAACTCCTCTAAAATCTTCCCATGAACTTAGTATCATGATCAGATACTATCTTCAATGGCATACCATGAAGCTTAAAAACACATTCCATGAACTATTTAGCCACTTTCTTTGCTATAAATTAAGCCTTGGTAGGGATCAAATGAGCTAATTTAGTCAAATGGTCCACCACCACATAAATGCTATTCCACCCATTCTTTGTTGTAGATAAGCCCACAATAAAATCCATTGTAATATTAGTCCACTTGCCTTGACAAATAGGAAATGGCTGAAGTAAACCACCAGGTAGAAGAGAGGAATATTTATTTTGTTGACACGGAAGACATTGCATAACATAATCCTTAACATCCCTCCAAATTCCCTTCCAATAGAAACTCTTATGGATATTGTCAAATGTTTTGAACAACCCATGGTATCCCGCTAAGGGTGAAGAGTGCATCTCATGCAAGATACGATCTTTGAAAGAAGATTGTGGTGTCAAGAGTACTCTACCACGATACCATAAAAGACCGTTGTGCCATTTGAAATTTGGATACTCTTCTCCTTTGCCTTGCTGAAATTCCTTCATCATCTTTGATGCTTGCTCATCAAGAAAATACTCCTCTTGAATATCATGGATCCAATCATTATGCATGGTTGAAATGGAACATGCCCACATTCTTGATAAGGCATCCACCACCACATTGTCTTTTCCAGCCATATAAGATATTTCAAAGTCATATCCTCAAAGAGTAGCTAACCATTGATAAGAATTTGTCGATACAAATTCTAAAGTCTAAATAGACTTGGAAAAGCATTTGAAATCCTGGTAGCGCATAAATTGCCTGCCATATGTATAAAGGCCCATATTATCTTTTAGAGTGAAAATAACAAGTTTTTCATAAGGATAAAATAGAATTTAGATTCACGAAATAACTTGTAGATTTGAGTGAAAGTTGTATCAATGTCTCTAACAAACTCATCTGCTGCAAAGATCTTATCCTTCATAAGAAGAATGGGTAGTAAATGAGGCTTACCATAGATGATCTCAAAGGGTGCCTTACCAGTACTAGAGTGCACCGTATTATTGTATGCAAACTCTACTAAAGGCAAAAACTTTTCCCATTCTTTTTTATTATCAGAGACATAGGATTTCAAAAGGTCCAAAATAGTAGAATTAGCACTTTCACTCTACCCATCCATTTGAGGATTATAAGAGGATGAAAACTTTAACTTTTTCTCGAGGTTCTCGAAGAGAGCTTGCCAAAAGAGGTTGGTCATGCAAGGATCTCGATAATTTATAATGGACTTTGGCATGCCGTGATGCTTGAAAATATGAGCAATGAATAGCTTAGCCATATGATTGGCTTTGCTTGCCTTTCACATAGGTATAAAGTGAGCTTGCTTACTGAATCTATCAATGATTGTCCAGATTGCATCATTGTCTACTTGGGTGCGAGGAAGCTCCATGATAAAGTCCATGGCTATATTTTCCCAAGGCTCATTGGGAATAGGTAATGGCTTTAGTAGACCAGGTGGTTTATGCCTGTCATACTTTACTTTTTGGCATATCTTGTGCTCCTGGACATATCTTTCAATGTCTGCTCTAAGAGTGGGCCAAAAGAAATATATTTCCAATGCTTGAGTAGTGGGTAGAATACCCCTATGTCCAACATATGGAGATGCATGTGCTTCACCCATTACCTTCTGTCGCAATGGTAATGCTACACAAATTGCTTGATGATGATACAAATAACCATCTCGAATCAAGTAAGGTGTAATCGACTGACTTGAGTTAAGTTGATCCCATATGGTTGAGAAGTCGGAATCACTTGCATACATTTTGGGTAAATCCATGAACTCGTTATGATAAATAGTTGTGATTGCATTCACTCGAGGTCGCCGTGATAGAGCATCTGCTACCACATTCTTAGTTCTAGATGTATGAAGGATTTGAAAATGAAACATAGATAAGAAATTTTCCCAGAGCATGTGTTTCTCTGAGAGCTTCTTCTAAGTGAGGAAGTATCTTAGACTTTGGTGATTTGTTTAATAATAAAATCTCCACCAAGTAAGTAGTGTTTCCATACTTGAAGAGCATGTACCACTACCATAAGCTCTTTCTCATATATTGGAGCATGTAGCTCATGATCCTTGAGGCATCGGCTCTTAGTTAAGCACAGCTCCAATGCAATCCCTAGAAGCATTGCAGTGAACTTCGAAAGGTTTTTGAAGATCCGGAACTATGAAAGGGGTTCTTTTAGAGTCTGAGACTTAGAAGCATTAGTTGGTATTGTGTGTTCATTAAAGGCATCAAGTGCCCTTGAGTCATTAGCTTCTTTTGACTCTCTCACAAAAATCATGTACGTAGAAATAGCTTTCTTCATTTCTTTAGAAATGCTAACATGACTAACCATTGGCATAGGCCAATCTCTAGCATCAGCAATGTGTACTATGTTTTGACTCTTGAATTGAAATGCAAGGGTCTTCTTAACAAAATCAAGAAGAGGTCTAATCTTGTAATGCAAGGCATACCTAAGATAACATCACAGTTACCAATGGGCGCAAGTAGAAAAGATTCTTGGTCATGGTAATCCCCAATTCTAAGATTCAACTTCCCCTATATAGGAGTAGAATTGGTTGTAAGTCCTTCAAATGCCGAACTTGATCTAATTGGTGTTCCCAATTGATTCGGTGGAATTTGTAGTCTTTCAATAGTATCTGCTAATACAAAATTATCTGTGGACCCTGGATCAAAGAGTATCAAAACTCGTTGATTGTTGAGTGTCCTGCAACCCTTTAAGAGTTGTTTTTTCTTCTCATTTGAATGAGGGTTAGCTTGCACATCCAAAATAGAATTTGAGGATGGCAGAGGAGGATCTTTAACCACATTTACTTCCTTCCTTTTGTGAGGACAATCAAGCTTCATATGCCCTAACTCACCACAAAGAAAGCACCTTCCTTCCTCTTTGTACTTTTGTATCTCAGAGGGTGAGAGATACTTGCGCTTCTTCTTGCTACCCTCTAGCTTTGAATATTGGTCATGGGTAAAGATAGGTCTTCTTTGATTTGTCCTGTCTCTTGGTTGATCATAGAGTTGCTCTTGTTTAGTTCTGTAAGAACTCATCTCCAACTTTTGAGATGTACCAGGTGTATGCAAACTTTCAGCTATGATGGCAGCTCCATCATGCGAGATAAGGCTTCATGTGGATACACCTTCATGGTTCTGTGTAAATGAGGGAGTAGACTAGCTTCAAACTTCCTTTTCTTCTCTTCATCACTGATCTCCATGAAAGGAGTAACCTTGAGAAGAGTAGACCAAAACTTGTCCACATAACTAGGGACCTTCTCATGCTCTTTCTGGCCTAGCCAATTCCACTCCTTCTTGACATCATTCTCAAAATCAGGAGGCAAGAACTGAGCATAAAACTTCTTCTTGAACTTCTCCCAAGTCATAGGTTTCCTTCCCTCCAAAATGAGAGTAAACCACCAATTGCTTGCTGTGTCTTTCAAGTGCATGCCTACATGCCTTAGCTTGGACTAAGAAATTACCATAAGAAAAAGCAACTTCAAATTGCCTGACAAAGGCTAACACTTAGTAGGATCTCTCTTACCAGAGTAAGAGTCAAACTTTATGTCCTTATCCCCAGACTTGAAAGTCTTAGTCTTCTTAAGCTTGCTCCTCTTATGGTCCCTCTTTGTTCATTTGCAGATTGTATGAGACTTAGAACCAAGAGAGTGTGAACTAGACGTTGATGAGGAGGAGGAGGAACTTGAGTAATCAAGGGAGCAGCTAGTTATTGAGGGAGAAGACTCCATCCTTATCCACCTCACTTAAGGTGAGGTCTTTTTACTCTTCTTGACCCGAGAGTCCTTCTTCCTTCTAGGAAGCTTCTCAACAATTGGATGCTTTGCACCTTCACCATCAATTGGTGCAATGGTGTTTCTTCCAATATCACCATCTTTTGGAGGATTTGATCCTTCATAAGTAGCTTATTCCCTTACTCTTAAGCTGTCAATCAATTGACGTACTTTGAGAATTTCCAATAAGCTATGATACTATGTCAATTGAGCCTGTAATTGCTCACTTGTAGGCACTTCATCAGTTGCCATCTTTACCTTCTTTTTTCAAGGATCACCTTTACTTTGAGAAAAGCAAAGAGACCTGCTCTGATACCACTATTATAAGGTCCGAGATACACACTCGACTTTCTTATATACTTAAAATATATATGGTGAATATTATGATGGTGCAGAGAGAGAACATATGAGAGAGAAAAAAGTTGTAGATATATATATATATATAGAAATTGATAACACACTAGGGACTGGAAGATGGGCCAGTCCCCCCCTTGTGGAGTCATATTATTGACAGGGAGCAAGCTCCTCTATTACACATAAACTAGTTCTTATTTGTAGATCTTGGAAACAAGATTATGATTCCTTGCACAGTATACAACTGGCTAATGCTTGCACAACTTGGAAGTTGGCACCTTTTGATCCTTCTTGAGTCTCCTGTAGGGCTCTCCTCTTGGCGCTTGATTTCAGGAGAGCTTCTGTAGCACTTGCACCTTCTCTTCTCCTCTTGGAACTTGATTTTAGCAGAGCTTCCATAGCACTTGCACCTTCTCTTCTCCTCTTGGATGCATGCAAAGTGATGCTTCCTTAACCTCTCTCACAACCAAGGAGAGCCTCCTCTTTTATAGGCTTTCAAGAGCTTCTTTTCTTGGAGAGAGACTTGAGTTGATCTTCATGCAAGATGTGGCTGTTCCAAGACCTACTCTGCAGCACCAATTTCAAGATATCTCTCTGTATGTTGCTCGGATGAAAAAACATCCAACATAAAAGTTGTAGATCTCGTTGTTTCCGATAACCCATGGAGCCCGTTTTTAGAGATCGTCTTTCTATCGCGAGATATTTAAAAAATGGATTCACCATGTCTTTTTTAAAAAGAACAGCTTCTCAAACTGTACTTTTAACTTGTGGTCCATGTAACCACCTTAAGGAGAGTTCATTAAATTTCCTTGGGCCTCAACCTTAAGATTGACTTCCACACAAAAGCTTGTGTCTCTTTAGACCTTAGAAAGAGAAAATCACTTCTCTCCTTACTTCCAGAGGATCACGTCTCTTATCTTTCTTAGTGAGAGAATTACATCTCTTGTCTTTCTTAATGAAAGAAAATACCTTAAACCTTGACTTGTAAGGGAGAGGATGACCCCAAATGAATGGAATGCTCATTACACACAAGTAAACGTTCCCAGGCGTCCCCGGATGCACACATAATACATATACACAATGCTAATGCACTTCCTCTTCTTAGAACTTAATCCATCTTCGTTTATGCGTAACTCCTTGGTTCTTGTGTACACTCTTACACTTGGCAAACACTTCTTTTCCCCTTCATAACTTGCACTGCTTGTACCAGATATCCACGTCACAGTGCTCCGATCACCCCATTAAATGATGCATTAGGAATACTGGTCTCTAAATGGTCTTATGGCCATGCTAGATCATCATCAATACTTAAAGAAAAGTGAGTCATTAATTTATTAACATAATTTCTTAAAAAATAGAGAATGCGTAATAAACAATCAATTTAGTGTCACTTAGGATGGACACAAGATTCTCATACGGATCATTGTTTACACTTGCAAGTAGTACGGCTATTGCTTCATCTTCATCAATATTCTTCTTAAGAGTTGCAAGCTGGGTTTTTAGGCTCTTGAACTTGTTAATCTGTATGGTCATGGAAGCACTGTCTTTTATATCCATTTTGTAAAACTGCATGAGTAATTTTACCTTTGAATTCTTTGCTTGGGTTTCAAACATCCTGTCAAGTTCCTCCCAGGTAGTTCTAGCATCTCTAATGCCAGAGATATGATGTAGCACATCATCACTTAGTCCCTAGGCAATGATGCCTAGTGCCTTGTTATTCATCTTCTTCCATTCTTTGGTTTTTGGTGGAGATACTGTAAGGATCCTGCTTTCTGAATCTTCTTTTCCGTCATCTGCATCACCTTCATCATCGTCAATGAGATCCCACAGGTCTTTCCTCATAAGGTGGTACATGGTCTTTTCCTTCAAGGCATGAAGCCTTCTCCATTGAACTTAGCTATTTGTTCGAGCTCTGCCACTTTTGATTAGTAGCAAATCAGCCAGCAAAGGAGTTGTTCCTCAATGTGTTAAGAGGCATAGGTAATAGTAGTGTTAAACAACACTAGCTAGTATCAAGAGATACTATGTAGTGGAAGTTTGATGTTGAACTTTGATAGTTGATGCTTATACTTCCAAATCTTCTTCTTAAAGATTGCCCTTGCTGGAAGTTGAGTAAATCTGAGTGGTAGTGGCCTCAGTGTACTACAAACAGTGAGAGAGTGAGATGAGAAATGAGCTTGTAGTTGAAGTGGCCATGGTGGAATTAGGATTACAGAGGTAGGCGACTTGTTTTTTGCTTGGGGTAGCTTGTAGGCACACTCATATGACAAATCATCTGATGAGGTAGAAGCTTATGAACCAAGCTTCCAAAGCCCTATGGTCTTGACAAGGATTGTGTTGTGTGCAAGGAGTACAATCGTACAGCATGTGCATTTCAAGACAACGCGATGAATTTTGTTAATGCTAAAGCTAAGGAGCAGCAACGTCCCACTGTAATGTGCCAGGCAAGAGCGCAGGGAGTTCAAGAATGTTTACCCATAAGAGAGCTTGGAGAGATATGGCATGTATGTGGAGATATTAACTCTGAGAAGAGGCAATGCTAAAGCTATAGTTGCCTAATGTCAGTGATTGAGGTGCAAGGGAGGAGCTTTAGAGGTAGGGAAACACTTCTCCAGAAGGAAGTTTACAGAAATTTGGCGTGTGGAGAGAGATATGAAAGCTTCAAGCTGACAGGGTGCTGCTGGCTATGGCTGCCATGGAAGCTTTATTGAAGGTAGAAATGCAAATGAAGATGAAGATGAGATCCAACACTCAAACTGAGCTTAGAAGAGATGGAGATGAGCTAAGCCATGCTCAATTGGGCTTTGATACCATGTTAGAAAGAGCAGATCTAGAGCATGGCAGGAGCTATGGAGGATGGAAGATGGAGACAAGAGTCATGTTGGCATAGGCAAAAGAGAGATCAGTTGTTACATAAGTGAATTAGATTCCAAGATAGCTTGGCTTGGACTCATAAAGACAATCTTGTGTAATGGACTGACACTGACAAGACACTGAGTGAAAGTACAAAGCATCATGATATTGTATTCATTCCATGTGAAAGTGATAGTCAAGTACAATGCTTTATAGAAGTTGGTTTTGTTCCACTCTTCTCACTATGCATATGGGGGTCAAGACATCTCTCCCTGGAGCATACATCATTTGTCTATTTCTCAACAATTGACACGAAGTGATTGGAACTTTTTGGAAGTCACCATTTCGCTACATTGGACCATAAGGACCCCCCTCTATATGCTTCAACCAACAAACTAGTGATCATAGGTCATGCGCCCATCAAAATATAGGTGATAACTCGAATACACGCTATCCTCCAATGCTTTCCACCGCCACTGCTGCTATCTCTACACATCAACTGAAGCATTCACAATCGTTAGGCAAATAATACAATTAAACCGACAAAAGTGAATACCTAGCAGTCTTCAGCCACATAAATAAATCAATTGGTTAGAAATCAATCCTAACCTTAATTTATCACGAGTGCGCACTCTAAACTCATAAACGTTTATTAATTTAATATGTATTTTGCGGAATCACCTACTATGGAATCACCCATGTACACACTAAATTAACGAAACGCCCGAGAAGGATAGGTGTCCCCATCAACTTCTTGCACAAAGAATCCACTTTGTGTATGAGCCCCGATAATAAAAGTTTACGGAATCCACCGTAAAACCTCACGGAATCCACCGTGTAATATGCCTCCTGGCATCATACCCCCGGGGTAGGATAGCAATTGTCTTCAATTGCTATTAGCTCAATGTGGAGCTAACAGAGTGGGGAAAGCATTTGTCTCTAGCGTGCATCCATTGGGCCTCTTCAACAAGATGGTTTTTAAAATTGACCAAATATCTAGAATATCTACGGCCAGTTCTAGTAGTCACAAAATCAGTATCTATAATAGCTTCAGGCTCAAGGATTTCAGTCTCTTCATCTAATAAAGGCGGGTTTTCATAGACTGGGTGTACAGGTAATTGGCCTCTAAAGGGTCGTAATAAACTAATATGAAAGGTGTTGTGGATTTTCCAATGTGGTGGTAATTCTAACTTAAATGCATTATCATTGATTTTGTGAATGATCTTAAATGGTCCATAAAATCTAGGTGCTAATTTCATAACTGGGTGTTTATCTACACTTTGTAATCTACATTTTTCTATTCTTAACCAAACATAGTCATCAACTTTGAAATTCATGGCCTGTCTTTTCTTATTTGCTTGCTTTGTATATGATTGCTAGGCTTTGGCAATCATATCTTTAACTTCATAAAAAATAGTAGCATGCATGTTAGCAATATCATCAGCACTCTGAATCTTATTTGATAATGATGCAACAGGTGTAGACAATCTATAACCATAAATCACTTCAAATAGTGCTTTCTTTGTAGCTGTGTGTGGAGTATTGTTATATGCGAACTGAAGTAAATGTAGATGTGTATCCCATGCATGTGGTTTTGAAATAGTGTAAGCACGTAGAATATCTAAAATAGTACTGTTAGTAGCTTCTATTTGACCATTTGTTTCAGGATGAAATGCAAATGAAAAATCAATCTTTGTTCCTAAGTTAGCAAACAAAGTAATCCAAAGATTATTACAAAATCTAGAATCACAGTCATAAATAATAGAATGAAATATGCTTGTTTGCTAAATCTATCTACAATAGTCCAAATCATATCATGGTTAGCTTTAGTATTAGGTAAACCAGTAATAAAATCCATAGAAATTTGTTTCATAGGGATAAGGGAATCAAATGATATGACAGAAATATTATGAATGGTCAGTCTTCTACTTAAAGCATCGGCTACTGCATTCTCTTTTCCTGGTTGATATTGAATAAGGGGATGAAAACTCTGAATGAAAGCTGCCCATTTGATATGTCGGTCAGAGATTTGGGGTTAACTAAGGAGATGTCTAATGCATTGTTGGTCAGTCTTAATCATAAACTCAGAACCCATTAAGTAATGTTTCCATTGATGTAAGGCTTGTACAACAACTAACAATTCTTTATCATAAGTGGAATATTTAAGTTCGGATGGTTTCAATTTACAGCTAGAATAGGCTATGGGATGATTATCTTGCATAAGTACGGCTCCTATTCCAGATCCGCTAGTATCAGTAAAGAATGGTCTATTGAAATCAGGTAGTTGTAATACAGGAGCATGGGTTAATGCATGTTTCAATAAATCAAAAGATTTTTGTTGATTATCAGACCAATGATAAACAATACCTTTCTTTAAAAGTTTAGTCAAAGGCAAGCCAAGTAATGAAAAATTTCGCACAAACTTCTTGTTAAAACTAGCAAGACCTAGAAAAGAACGTAATTCATGCACATTTTTGGGTATGGGCCAATTCAATATTGCTTCTATCTTCTTAGGGTCAACCGTAATACCTTTTGATGACACAATGTGATCTAAATATTCAATTTCTTTTTGAAGAATTCACTCTTTTCTGGATTAGCATACAATTGATTATTTTTCAACAACTTGAAAACTAAAGATAGATGTTCATAATGCTCATTCTCATTTTTAATGAATACCAATATATCATCAAAGAATACTATAACACAATGCTGATATTTCAAAAATATGCGATTCATCATTCTACTAAATGTAGCAGGTGCATTAGTCAATCCAAAAGGCATCACTAGAAATTCATAATGTCCAAATTGTGTTCTAAATGCAGTTTTGAATATATCAGATTTATCTAATCTCACTTTATGATAACCAGATTTAAGATCTATCTTACTGAATATGGTAGAACCTTGTAGTTTATCCATAAGATAATCTACCCTAGGAATTGGATATCTATTATTTACAGTGATTTTATTCAGGGCACGATAATCAATGCACATGCAATAAGTATTATTATTCTTCTTTACCAATAAAATAGGTGCACCAAATAGAGAACTACTAGGTCTAATTAATCCTTTGTTTAATAATTCTTCTACTTGATTTTGAATTTCTTTCTATTCAATCTGGTTATGCCTATATGGTGCTTTACATGGTGGTTGTGTACTAGGAATTAAATCTATTTTGTGGTCTTTAGGACGTGAAGGAGGTAGTCCAGGTGGTAAATCTTCAGCAAAACAATCTTTAAATTGTGCAAGGAATTCTTTATGCCTAGGATGCATATGTTTTTCTTTAGCTTGAAGTTCATTCATCCAAATTAAATAAGATTTACTGCTTTTACGTAATGCACGTTTAGCTTGAGTATGAGTAAGCAGTGGAAAATTATTAGATGCGTGCATACCATGCAATGTAATTTGTTTTCCTTGAAAATAAATTTTAATTGAATGCGTGGAATAATCTATGTTAGGATTATACTGATGATGCCAAGGCATACCTAGGATAATATCACTAGACTGCAAAGGTACAACTAGAAAATTCCTTCGTTCAGTGTATTCACCAACTTTAATTTCTAAGTCATGCACCTCTTGTGTTCCATTATACCTTGTGCCTAGGAATGCTGCTTTAATGCAATAATGTGTAGAAACAATTTGTAATTTCAATTCTTTCACTAACTTTGTAGAAATAAAATCATGTGTACTACCATTATGATGCAAAATAATCTTTTCTTTTTCATGTACTAAACATTTCATTGTCAACAAAGAATGTGGAGTTGGCATACCTGGTAAAGTATCTGAAGGAGTAGCAATGTCGTCTTCATCTTTCGTAAAGTCAGGCATTTCCTCATGTTCTTCATCTTCCATGGCTCCAAGATAATTGATATGGATAGGTGGCTTCTTCGATTGGCAATTGGCTGCTAGATGTCCAAGTTGATGGCATTTGTAACAAACTATAGGTTTGGCTTTAGATACATTCTTGGCAATGGCAGGAAGTCTAGGAATATTGGGACTTGGCTGTGAGGATGGCTTAGGGTTTTGATTGGTATTTGATGGCAAAGCAGGTGGTTTTGTCCAAGACTTACGGAAAGATGATGAAGGAAAACGACTTTGATTGAATCTTCTAAATTTTGAATTGAATTGCTTGGAACCATAGTTACCATTTGCTTGAAATTGTTGTGGACGCTTGTCTCTTCCGTGAATCTTGTCTTCAGTATCATGAGCCAAAGAAATTGCATCTTCAAGGGTTGCAGGCTTGAACATATTGACTTCAGCGTAGTAATGTCCAAGTAATCGAGACATAAACTTGCGCTTGTGAGTCGCTTTAGGTACGTCTTCTAGCATTAGGAGTTGCAGTAGGGCATTCCAAAAACGTTTGATGTATTGGGAAATAGGCTCGCAATCTCTTTGCTGTAGAAGGTCCCATTGCTTTATGGCTTTTTCATGGAATTGAGGAGGAAGGAAATTCTGCATAAACTTCTTTTTGAAACTCTCCTAGGTAGTGGGACAATCAATGCTCTTACGAACCACGGTTCACCAAAGAGATGCTCGATCGACTTTGTTTCTTTGCGGATGGATTGAGCTTCGAGCGTCCCATCGATGGTACGTCGCATAAGATCTTCGGGTTGTGGTCCATCTTTGTCGGTAGTAAATCGTTGCAAATTGGCCAATTGAACTTGCAAAGCTTGTCGAGCTCTTCGTTCTTCATCAAGCTGCATTATAATTAAATCCAATTTTTGTTCCATCGTAGGTTCGGGAAGATCGCCTTCAGCCATTAAATCATCCATATTTTGTTCCGTCATCCTATAAAAATCGAAAAGACCCCGCACTCTCAAAATCCAATTAGCGGGATGAGCGTAGCTCAAAACCGGGTATACAAGGCTTATAGATTTCTATTTGGCTTTCACGGCCTTCGTCTTTTGCGGTTGCGGGATTTGTAGTCTTCGTAAAAACTACGTATGACCTTCTGCGTGTGCTGAAACTGGTTCAGCAAGTCTGCATATGCGAACAGAGTCTTCCAAGGAACAATTTTGTAGTTCTATGCTTCTGCGCAGGAACCGTCCTTATGGGAGTTGTTGAAATAAGTCAATTTTGATCTCTGTGGACTTGGTGAACTTGCAAAAGTTGTAGACTTGCAGAACTTAGGAGTTACTTAGTAGTTTAAGGCTTTATGAAGCCTATATGATTTTCAAGTAACGGAGTATGTCGACAACAGATTTGAACGCGGCGACAGTATATTGACGCTGCTCGATGACAAATTTGGGGATTAAGCTTCTTAAAGCTTAATACTAAGCTTTTCTAACCTTTAATTTTAAGCTTTTAAGCTTTTTGAAACAGATGAAGCTTATCTGTGTTGAATGTGAAAAAACGACTTGGAGAGGGAGATGTAGGAGTGGTCCTCCGCCTCCTCAGGCCGGTCCTTCGCGATCAGAGGCTGTAAACAGAGGTTTTTGACCGCTAGGAATCCACTCGTATCGATCGTTCATGATGAAACTGACTGTAAAGCTCGATAGTTCCAGGAGCTCCGCCTTCGCGCAAGATGGGTAGCGATTGGAAGCTCTCGATCTCAGCTTTGCTCTGATACCACTGGTGCACAGATTGGATGCCGTAAGCGCGCGTAGTGAGCGTCAGAAGGTCCCCCAAGAACAAAAGAACTCTACTTTTTGCACAAAACTCAAGGTAGAAAGCATGCACGACATGAACAAGAGACCAATTGGGTGCAATCTCCCCCCATGCCTTGTGTGAGTACTCCACAAAGTATTTATTTTATGTATTAATCATCTTCAAGCTCAAATAATAGCCCAAATTACAAAATAGCATGCTTTTAGCTTTTGAGTTTGCTTTAGTGTTAAATAGAAATAAAGCTAATGGGCGGGCGCCTAAGGAGTCAGACATACCCAATATAATGTCCAAATACAAATATCATAATCGTGCGCCCATGCGCATACAAAAATAATAAATAAATATCCAACGCCTTGATAAATAGGTGCGACAAAATATAGGCGCCATGCCTAAGATATGCGCCCATCAAAATATAGGTGATAACTCGAATACACGCTATCCTCCAATGCTTTCCACCGCCACTGCTGCTATCTCTACACATCAACTGAAGCATTCACAATCGTTAGTAAAATAATACAATTAAACCGACAAAAGTGAATACCTAGCAGTCTTCAGCCACATAAATAAATCAATTGGTTAGAAATCAATCCTAACCTTAATTTATCACGAGTGCGCACTCTAAACTCATAAACGTTTATTAATTTAATATGTATTTTGCGGAATCACCCGCTATGGAATCATCCATGTACACACTAAATTAATGAAACGCCTGAAAAGGATAGGCGTCCCCATCAACTTCTTGCACAAAGAATCCACTTTGTGTATGAGCCCTGATAATAAAAGTTTACGGAATCCACCGTAAAACCTCACGGAATCCACCGTAGCATGGAATCCACTGTGTAATATGCCTCCTGGCATCAGTGACATTGACAAACAAGTGCTACCATCACAACTACTCATCAACCATATGACATCACGTGGTAATCGGACTTGCAAAGGTTGTTCTCAACTTTTAATAATCTCTCCACTTGAGTCCATTGAATTATCTACTTGCTTTCCATTTTACAACATTTGATCAAGTGTATGTTGAGATTCTCTCACACCAACTAAGCTCCAGCCATAGATCAAAATGAGGTCTCCTAGGTTCTAGAACCTTCAACTTGAAATAAAATTTGCAAAGATGGTTTGAAATCTTAAGCACAAGGAACAACCAATTTAGAAATAGAAAAATACAGGCAGAGTTAGTCATGCATACTAGTTGTGGATGCTCTAGTTTGACCCTTGAAATGATCAAGTTATAAGCATAAAACCTTGATCATACACTCGTCTACTAAATGAAGTTGATTGTTTGGTCAACTTAGGGTCACACCACATGATGATCTAATTGCTAGGTGATTGGGAGTTGTGTCATGCCATGCAGGCCTGATGTTTGCTAGTTGATTGGGATTCACTACTCCAAAAAACTTGAAAGGGAGGAGAGGGATACCTACGAAATCTTCATGCTCACAAGTTAGGTGTGGGTTGGCTAAAAAACCAACCTTTTACCATCATTGAGATGGTTTCGTGCATAAGAAGCAGAAACAAGTGCACAAATCAAACCTTTGTTGCACTTGGCACCTCGGTTTGCAACCACATACATGCGCGTGATCCAACGCTTAGTGCTCTTGTGGCCGTGCTCTTGGAGAACCTTGCACGCTAAGTCAAGACTTAGTAAAGGGGGATGTTAGACTCTAAAGCCGGAAGCTTTGTGAAGCGCACGGCATTCAGAAGATACGTTCCGCATCAGCCTACCGATGAAGCACCTGTTGGAGGTTACGAGATGGTGGGCACATGGCATATAAGCACCATGACATGCAGAGAGACAAAACTTTCGATGGTTACTCGCCGATTTCAGAGAGCATCCATTGGCTGAGTTCTTCGTCAAAGGGGCTGGTTTCCGATTTGAGAAGATTGTCCAGCAGTTTTTGATCAGTGCTGCAGAGCAATAAAATGGCTGCTGTTGAGCCTCTCTCTAGGCTGTGGGAATCAGGAAAGCTACATGAGGCAATCCGTGCCCTGAACCAGAAGGGGCAGCAAGGGCTCTGTGCATCCAGCGTGCTCGGCCTCATCCCCAAATGCATCAGTGCCAACGACCTTGAGGCAGGAAGAGAGCTCACCCAGTTTGTTCTGAGAAGTGGGCTACACACTAATGATCAAATAGGTTCTCAACTCATCCGCATGTTCACTTCTTTCAAGTGCTTACCTGAAGCTACCCAAGCATTCAACAATCTGCCTGATCCCACAGTGTTTGCCTATAATGCCATCATCTCAGCATATGTAAAACTTGAGCAATATGACCAAGCCTTTGATTTCTACAGTAAGATGCAAAAGTCAGGCATCAAACCCAACAAGCATATCTTCGTACCGGTCCTAAGAGCATGTACAAGCTTTGAAATGTTGTACCAGGGAAGACAGACCCATTCTGACATTCTGAGGGGCGGGATTGAATCAGATGCCTTTGTTGAGGAAGCCCTCATTTGCATGTATGTCAGATGTGGCTGCTGCTTGGAGGATGCACTTGCTGTGTTTAACAGATCGCAAGTACACAATGTGAAGTCATGGTATGCCTTGCTGTCTGCCCAGACTCAGCTTGGGATGGATCAGGAGGCTCTCCAACTTTTCAAAAGAATGCAAGAAAAGGCAGTGGAACTAGATTATGCCATATTCATCCTCGTTTTGAAAGTCTGCATTAATGCCTCAGCCTTAGGTTTAGGAAGACTAATCCATTCTCATATTAACGAAAGTGATCTGCAGTCCAAGAAGTCTCTTTGTGATACCCTTGTAGACATGTATGCAAAATTTGGCTGTCTGACTGATGCACAAAGTCTGTTTGATACGTTAAGTAAGAAGGATCTTGTTACATGGAGTGTCTTGATATCTGGGTATGCACATCATGGATATTGCAAAGATGCATTCAAACTAATCTCTCAGATGGAACAAAATGGTTTGGTGCCTGATGGGGTCATTTTTGTAAGCATTTTAAAAGCATGTGATAGGTTAAATGTAAACCAGGGTATGCATGTACACGCCCTTGTTGTGGAAAGTGGGGTTGAGTCAAATATGTTTGTTGGCAGTAGTCTTATCGGAATGTATATCAACTATGGTAGCATTAATGATGCACATAATGTTTTTAGCAGGTTACATAAACCAAACTTAGTGACATGGAGTGCATTAATAGCTGGGTATTCAAAACATGGACAGGGTGAGGATGCCCTGCAGCTTTTCAGGAAAATGCTGCATGCTGGCATAGAGGCAGACTCGGTTATAGTCACTTGTGTTCTGAAGGCATGCTCTTGCACAGAGGCTTCAAAGGCAGGCAGGGAGTTCCATTCATATATCGTTGAAACAGGATTTAATGTAGATGCATACATAGGGGCTGCCCTGATTAACATGTATGTCAAATGTGGTCTTTTGCAGGATGCTTCTGCTGTCCTTGAGACCACCTGTAACCACAATGTTGTGACCTGGAACTCTTTAATTTCAGGGTATGCTGATTGTGGTAATCATGTGGAGGTTCTCCTTTTGTTTGAGCAAATGCAGAGTAAGGGTGTGAAGCCTGATGAGAGAAGTTTTCTTTATGTTCTAACCTCATGTTCAAGCACTGGAGACTTATGTGAAGGACAGCATCTCTATGTTCAAGTGATTGAGAATGAATGTGAGCAGGATGAATCAGTTGGGTGCTGTCTGATTGACATGTATGCCAAATGTGATAGTTTTGCAGATGCATATGCTGTGTTCAGGAATTTCCATAAAGTCAATCTTGTTGCATGGAATACGCTAGTTGCAGGGTATAACCGGAGAGGAGATAATGGCAAGGCTCTGCAACAGTTTCTAGAAGAACAGCCAGGAGGTATCACACGGAAAGTGTCAACATTTCTTAGTATGCTGAATGGTGGTTCTAGCAGAGAAACCATGGGTCATTGAAATAGGAATCCATGTTCAGGGGTGTTAATTCCTAGCATCTATTTGGGGTGTATGTGACTAATGCCAACTTTTAAGGGCTCCTCAGTTTCAGACATAATCTAAAGCTTTATTTAAATAATGTCAGTTTTTCAAGGGCTTCTCCTGCAACAGCAGTGGACTGTGTCTAGTGCCTTTGGTTGGGACTTGGGAGAGGGTAGCTGTTGATCACACATCATTATCCCTGTGCTCAATGGGATGCCTGATTGCGCATTTCTGATTCATCTGCAGCTTTCCATAGGCATCAAGTGCAGTCACCCTGTGGATCCCCAGAGCTAGGGTTTGTGTCTCCACAGACTGCCCCCTTGCTTGTCAAGGTACATGGTATTTCTCAATTACTTCCAGACCTCATTGGCTACATTGCATAAGCCTTTAAACCTGATAAGCATGTCTCCATGCCCTGCAGGTCACGGTAAAATGTCTGCCAAAGCTAGTCTAACATCAGCTCTTTATCAGGGGTGTCAAGTTTTGTTCTCACTTAAAGACCAAATGTTGGCTTTAGTCTTTCCATACATGGGTCAACAGAGATATACTGCTAGAGTCATGTGAACAAGCTATGATCCTTCCAAACACACCTCTCAGTGCTACATGGTGAATAATTACAATGGCCTACCTAAGCGAAGACAATGACAGAGGGAGAGAAGGCTAGGACATCTGCAAACATTGAGAAGGTGGAGACACATAATGGGATGGTCAGACCCTTGGCAAATATATGGTTGTGGTGGTAGGGGAGAGCATTTGTCCACATGTAGTCCAAGCTTGATCCATGAATGTTGTAGAGCCTCTCATACTCTGGGTTGGACTGAACTGCCCAAGCGAGGCTTGTACAGGTAGCACAGGTTTTTGAATGTCAGTGCTAAAGTCCCATAGCAATCGAGTAGGTTGCCTAATCAAATATGTCTTGCAATATACGCTTCAGGTTTTCCAGTGCAAGTGTAGTTCTTCCTTGTGTTGGTCTATACAGTAATTCAGCAAGTCTATGGTTTCCCATGTTTTGGAGTTACAAATGTCTGAGAAACATTTCTAATGCATGCCAAAAATTTTGGTTGTCATTGTTTGAGTGATCAAGGGTTTTGATACATTATCAAGCCATGTCCAGAAGCTATAGAGGATGTAGCAATACTTGGGAGGATGTATATATTAGATATGGGGTGGTGTGTTGCTTGTAATCATTGACGGGAAATCTAGAACAACCCTATTGTGATGTGTTTGCATAGTGGGATGATGGATTGCGTTGTTCTATTTGATGGGGCTTGCAATGTGCTCCCTCTTTTGCTATTGAACAACACATGAGCATCTCTTCTATGATAGAATCCCCCATTGAGTGGAGAATTGGCTCCAACAACTGAAGGTTGCAGGGTATATGATTCTTGACAAGTATGTATGAGATCGCGACATTTGATGGGCTTTGGAGTTAATGCTATGGTAGTCATGGTTAGACCTTGTGATCATCAGCATATTGGGTGAGCAATAGTGATTACACTAGGAATTAAAATTTGCTTGAGGTGATTTGCATTTTGTCCAATTTGGAATACAGCTTTGATTTTGTTGATGAGTTTCATGTGGGAGGGATAGGTGGTTGTTTTCATATCTACACTTAGCACTCATCTATGTTTTGGAATTTGACCAATGCAGTTAATTTTGGTCAAGCTGTCCAAGACATCACATTGCACTTGGGGCCTGTACCACCTGCATTTGGAAACCTACTAGCAATGAAAAAGCACCTAGCGGATGCCAAATAATAGAAAAGAAGTCTATATACCACCATATGCTGCACTTCATTAAACGCAACACGTTGTTGAGATGCCTTGGGCAAGATCCATCAAGCAATGAGATAGCTGTATGATGGGTGACTTGCAAGTTTGATTTGGAAAGCATTTATTTAGCCTATACCATTAACAATGCGGTAGGAGCTAGCTGTTTGTGGGAGCATGGCCTATTAGTGTCTATGAAGAAGACATGAGTGAAGCTAACCACAATAGCACTTTTGTGATCTCTTGCCCAAGTCCCATGTGTATGTATATATGTAAAAATTTAGGGATAGCTAACCCCCTCGTAATAAGTTAATCGAAAAATTTAAATAGATACTTAAGAAACCATGCTTGAAATAATTATGTGAGTCTACTCGAAATGGAAAGAAACATTAATAAAATAATTCTCTTCTAAATGGATTTTGGTCTTTAGATTAAGTTAAAATTTTACATTTAGGATATAAATAAAAATTAGAAAACATATCTATTAGAAATTGTAAATTTTTCTTGTGGGTATCATGGCCTCCTCCCCAAACTTGCAGAGCTTGCCCTCCCCTCTTACTATTGATGTTGGTGTTGGTTGTCTTGGGGGGGCCCAACCCCCTCAACCACCTTGGTGGCTCTTACTCCTTTTCACATACTTGCGGGGTGTGGGGGGAGCATGTGCAGTCCCATGGTATCCCCCCCAAACTTGTGGAGCCTACCCTCCTCTCTTATTGCCATATCACTAGATCATCACCCTCCCTCTCCCTCCCCCCACTTACCACTTTCCATAAGTGGGTGGTCTACCTTGGTAAAATCCCTCCCCTTCCCCCTCTCATGAGTTCCCCCCTCCCCCTCCCCATCACAATCCCAAACAACAACCCCCCCCTCCCCCCCCCCCCCCCCAAAAAAAAAAAAACTAAAAAAAGAAAGGAACCATAGATAGGTAGCTGTGAGGTTGGAGAGAGAGAGAGAGAGAGAGAGAGAGAACTCAAGCTAGTAAGAAGATTTGGCAAAGAAAATAAAGAGAGCTTTATTGTCTCATGGATTCATCTTCAACTCCCACATCTTATTCTTCCATTTGAACTTCACCCATGTATCCTTCCCTTCACTTTTGATGGCATCCCATAGATGTGTCAAGGTTGCGGAGCCTTCTTTTGCAAATGAGTGCCAGATACATATAATTGTATTGATAATCAAAAGCAATGAATTAGACATTAGGCTATAGAGCTCATCACTCCTTCGAAGTCTTTCTTCCCTAGTTTATCCAACTTGTTGGCTATGCCCCAATACCATTTTACCCAATTTGCCTTAGATGCTACATCCTTCCATTTCATTGCTCTACTTGTTTGTTCAAAGATATTTTAACATAGCTTCCCATATGGCATGTAGTTTGAGTATCCTTAGAGTTTGGCATGAAACTCTTAATACTTGATCTACACTTTTATATTTTCCATGATGCAAAATCTTATGTCAGCTTAGTTAGCTCCTTGGAGTCCAAGATTAGGACTTCTTCCCATGCATTAAAAACTTTGCACCTGCACAAAAAAAGATGCCTTAGAGACTCTTCACTTCCATGATGGCACTATTAGTAATACCTTTATTTTTAAGCTTATCACATGTCATAATGGCCTCTATGATAATTTTCCAAGCAAATATTGTCTTTCAAAGGTAATTGAAGGGACCAATTAATCCTCAAGATTGTATGATTGATCCTCTATTAAATACATGCCCTAGATTTTGCATATCCTTTTTACTTCAAGCTCCTACTTAATGTCACCTTAATCTATTATTATTGAGACTTTGTAGGATCTCCTTGCTTTAAGAGGTGGGATGGTATGTTGACTTGCCCAACTCTCTTAGCTATGAACATGGATCTTTTGCTAGCAATCACTTTCCATATCAACTTGCAATTTCCTGATAACCTCTAGAAAGATGTGCCTTCATTAAATGGTGATGCACTCCCATCACACTTAATCTAATGGCGTGCCTTTGTTGTACCATGTCTTGCTAGGACTCTTCTTGTTGTTCCTTGGTGGATTGTTGCAAACGTTGGATAGAATGTTGAGATTCAATAGATTTTTTCTTCCTCATCCAAAGTTCCAACCCTCTTTTCCATTTTACATTGCTCAACATTCTTGCCCACAAATCTATCAAGTTAGAGACTAATGCGTGCAATTTAACTTTGTAAAATATGTGAGTGGATACTAAATTTAAGCTCTTCAGGCCCCAAGCCTCATATAGCTTTCTAATCTTGCTTTGCATTGCATTAGCCATCATTTGTGTCTAGGGTGCCTCCTAAGCCCAACATTTGTGCTTAGGGTGCCTTAATAAGTCCAACATCTTTTTAAGAGCTCAACTTCACATTGTCACCTTCCTCCTCAAGGTTTAGGAGTTGTACTCGACCTAGCTCTCACACTTCTTTGAGGCATTTCATGGTGATGGGAGCTAGATATCTCTTTTGGCTTTGTCCATCCCATAAGAATTTGCTAATCAAAGAGTTCTAGTTTTTTTGAGATAAATTATCCTAGTATACTAATGGAAGTTAGAATCTTGATGTAAGGTATCAAAAGATCCTAAGTATCTTTCACTATGGTGGGGGAACTTGCTTGAGCTATTGTGCTAAACATATATGATACACACAAGAGGAAGCTCACTAATAATACAAGAGGAGAGATAGAGACCAAAATATTTTCTTATTGGTTTTTTTTTCTTCTTCCTTACACAATGCAATGTACATAAAGTATAGATAATATACAAAATGAAGGAAAGTGGCCTACTAAGTTAAACAATGCATATTTGACCATACTAATCCATTGGTGTTATAAGTATGCCAACTATAAGTAGGTGTAAGTGAGGATTAGAATAATCATTGAAGTGCTAAATGTAGCCATGTGGATCCATCTAACCATGTAGTCCATCATTAATGTCTACACATGTTGAGCTTACTATCTTAACACTTCTCCTCAAGCCTTAACTACATCTCTACAACCTTAAGTAAGCTTTGAAATTCTTAAAGCTTCTTTGCACCCAATGTCTGTGAAAATGTCAGCTATTTGATCTCGTGTGCTAATAAACACCAACTCAATCTCTCCTGCAAGTACCTTCTCTCTCACAAAATGGTAATGCATATTGTGTGTTTTACCTTAGCATGGAAAATTGGGTTTCCAACCAACTATATATTGCTTATGTCGTCACAATGAATGAATACTGGACCATCTCTTTGCATATCCAAATCACCCAATAACTTTTGCCACCATACTAACTCACATGTTGTCATAGCATCATCTTTATACTTAGCCTTTGGACTTGATAAAGAAACTGTTGGTTGCTTTTTGCTACTACAAGCAAATGTTATACTATTAAGGAAAAACATTAATCAACTGGTAGATATTCTATCAGACGACTTGATAGCAACCTAGTCTACATTTTTGTATTCAAACACCTATACATCCTTACTTGCATTATAGAAAACTCCATCATGCAAGGTGGACTTTAATTTCTCAATATGCATATGATTGCATCCAAATGAGTCTTGCTAGGTATCTACATAAAATGACTCACAAGTCCAATAACATAGCTCAAGTCAGTCATATAGATCAAACTTCCTACTATCTTTTTGAACATTATAGGGTCTTTTATCTCATCTCCAACATTGGTACTTAACTTCACATTTTGCTCCAATGGCATTGAAAAAGGCTTACTTGCCATCATACCATACTTGGATAACATATACAAGCCCTAGTGCCTTTGGGACATCCATATACCATCAATACATTTGATCACCCAAATACCAAGAAAGTATCTCAACTCAACCTAGATCCTTCATCTCAAATTTTTGTTTCAAAAGGCCCTTGACATTAGCAATCGCATTATCATTATCACCTCTAATAATCAAGTAATCCACATAGATGACTAGGATGATCAAACTTACATCACCATTTCTCACATAAACTGAGAGATTTGTATCATAAACATAAAAGCCAATGTGAACAAGATACTCTTTGATCTTGTTAGACCATGCTCTAGGTGATTATTTCAGTCTAGAGTGTATTCTTTAACCTGCACATATACGTGGGATTCCCCTCTAAATCCTCATAACTTGATGGTTGCTACATATACATCTCTTCTTACAAATCACCATACATTCTCCACATCCATTTATTGTAAAAATTTAACCTTTGGCTATTGCCAAAGTAGTCACACATTTGATAGTTGCCATCATAGCAACTAGATTAAAAGTCTCTCCATAATCTATGCCACATGTATGTGCATAGCCTTTTGCAACCAACATGCCTTATACATGCTAATAGAACCATGAATTATGCTTTATTTTACAGACCCACTTACAACCAATAGCTTTCTTGCCCTCGGAAAAATGTATTCTCGTCCATTATTGCATCTTAATGAGCATGACCAACAACCTCCTCAAAGCAAGTTTGCTCAATATCGTCAATTATCTTTACCATATAAGCATAATAATGAGTAGCATAACCCTCAAAACCAAACCAAATTTTCTAATAGAATATCTCACCCTGCTAGACATGTGTACCATTGAATCATTCAATGGAACCTTTACATTACCATGTGCTCTCTATACACTCGGTTTCCTAATTGAAGGAACATCAAGCTCATAATCCAAAATCTCTAAGCCAGTAGAGTATCCATGAAAAATTGCATGACTACTAGATGCATTATTACTATCTGACACATCTTCTTTCCTTTGTCATTACCTGCAACACTAATAGATGCATATGAAGATGGGGCTACTTCTTAGTCTAAGAGACTAAGGACTAACTATAGATCTACTACAAATGATGTCTGTGGTTCACTAACAGTTCGTGATTCTTGCTTTTTTGTTTGCACATTGTCATCAACATCATCCAATGCATCTCCACTAGATGCATACCAATTGCTCATCTCACAAAAAATAACATTCGCTTACTTGAAACTCACAATTAATAGGGTTATATAATGGTACTCTTTTTGCTTTGTAGAGTATCCAATAAAAATACATTTTTCAATTTCTTTCTTAACTCGTCAGGCACATGAATACATGCAATATAACTAAACACTTTCAAGTGTAGTACATAATGTTTCTTGTGTGTAAAATAAGTTTTAGGAGTCGTATCATGAATTGCTGCTGTGGGAAACTCATTCATAATATAGGTAGCAGTATGAATAACCTCAAACAAAAAAAGCTTGGGCATAATATTGTTTGCCACCATTAATGCTTATGTAACTTCTACAATATGTATGTTTATCTTTTTTGTAATCCCATTTTATTATGGGATAAACCTACATGTAAGCTGTCAATTTATCCATGAGACCTCAAAAAATCAGTGAACTCATTAGATAAGTATTCTCTCCCTCCATTTGAGTTGAAGTACTTAACTGTCAAGACTATTTCTACAACAATCTTAAAAGATTTGAAGTGCTCAAATGGTTCACTCTTTTCCTTTATGAAATATACCCATAGTTTCCTAGAGCAATCCTCAATGAATGTAATAAAATACTCTTTCTTACATCTTTGTTATCTGAAAACTTTCGCTTTGCATGCTTTCCAAATTGATATTCTTCAAAAACTTTATGTAAATTTGCAACTTTGAAAATAGGAAAATTGATAACCAACCCTTTCGATTGCATTAATTTCAGCCTTTGTAAATTTACATGTCCAATATGTTTGTGCCATATTTCAATGTTTTCAACCACACCTTTATCTTTAGCATACATAGTAACATTTATAGTAAGAATTCTAGCATCCAAAGTAAAAATACGACCAACTCTATCTCTTTCTGCAACAAAATCACTTATTATTAAAGTCTTCAACGAAACAATCCTTCGTATTAAATCTAATCTATAACCTTACTTTATCATTCAACCAACAGATACCAAATTCTTTGTGATGGATAGTATATGTAAAACATATGACAAACTCTTTGTTTGACCATCATGTAAGGATAAATGAAAAATTTTAATATGTGAAATTGGATGTCACAAATCATCTCATGTCTCTACATAATCTAGACCTTGTAGATCTTGCATCTCTGTAAACCATTCAACATGATTGGTCATATGATTAAATGCATCAGAATGCTCTCTTTCTTATAATAGCATTCATCATATGTTGCATGACAAAGAAACACTCTTTTTTATCATCCTTTTGTCTTAAAGATGATGTATAATTTCCTTACTGCAATCTGTCACCGTGAATATCATCTTTCTTATCAAAATAGTGGGCTATGATATGGCCAGTTCTTTTATAGTAATGGTAGATAATACCAAAATTTCTAGAATATCCATTTTTCTATTCATCTATTTCTTTAGAGCTTCCTCTATCTAAAATTGCCACAATATCTTGAAATCTGTATATCACCAAACTATTGATATAATGTGTTTTGTTGATTATCACCAGCATAATCTATATCACGACCTCTTGAAGTGGATCTATCATGTTTCCTTTCTAAACTTAAGTAAAATGCTTAGACATGTTCATGCTTCTTTCAGATGATTCATACTGCATATTGATCTCTTTAATGATCATAAGAGAGACCAACTCATCAGATTTTGGAAATGGCTTCTATACATACACAACCTTCTCATTATTAAGGCCACCCAAAGTAGATGAAACTAAATCATCATCCTCAGGCACTACATCAATAGTAGCTGCTAAGGCATCTTCAATGCTTCTCACATTCAACAAAACATACTCATTTATATATATCTTCCCTTCCTTCAAAGTATTCAACTCTTATTTGAGTTGAAGCTTCAGTGCCTTTATACTTATTGAAAACATATTCTTGAAGGTTGTCTAAGTTGCATGTGAATTTTTTACATTTCTTATATATTCAGTATAGTGTTATTAAGGACTATAGATAACTAATGCATTACCTTTTTGTCTTTTGCATTCCATTCATTCCATGCCTTTAATTCTTCTGCAATCACAGGATTAATTAGCTATCATTTCTTTTCTTTGCGTGAAATAAACTCATATAAGCCTTTTTAAATAAGGAAGTTCATCACACGACAAAACTTCCATGATTGATAGTTGTTCTTGTTTATCTTCTCAATAATTGGATTTTTACCGTTCTTAGCCATTATGATACAATTGAGTAATAAAAAACAAGCAAAACTTGTGCAACCCTTCACATGATATGCACATCAATGAACTAGGCAACATTTTTTTAGATTGCTCAATAATACATACAAACCGCAACCTATTTGCATATAAATATTGTGTTTGCTTCTTGACAAATACCTCAGAACTTACAAATTTAAAATGTGTATATGATAATGACAAACACAATTGAAATTATAATATGCTCTAAAACTATCATCAGTAATCCTATAGAGCTAAATCGGGGCCTAAACTGATATCAAAAGTTAACAACATAGCGGATAAAGGCACCTACAAAATATACATTGTTCTGCTTACACCTGAAATCTCACAACAATTTGAGATTTGTTCTCACTTTCAATGCTTTCTAATGGGCTTATCTATAGAATATACACCATTTGACTTGTATATTAAATCTTGAAAAAAAAAGAGATTTTTACTCCGCCCTGCTTTCGGTGCCTCCATAGGCACTATCCAAGGGAAAGATCGAGAGAATGGAAGATTTTTTTACCGATTTCTTGCTTGCTTGAATCCTTGTTCCTTCTCCTTTACTTCAACTCTCAAAACTAGCCTCTCTCAGTAGTGTTGCTCTAATACCATGTTAGAAATAACGTGATGAGGGGACTTGCTTGAGCTACTGTGCTGAATACACACAATACACACAAGAGGAAGCTCATTTAAGAACATAAGAAGAGAGATAGAGGCCAAAAAATTTTCTTGCTAGTTTTTCTTTCTTCTTTCTCAATGCAATATACACAAAGTATATATAATATAAGATATTAAGAAAAGTGACATACTAAGTTAAATAGTACATAATTTAGTATAGTAATCAATTATAATTATGCTAGCTCTAAGTAGGTGTAACTAACCAAATATAATAAGTCCTTGGCCATGTGAGGATCATTATGACCATTCAAGTGCTAAGTATAGATGTGTGAAGCAATCTAACCAAATGGTCCACACATATTGCGCTTGCTATCTCAACATTCCCCATGTTCCTTTATGAGCACATGAAGAAGAATGGGGGTTTGCCAAGGTAGCCAAGGGCTGGAGCCCGCCTTGGAGTCGAGAGGTTGTCAACCTTATCTAACATTTTTTTGTTATTATTGTTATTAGTACTAATACAAATAATAATATTATTATAAGATTTAATAACTAACTAGTATAACTTGATTTACTAACTTGTGTATTTACTAAGTCTACTAACTATCTAAACCACTTTTGTTTAAAGCTTGTCTATGTGGGGTTCTCATGACATCATGTGCAAGAGAAAGGTAAGCTCATGTAGGTTCAACACATGTAAATTTTATATGTATGTGTATATGATTACCAAGAGGATTGAAAAGAAAATTTCACAAGTGTGTGATGAAGTATAGAAGGAAAGTTTATAATGCAAAAGATGGGTATATTTATTATTTTCTCCTTAGAGAAATCGAGATCTCCTCATCTCGAGAAAAACTCAGGGTAATCCTTTTAGAGGAGAGATTACTCAATCCAAGTTGCATTCTCCTTTGGAAAATCCTTTAATTGGACTAGATATTCTCGCAAGATGTAATTTCTTAAAGGTTTTTCTCTACTTTCTAAGATTCATTCTAGTTGAACCTGAAGGGTTTCTCGGATATGCATTATAATTTGATTGTCATCAAGGATGTGGTCAAGATGAGGAATATATGATTTTAATGTGATTACATTAAATACATCATCAACTTTTAGATGAGGAGGTAGGGCTAGGTTGTAGACATGCTTGCCAAGACATTTTGTAAACTTGTATGGTCAACAATATCTTAGGATGTGCTTCTTGAACTTTTCAAGAGATAATGAATGTTTTTAAAGTCAAACCCTTAGGAAGACCATATCTCCTTCTTTGAAAGTTCTATTGGTTATTTTTGGATCCACATAGGCCTTTTCTTGACACCTTTATATCTTGACTGATGGCTTTGACTTACTCATGTATATCCTTTAAGATCTTCTTAGAGGCTTCAACTCTTAGGGTGGGATTAGAGAAGTTGAGAGGAGATATGTGTTGTTGTCCATATAGTGCTTGGAAGGGGGTCATTCGAGTACTCCACTAAAAGGATCCATTGTATGCAAACTCTACCAAGGGAAGGTATTCTATCAATCTTCTTAGCTCACTATTGTAATAGGCTCTAAAGGTATCTTCCAAGACCTAATTGATCCTCTCTATTTGACCATCAATTTGGGAGTGATAGGCTCTACTGAAACATAGTTTAGTACCAATAGCTTGGAAGAGATAAGTTCAAAATCTAGAGGTGAAAAGAGTATTTCAATTATTAGCAATTCCTTTTGGTAGCCCATACAATTGAAAAAACTCTTTGACAAATGGACTTGCTATATAAAAAGCCTTTAAGGTAGTTTTTACTAGAATGCTATGTGCCACCTTGGTCAATATATCCATGATTACCAAGATGGAATCATATCCTCTTTTAATAGTGGTTAGGCCAACCACAAAATCCATACTAATATATTCTCATTTCATTTAGGGAATATCAAGAGGGTGTAACTTGCTAAGTAGCTTGACTCATTTTTCTTTCGCTCTTTGGCACCTTAAGTATTGAGTTACGTATCGAAGCATATTTACTTTTATACTATGCCAATAGTATCTTCTTTGAAAATAGATAAGAGGAGAGAGAGGGGAAGCAACTAAGAGCGCATATACTTAGTGGACAGTTGAGTACATAGAGAAGTAGGGCTGACCTCTTTTTTTTTTTCTTTTTTTCCATACAAAAAGACTTAGTTTACATGATAAAAAACTAGTATGAACACACACACACACACACACATGCAGTTACTAAGTGTGAACATGCTAAGGATAGAGGAGGTGGCACAATGAATGTATCATTACTAAGAGTGGACTAGATGGGTGTGCTCTAGCTTAGGATCACTAGCATATCCTCCATGTCAATAACCTAGCACACCATTGAGAAGAGTCCTTTCATATCACTAAGGTGTATAGTAGATGCGCGCTCATATAGAGCTCAACATCTTAACACTTTGCCTTGAGCTCAGCATGAGCTCATGTACTTCAAGCATAGTCATGAAGTAGCAAAGTTTATCAAATCCCAAGGCCTTGGTGAAAATATATGGAAGAAGCTGATCCTCTATATTAATAAACCAAGTCAAAGTTTCCTCCTAGAACTTGCTCTCGAATGAAATGGTAATGGATCTCTATGTGTTCTGTTTATGCATGATACATTAGATTCCTAGTCAACTGAATGCTAGTAAGATTATCACAGTAGATGACAATTTATTTTCATGTAGTCCCAAATTACTAAGCAGCTTACATAGCCAAGATACCTAATGTACTACAATTGTAACACCCCTATACTCTACTTTAGTACTAGATAGTGCAATTTTAGGCTATTTCTTGCTACTCCAAGTAAGAGCACAACTCCCAAATGAAAACAATAGATCTCCTGTCTAAATACTGTGAGTCCAAACTATATCTATCTAACCATACAAGTCCAGTTATATATCTTCTACATAGCATGAGGCATAGTCAAGTGTAAACCTAACACAACACAATGTATGCCACAATATATCCAAATGTAGCTTTTGTGGAACCTGCATAAACTGACTCTCCAAACCAACTATGTAGTTTAGATCTAGCCTAGTAATTTTCAAATAAATAAGGTTGTCCATAATCTTTCTATATATAATGACATCCTCAATCACATTACCCTTATATGCATTAAGCTTAACATTGGCATCTAGAGATATCAAAATTAGCTTACAATCGACTATACTATACTTTTTTAGCATGTCCAAAGCATATTGTCTCTATAGTGTAACTCTTCCAAATCCTTTATTTCAAACTCAACCTTGAGAAGACTCTTCACATGGTCAATCTCTATTTTACTATCACCCACTATGGTAATCAAGTCATCTGCATATATAGTAATAATCACAATACCCACATTACTCTCACATATATGGAGTGAATAATTAACACGCGCTCTGTGTGGAATCTAATGCTAACAAGATATTTTGCAATCTTATCATGCCATGCTTTAGGTGCTTTCTTCAATCCATATAAGCCTTATAGAGACTACATATATATGAAGGGAGTGAGCCTTGAAGTGGAAGCATAGAGCATAAGCAACATCTATGGTGGAAAGAGCAAGAGCAAGAGAGAGAGCCACAAGATGTGGGAACTCCAACAATCACAATGTGTGACTGGATTTCCTTTTATTCAAATGTCACTAAAAGAATAAAGAATGAAGTGACAGTGATGGATTCCTACCACCTGTAGTATGTATGAAACTAATACATGGTGTGGGTACTGTCAGTGTAACTAATATACAAGAGGCTAGGCACATGTGCCTTTACACCTAACAACCTTCCACCACTTAGAGGAAAATTTGTCCCTAGTGAGGAAAAAGTGATAAATCACAAATGTACGTAAGTACAACAGGATGAAGAAAGACATCATCTCATCTGATGCCCATCAACTTCCTAAGGAAGACAAACCGCTTTGCCGAGAGACTTTTAGTGAGTAAATCTACAAGATTTTGGTAAGTTGAAATCTTGACAAGCTCAATGGACTTTTCCTCAGTGACTTCTCTAATAAAGGGGTACTACACCTCAATGTGCTTCATCTTCGCATGGAAGACCTAGATTCTTGGCCAACTGTTAGCATTCATACAATCCAAATGCAATGTAGGGACCACATCAATAATGCCAAGGTCTGCCAGCGAGGACCAAAGAACCTTCTTGCAAGTCTTAGTTCAATTGCAACATACTCTACCTCTATAGTAGATAGAGCTGTGCATTTTTGTACCATGGACATCCAAGAAGCAACATCTCTAGTAAATGTGAAGACATAACCAGGGATGGACTTCCTACCATATGCATGTTCTACATAATTAGAGTCAGTATACCCCACGACTCTTGTATCTTGGCCACCATAACAGATGCACATAGTTGCTATACCCTTTAGGTACCTCATGATACCCTTGATGACATCCCAAGGTCGTCTGCTAAGTGTAGCCATATAGCATGCCACAACTCCCACTGCAAATTCTATATTAGGGTGAGTGGATATCATGGTATACATCAAATTGTCCACTATAGATGCATAAGGGATCTTGGCTATCTCAGACTTTTGATCATAAGAGTGCAGACAATTGGCCTAACTAACCTTCACATGAGAAGGTAAAAGACAACTAATAGGCTTAATATCCTACAGATGAAATAGCTCAAGGACCTTTTGGATGTACTGTTTTTGTGATAAGTAAAGGGGCCCCTTAGAGGTGATTGCATGGAATGCACATCCCAAGAATATGTGAGGCACGTCTCATGTCCTTAATCTCAAAGCTTTTCTTGAGTTGACCTTTCAAGGCATCCAGCTTATCATAAGCACTCCCAAGAATCAACATATCATCCATGTAGAGGATAGAAATCATAAGACTACCATCATGAGCCTTCTTTGTGTATAAACACGAATCCATATCACTACATACTGGAATATCACTATGAATGCCTAAAAGCATCAAACTTGTCATACCATTGCCTAAGTACCTTCTTAAGGCCATAAAGCTTCTTTCTCAATCTGCATACTAGGTGGTCCCTGCCAAGTTCTACAAAGCCCTTAGGATGCTCCATGTAAATCTCATCATGCAATATTCCCATGAAAAAAAGTTGTCTTAACATCCATACGATAAATATCCAAGTCAAGCTGAGCAACCAAAGCTAGAACCAAGGGTAGAGTAGTCATCTTTACAACAGGAGAAAAGACTTCATCAAAGTCCACACCATGCTTCTACTTGACACCCTTAGCAACCAATGTGGCCTTGTTGTTGTCTTGGGGTGTCCAGGGGTACTTTTCAACTTGTACACCCACTTGCATGGCAAAGCACACTTGCCACTATGCAAAGGAATCAAATCTCACATATGATTTTTCTGCAATGAGTCGCACTTTGACTGCATGGCCCTATCCCAAGAGTAACTATCACCTCTACACATGGCCTCATCATAGTAGGTAAGTGACTCACGAATATTTATCACCGTAACATAATCCATAGAGCACTAAAATTGTGCAAGCTTGTGTCTCACATATGGTTTTTCTGCAGAGTGAGTCATACTTTGACTGCATGGCCCTCTCCCAACAAGAGTAATTATCATCTCTACGCATGGCCTCATCATAGATACATGGCTCACCATATCTATCACCATAACATAATCCATAGAGTGCTCAAACTGTGCAAGCTGGTGTCTATCCCTAGTAGACCACCTCAAAATAGGCTATGGGGTCTGCAGGTTGTTGTATAGTAGTAGGAGGCTCCTCCTGAAATATTACCCTACACACCTCAATGACATACTCAAGCTGCTTACACATTTTTGCCTCATGGAAAAAAACATCATTGCTACATATAACCTTTCGAGCCTGTGAATCCCTTAGGTAATAGCCCATCTCACCTGCATCCTCATAACCAAGAAAGATGCATTTCCTAGACTTAGGATTCAGCTTATTGCACTTGTTCTTGGGAACATTGCAAAAATCCTCACAACCAAAGACATACAAATGAGCATATAGAAAGGTTTTCCAATGCATACCTCCTCTACAACTTGATAGTTAAGAGCAATATATGGGGACTGATTAATCAAGTGTATGGTAGTAGTAACTATGTTAGCCCAAAAATGTTGTGGTAAGATTTGCTTGGCTAAGCATACTACGAACTTGCTCCTGAATTGTCCTATTCATGCGCTTAGCCATACCATTCTGGGATGGGGTATATGGGGTCTCCCTTTCATTACAAAACTACTCAAAGGCTTTAGAGACATACTCATCCCCGTTATCTGACCCTAGGTATTTTAGCTTATATCTAGACTACTTCTCAACCAAAGCAAGCCCAATATGAAATGTAGCCAAGTCTTCTGATTTTTACTTAATAGGATATTCCTAGATATTATGTGTATAGTCATCAATGAAGGTAAAGAAATACTTCATGCCACCTAGCGGCTTGTAGGGCATGGGACCACATACATCTGCATGAACAAGAGTTAAAGGCTCACCCATACATGTCATACCAAACTTTTTATGCGTATTACGTATCTGCTTGCCATATAAATAATGCTCACAAGACTCAAAGCACTTATAGTAAAGGGGCAGAAGGTATTGCAAATGGGTAAGCATTTTTATTCCTTTTAAGGACATGTACCCAAGGCAATGATTCCAAAGAGATTTATATGAAATTTTATCCATTGCCAAAATATAGTCAACTGACCTAGATACATGCAAGGAATAGAGAGTATTAGACTTAACATCACACTAATGACAAGAATCCCATAGGCAATTTTCCATGAGGAATCACCAAAAGAAACTACATAACTTGTTGAGATATCGAGCTCCACTCGTGATATGCCAAGGTGACCGTTGTGCATTTATGTCACCAACTTGTCAGTTGCAGATGCAGTTGGTACACTGCCCATGAATAATAGCTAGATGACAGCTATCCGCTACCCTTATCTACTCTAGTTCGTGGCTCAGTTAGTATGCCACCTTAGTTAGTTGAGTTTGGTTTGAGACCCATATATAGGGTTCTTCTATTTCTATGTACTTGAGTTCTTTTGGCTTACACAACTAAGAAGAGGAAAACTGTTTTTCAGCCTCCACCCTTGTGTGTATTCCCCCATTGTGCAAGCAAGAAAGCTACAAGTGAGACTCCTTCCTTCTCTCCCACAATCTTGACATGGTATCAGAGCCTTGTTTGTGGTAAGGAGCTCAAGAAAGCAAGCCAAGCTCGCGGTGTTCTGGTAAGAGGAGCAGTGTTGATTTCATTTTCTGTTTTGGGAGTAGATCTCTGCAGGTAGCACAGCCGGAAATTGCAAGAGTGCATTGTCTCAGGTTGAGACGCCCTTCGCGGTGAAGCAAGATGGCAGTATATGCTGCGAGAGGGTTTTAGCCCTTGGTGACCCTGTTTTTTTTATTTGAGGCCATTTCGGGGCCTGTTTTGGAGGCGAAAGTTTTCTGCACGCACTCAGGAAAAGGCCCAGTTTTATGCTGTGCAGCCACTGTTCTACAGGTCGGTGAAAAGTTACTGTAGAAATTGCATCGTATGCCTGTGCACAGAGACATTGGGAGTTACAGAATCATCCTTGTTGCCTATTGATGCAAAATCGTCACTAAGAAGTGACTGTGTGGTCAAATACCACTTTCGTCAGTTTTGCAAATTTACCCTTGTGAGACTGAAGCTGTGTTCTTTGCAGTGACAGAATTTTTTGCAGTGTTCTGTAATGGCGTCTGATTCTCTTTCACAGATTGTCACTGAAAAGCTTGACAAGAACAACTTCCAAGCATGGAAGTTTAGAATGACGAATTTCCTAATGGGAAAAGGATATTGGGAATTTGTTGCGGGAAATGAAGAAGAACCAGTTCTTCCTGATGTTCCCAATCAACAGCAAATGCAGGCATTTAAAGCATGGCATGAGACAGCCAGGAAAGTTATGTACTAGCTGTCTATCAGCATTTTAGACTCTATGATTGTGCATATTCAAGATGCAAGTATGCCAAAGGAGGCATGGGATACTTTGTCAAAAATGTATAGCACAAATACGCAAGCCAGGAAAATGCAGCTCAAGCAAGAGTTGCACAATGTGCAAAGAGAAAATATGAGCATCAATGACTACCACATGAAGGTGAAGAAGATTGCAGATGCACTTGCTTCCATTGGGTCGCCAGTGGAAGATGATGATTTAGTTTCTGTGACCTTGAATGGTCTAGGAAAGGATTATGCACAGTTCCGAACATCCATTTCCGTCTGTGAAATATTTCCTGATTTTGAGGAGTTGATTGCTCTTCTAATTTCTGAGGAGCAGAGAAATGGTGGTACATCTTCTTCAGAAGGAACTTCAAAAGAAGCTGTCTTCTACTCAAATGCTGGAAGAGGTAGAGGCAGAGGTAGAGGAGGCCGATCTGGAGGCCGTGGTAGAAATCAGAATATGCAGCAAACTCAAGAAAACCAGTCCTATGGAGGAGGACGTGGTAACTCTAGAGGCAGGGGGAGTCAAAGAGGTCGTGATGGATGGCAAAGAGGCCAAAATGCAAACAGCAATGTTGAATGCTACTACTGTGGTAAAATGGGTCATATGGCTAAAGACTGCTATAAAAAGCAGAATGACATCATGAATAGGAAATTGCAACAAGGGGATTATGCATCTTCTAGTAGACAGGGTGATGACAGAAATGAGCATTTGTTTATGGTGCAGCACATGAACAATTCTGTGACAAGTGCAGAAGAAAGCAACGATGTGTGGTATGTTGACTCAGGTGCATCAAACCACATGACAGGTCATGAAGAATGGATGGAGGATGCAAGGAAAATGGAAAAACGAGGATTTGTGGAGACTAGTGATGATACTACACATCCTATTGTGCAGATTGGAAAAATTCCTTTGTCTATGCAGGATGGGAAAAAGAAATACCTGTCCGATGTATTTCATGTCCCGAATATCACCAAGAATCTGATTTCTGTTGGTCAAATGGTTGAGCAGGGCTTGCAGGTCAGATTTAATCCTCATGGATGCTTTGTTGAGGATATGAAAAATAAAGGTCGCTTGATAGCAAAAGGAAAGAAGAAGGGCAAAATGTTTACGTTGGATGCAGACATGTCTGAATTGAGTGCAGCAATGTTTGCACATGGGACCGGTGTAGTTGCAGATATTGATATCTGGCATAAATGCATTGGTCATGTTAATGTACAGCGACTTAAATCAATGCAGGCCCAAAATATTGTTGCAGGATTGCCTAAATTCAAGGTTGCAGAAATGCATAAGCTATGTTAAGCCTGCCAATTTGGAAAACAGGCAAGGAAACCATTTCCTAGACATGTTCAAGAGAGTGAGAAGCCATTGGAATTAATCCACTCTGATGTGTGGACTACTAAAGCTGCATCTCTTGGAGGAGGCCTCATTATTTTGTCACTTTTATTGATGACTATAGTAGAAAAGTTTGGGTGTATTTTATGAAAAAGAAAAGTGAAGTTTTTGGGCATTTCAAAACTCTTAAAGCTATGGTTGAAAAAGAAACAGGCCTGTAAATAAAATGCCTAAGGTCAGATGGAGGGGGAGAGTACCTCTCAAATGAGTTTGCAAGGTTCTTGCAGGAGCATGGCATAAAGCAGCAATATTCATGTAGTCATATCCCACAACAAAATGGAATTGCAGAAAGGAAAAACAGGCATATTGGAGAGGTATCTCGTGCCATGTTCAACGAAAAAGACTTGCCAGATTTTTACTGGGCTGAAGCAATTGCTACAGCAGTCTACATAATGAACAGGACTCCCACTACACCAATACATGGGATGACTCCAGAGGAGAGGTATACTGGTAGGAAACCAGATATTTCTCATTTGAAGATTTTTGGTTGCATTGCATATGTTCATGTGCCAGATGAGTTGAGATCCAAGTTGGATCTAAAAGCTGAGAAGTGCATCTTTATTGGTCACTCTCTGCAGCAGAAAGGGTATAGATGCTATAATCCTTCTACTCGTAAGTTTACAGTGAGCAGAGATATTGTTTTTGATGAGATGAGTAGCTGGTATAAATCAGTAAATGTGATTGATGATGTAGATGCACAAAATGGTAATGCTGCACAGAATTCACAGCAGCAGTCACAAAATATTAGTGGACCTGGAGTGTCCTCTAGCAGTGGTCCATATTCTTCGTCATGGACAGGCAGATTGAGATCACGAGAATATCCTCACAGCAATGCAGATACTGGTATGCAGGTATCACGAAAAGGAAAAGAGAAAGTAGACCAGCCCATGTTTGATGCGAATACAGGACACTCTTATGTGGATGGTGAATCTAGTGGCTCAGAACAAAGCATTGATGATGAGTTGGGTATTCCTTCTATTGTTACACCTGGAGTAAGGAAGACCATGGATGTTTTGAGAGCACCTGAGAGTGAACCTACTTTGCGTAGGTCTACCAGAGTTAGGTATCCTGTGGATAGGCTGAAATATGATGGATTTACAGCCATTCACTATGCATATATGGTCAAAGTGATACAGAAACCAGAACCCACTTCTTTTGAGCAAGCCATGGGAAAAGAAAAATGGGAGAAAGCCATGGATGAAGAAATGGATGCCTTGGAAGCAAATGCTACATGGGAATTGGTACCTTTGCCTAAAGGTAAGAATGCAATTGGCTGTAAGTGGATTTATAAGGTGAAGCACAATGCAGATGGTTCTGTGAACAGATACAAAGCAAGATTAGTAGTCAAGGGGTATGCACAAACATATGGTAATGATTATGAAGAAATATTCAGTCCGGTTGCAAGGATGGCAACCGTAAGAGCAGTCATTGCTATGGCTGCATCAAAGGAATGGTCTTTACATCAGATGGATGTAAAGAATGCCTTCTTGCATGGTGATTTGCAAGAAGAGGTATATATGGAGCAGCCACCAGGTTATGCGCATGTTGTTCATCCTGAGTTTGTTTGCAGGTTGAAGAAAGCATTGTATGGCTTGAAGCAAGCACCTAGAGCATGGTCTGACAAGATAGGATAGTATCTTATCACTATTGGCTTTCAGATTTCCAATGTAGATTTCTCACTTTATGTGAGAAAAACAGAGAAAGGTATTATGCTACTTGTCATTTATGTTGATGATTTGATTATGACAGGCGACAGTGATGAAGATATCCTTCATGTGAAAATGCTATTGAAGCAGAAGTTTGAGATGAAGGATTTGGGAGAGCTGCGTTATTTCTTGGGCATTGAGGTGATTAGATCACCAAGTGGGATACAGCTCTTGCAAAGGCAGTATGGATTGGACATGCTATCCAAATATGGGTTGACAGGCTGTAAGCCTATTTTAGTTCCTTTGGAGCAGAATGTGAAGCTGAGCGCAGATGCAGGTGAGCTTCTGGAAGACCCTACTATGTACAGACGCATAGTAGGAAGTTTGATTTATATGACTATTACCAGGCCAGATTTGAGCTATGTTGTTGGATTGGTAAGTTAGTTTATGCAGGCTCCAAGGAAACCGCATTTGGATGCGGCTAGACGCATACTCAGGTATGTGAAGTCCACATTGCAGTATGGACTATTTTATGAGACTGGGGTTCAAATACAGTTGCATGGATACAGTGATGCTGATTGGGCTGGTAGTATTTCTGATAGATGATCTACCAGTGGATATGTTTTCTCTTTTGGGAGTGCTGCAGTCACCTGGAGCAGCAAGAAACATCCTATAGTTGCCTTGTCGAGCACAGAGGCTGAGTACAGGGGTGCAGCAATGGCTGCATGTGAGGTAGCTTGGTTGCATAAGCTACTTTATGATATGCATTAGCCTACAGATGGGCAAGTTGTCATTTATTGTGACAACATGAGCAGTATACACTTGGCAAATAACCCAGTCTATCATGCTAGAACAAAGCACATTGAGGTGCATTATCACTATGTGCGGGAGAGGGTTTTACTAGGTCTTATTGATCTAGTTTATGTCAGCATAGAGGATCAAGTAGCTGACATATTCACGAAGGCATTGGGCGCAGAGAAGCTGCGCAAGTTGAGAGACCTGCTTGGTGTGCAAGAATTGGGATTGAGCTCGAGGGGGAGTGTTGAGATATCGAGCTCCACTCGTGATATGCCAGGGTGACCGTTGTGCATTTATGTCACCAACTTGTCAGTTGCAGATGCGGTTGGTACACCGCCCATGAATAATAGCTAGATGACAGCTATCTGCTATCCTTATCTACTCTAGTTCGTGGCTTAGTTAGTATGCCACCTTAGTTAGTTGAGTTTGGTTTGAGACCCATATATAGGGTTCTTCTATTTCTATGTACTTGAGTTCTTTTGGCTTACACAACTAAGAAGAGGAAAACTATTTTTCAGCCTCCACCCTTGTGTGTATTCCCCCATTGTGCAAGCAAGAAAGCTACAAGTGATACTCCTTCCTTCTCTCCCACAATCTTGACATAACTTGCATCATCCAAAGTACCAGAGCAGAGACAAGGCTCTTCATGAGAGCCAGTACATGAGGTACATCATGAAGAGTAAACGCGCTACCTGAACCAAATTGCAGTTGGACATCACCAATACCAATGATCTCTAATACTAGGTCATTACCCAAATGGACAAATACAGTCAAATTGTGATAGGAGTGAAACCACTATCTATGAGGGGGCACATGAAAGAAAGCCCTTGAATCTATCAATCAACATTGAGTATACCCTGCAGTCAGCTGTGAAGTGTCAAGAAAACAAGCTACAAGTATGAAATCGTCATCATAATTAGTCTTTGCATGACATTAGTCTCTTCAATATTAACGTTGGACTTGCTAGGGACAATGCTATGATCATCATTTTTGTCCTATGATTTACCGTTTCCCTTTTCCTTGTGCTTATCCTCACACATTTTATGGCACTGCAGTTGAATATACATTGCTTTTCCACAGTAAATGACAAGTCAATGAGGACTTATAGCCACAGGACTTACTTCGAGACTGTCCACGTGACTGAGAATGAGATTGCAGAGAGTCTCTCCCGTGGTGGTCATTAGTGCTTCTGCCATTATTGCCTCTAATTGTCAAAGCATGAGAGGTGCAGAAAGCTTCATTCAAGAGTGCACCCTCTACATCATGTAACTTCAGCCCATTAGTAGGCACGTTTACACACATAGCAGTACAAAATGTATCCCATGATTCAGGCACTATAACCAGAGGAATAGAGGGGAAAGATTATCCTTGAATTCAATCCCCTACAAAGACAAATGGCTGAGAATAGAATGAAACTTATTTAGGTGGGTTGACATGTTCATGCGAAGGTCCATGAGTTGCTTCAACAAATACATTTGAGAAGCGGGGCTTTATTTACCATAGATATTGCAAATCTTATCCCATAACTCCCATGCGGGCTACCCATCAGAGACATTATTATAGAACACTTTCTTAGAGAGGGAAAAAATGATGGTGGACTTACATAGCTCATCTAATTTAGCCCAATCCTATGCATCAATACGTTCAAGCTTGACACCCTCATGCTTCAAAGGCTTAACCTACATTTTTTGCACTAAAACTTGCCAAATTTGGACATTCCAATAGCTGTAGTTAGTGCTATCTAACTTGTCAATATTAAAGATAGCACTATCATTCAAACTACCAACCATACTGAGACCAAACAAATGCACAAGAGGGAAAAATAGGTTGTTGTAATAACCTGCAAATCAACCCCAAAACCATTGCCAGATCAAGCTGAAAGCAAAAGTACTGACCAAGTAATAAGTTGTTCACAAACTCAATGCAAAGAACTATCAAATGGAGGTGATTTCTCGCATAAATAGTACAGTAAACTACAATTACAACATGTTGAAAATGAAGTACAATAGTAAGAAATCAATGCCAAAGAGGGGCAATCACTGATACAAGACAAACTGCAACTGCTAGGGAATAGATGCAACTGGTAGTGAGTGAATATGCAATTGGCACTAAGAATTGTCAAAGGATCAATGTGTTAGACTAAGATACATCCCATAGGCATAACCATTATACATAGAGTAGGTCTTATGGGTAATAGAAGAGACCAACTAAAGGCACAATGGACTAAACAATGTAATAGAAGCTTAATACATAGCCAATCAAGATGCATACATCACTAAAAACATCGTGACAAAGATAGGTGCTGGTCCAAAAGTAATGTTAGATCAGCCCATTAAGCATTAACTGCATACACAAAGCATGATGAGAGCATGTATATGGCACCAAGTCCCATGATCTCGCTATAAGACTCTCAAGCTCAACTACATAACTAAATGCTTGATGTAATATCCAAGTGTCAAGTAGCAACTCCCACTAGAAGAAAATTCATATGCTAGGACGAGAAAACAAAGCTCAAAACATCATATGGAAGGCATCCATACATCCAAGATCCAAGTAGCATATATCTAGAAGCATCTAGCCCAAGTAACTTGCAAAGCTCTTACTGTAGTATCAAATGACCATACATAATAGTGAATGATAACCAATGTCAAGACTCAAAGCTTCAATCTTAGCTCAAGAGCATGTAAAGCGCATAGCCAAGCATGTAAGATCAATGGTATATCCTAGTGTAGCATCCAAAGTGTTCAAGAAGCATCAATAAGAAATAGGCATGAAGTTTCTTTAATAAGATACCATTTAGCCTTGCTTATTATAGCATTAAAAAACCTTTGTAAAATTGAGAAAATGAGTGCTCAAATCAATCCCATAGCATTCCAATACATTTGCATAGCATCCTCATATGACCCAACATCAAATATACAACCCAAGAAGAAGAGTAAGTGGTCTCCAAATAGCATGATTAGTGATGTCTTGAACTATATGACAACAAAAAATCACAAATTGTGAATCAATGGCTGATCCTAAGAGCTTCAAATGATATTTAGAATTACAAGACCAATGTTGGGAAAGATTCCAAGGGGTTGCCAAATGTCGATAACATTTCTAAGAGATGAAGGATAGGTCTAAGAGTGTCAAGAATTGGGCAGCAGTAACAGGAACAATTCATGCTATTGATGTTGCTCCTTGCTAATATTGTTGATGGGAATGGGGTTGGGAAAGCACCTCAAGGGACTTAAACAAGTCTATTGTTGGCCTGGAAGAAGCCACTACAAGTTGGAGGAAGCGGGAGATCAAAGCTCACCTTGAATGGAAGAAGCCATGGCCGCCATTAAAAGTGTGAGCTGAAGGTATTCTCCACAAGCTAAAGTAATGTAGGGTTGGGGGCTCAAGCCCTCAAGGAAGATGGCTCTAATACCAGTGAACCCTGAAGTGGAAGCATGGAAGCAAGAGCTATGGTGGAAAGAGAGAGAGAGAGAGAGAGAGAGAGAGAGAGAGAGAGAGAGAGAGAGAGAGAGAGAGAGAGAGAGAGAGAGGAAAGAAAGTGATATTAACATCTATGAAAGGCCAAAGTGGCCTATGAGACCAAAATGTTACATACAAAATGTTTGGGAAACTTTCTTGGTCTCAGTTAGCTACCATCTAATGCTATGATAAACTAATTGAGTAGGTACAAGGTGGTATATAGGATGGAGACAATTCATATGCGTTCCAAGTATGGTGTGGAATTGCTCATGGATCTTGGCCATCCTAAAATGTCCCACATGGGTCTATCTAACATCGAGAGGTTGAATCGACGGGGTAGGGCCCTCTGATGGCTACGTAGTATCCACATAACTAGGTGGTTACTCAACATAGACTTCTTCTCGTAACTCCCCTTGTAAGAAGATATTTTTAACATCTATCTAATGCATGATCCAACCCTTTGATGTAGCCAATGTTATGATGATTGTTCTCGTGGTAGCCATTTTAGCCACCAAAATAAAAGTCTCCTCATAATTAATACCATGAGTTTGTAGATACTTTTTGGCAACTAGCCTAACCTTATAGTGCTCAATTGATCAATCAAACTTATGCTTCCCCTTATAAATCCATTTGCAGTCCAATAGCTTTCTTGCATGTTAAAGGCACCAAATTTCACGTGTCATTTGCCTTAATGCAACCATTTCTTCATCCATAGCATTATTCCAATGCTCCACTACACCCACTACATCCTAAAAATTAGTGGACTCTATATCCAACACAATCTTAGCCATGTATACATACTCTCGAAGAAATATAAGGGTGCTCCAATTTTAGAAAATGGTGGAGGGGAATTTATATCTCTCTTTGTACAAGACTCCAACTTCTGTATAAGGATTACACTGTACTCAACCAACTATACCCTGCACATTGCTATACCACTAGAGCTACTCATTTCATCAATGATAGAATCCTTACTAGCTCTCAACTCACATGTAATAGGCTTATAGTGTCTATATCCCTTCTACTCAAGAGAATGCCCCACAAATATACATTTTTCTATTTGAGATCCAATTTACTGTGCAACTCATCAGAAGTATGTACATAAAAAATACGTGCAAATACTTTCAAATAAGATAGATTTGACTTTTTACTTGTATACTTCTTTTCTTTAGGTGTCATACCATGTACAATAGTCATGGGTATCCTTTTCATAATGTATACATCGGTAACATTTGATTTAACTCGATAGTGCAATGAGATATGTCTCTTTCAAACATCAATGCTCTAACAACCTATGTAATATGTCTATTTTTCCAATATTATCCCCCTCTATCCAATCTTAGGTATTTAATATTACCTTTATCTCCTTCTCAACCAAAGCTTTTAAGCTTTTAGAGTGAACACCTCACTTTTCTTCCACATAAAATAGACCCATACTTTTTAATACATAGTTGCATTGTTTGTAGGACCTTGCATATAAAAAAGGATCAAATAAAGTAGCTTCTTGCATACATGATTTTCATGTAAAAATGCATACCTTATTTACTTTTCAAATTGACATGGTACACATACTATGTGCATCCCATCAACTATGAACTTTGGTAAGACATCCACAGTATGTTTTGATGATTTTATACTTTTCAAATGTTGCACATTTACACGACCAATCTACTCATGCCAAAATTTCAATGTCAACAACACTTGAACCTTGTGAAAATATAACATCTATTTTTGGCAAACCTACATTAAGGGGAAAAAATTTTCTAGCACACTTATCTTTTGCAATCAATGTGCAACCATTTTCAAGGTCCTCTACATAGCAACTATAAGATGTAAACTAAACTTGCAATCCATGTTCCACCATCTAACCAATAGAAACTAGATTCTTAGTTATGTTTGGTATATATAATATGTCATCCAAGTACTTTGTTTTACCATCTTGTATACTGAAGGAAACATTTTCAATGTGTAATGGGATGGGATGTATCATTCCATCTCTCCACATAGCCTAAAGACTCTTGACTACGCATATCTGTAAACCACTCTCCAAGAACAGTTGTGTGGTTAGAGATACCTGAGTTTACATATCATACATTATTCTTAGATGAACCATCAACATTCATAGTATTTATTAAATATTGTATGACAAAGAGTTGCTCACTTTTGTCATCATAGTTACTACTAATGGAAGCATAATTACCTTGCTGCTTTCTGCTATTTTGGATTTCAACATTCTTTTTGAAACATTCATTAGAGATGTGACATGTCTTATCACAATGCCAATATTCTCTATTAGCACCTAAATTCTGCCTATTAGTTAAAACTTGTGACTTGCTCTCTTTAACTTTCTCTTCCTTGGGACTATCCTGCTCTATTTTGATATGCACTATAATTTTGACCACATTCACCACCTTAGCCTCAATCACAATCTCTATCTTGGATAGAATAGTAAAATACATATTTAAACTTGCTTTGAGAAGAGGACAAATCCAACTTGAGGTTATTCTCAAGTATTAGCATAGAAATTAAATCTATAAAGTCGGGGATATCATCCTTGGTATTCATGGATGACCTAAAGCTCTTATACTCATCTCCAAGTCCATCTAAACATGTTTGCACAACATCATTATCATCAACTACTACGTTGGTGAATCCAAGAGCTTCCACAAGACTCTTGATCTTTAATCCATAGTCATTAATAGCCACATTCACTCTTTTAGCTTGGCTTAGATTTGATTTGAGTGACAACTTTCTCACCTTTGTGTTGACCTCAAACAACCTTGCCAAATTCTTCCAAGCAATAGCAAGGGGTTTCAAATTTATGTAAATAGCCCATCATACTATATGCGACACTTGGGGGATTCACTATATATAAACCCTCTATATCACATGCATTCAAGGCCTATTTAAAAATATCATTGTCTATGAATTCTCCTTAAATAAAACACATCCCTTTTCTATTCAATCTGTGAATAATCCCTTTTTAAGGTGCCCTTCTACATGTGAGAAACGATGCTTAAAATATCATTTATTTTGGTGGACACATGTGATATGCTTACATATTTTTATGTATCCCCTCTTCCTTATCCCTTGGGATGTGACACTTACAAATAGCCAATACATCACTTTACACTGTGTTTTCTCCCAATTCTTCTTAGCCTTTATTTATTTTACAATAGCATTTCACTGAGGGACTTCATGTATACCACATCATATCTCCTTCAATGTAATTCTAAAAAACTTTGCCTTTCAAGAAATTTGTTGTCTTGAACTTCCATGTAGAATAATTATTCTTATCAAGATTCTCATTGATAGCTTGGTTAAAATTATAAGACATTTTGATAAGACAATCAACCTAACAAAAATTGGAATCTACAACCAATCCAAACTACAATCAAAAGATGCAACCTTTTCCACTAACTGCACAATAATAACTATAATTTGCAATCTATATGAACAGATGCCCTCTATATCTACAACTTGCAAGGCCAAAATGACATTTGATGGCAAATATTACTACAAAAAAGCCCTAAAGTACATATAGATAACATGTACACTGCTCTTTATACTCACCAAGTTTCATTGCAATTGGAGACTACAGCCCTATTAGAAGCCTCTTAGGGTTATATTCCAGGGCAAATCAAACAAGATGGAAGCGTTTCTTACCTATTGCTTGTTTGCTTGATTTTGGGCTCTATTGCATTTATCTCAGTCTTTGATTGAGCTCTATACAACCATGGGATGGCTATGATACCATGAAAATAGACAATAGGAGAGAGAGGAAAAGTAACCAAGAGGACATAGATGCAATAGACACTTGAGCATATAGAGAAATATGATTAAAATCTTCTTCTTCTTCTTCTTCTTCTACATAAAAAGACTTAGTCTACAACATGATAAAAAGACTAATATGAAAGTACTACAATATATATACATGTGGTTATGAAGTGTGAACCAATTAAAGATAGGTGAGATAGCATAATAAATATTCCATAACCAAGAGTAAGCTATGTAGGTGTAGTTTAGTTGTAGAATCACTAGCATATCCTCCATATTGGTCACCTAATGCACCAATAAGTAAAATCTTGCCGCATCACCAAGACATGTAGTGGATGTCAAATCTTGTCAACTCATGTGAAGCTTGACATCTCAACATTCTTTTATGGCATTCAAGATTTTTGCATAGCCAAGATGTCTGGCTACAAGGTTGTTATATGCTTTCCACAAGATACAATACTTGAGCTTTCAATTCTTAGGAATGCACAACCTTTGTTGGTAATATAGAAGCTCTCCTTAGAGATGATAATCCTTAAACTTAGCTTCTTCCTTTGGGATATTTTTCTCTGCTTGAATAATCCTCTTGATTCTAAGAATCTCTAGATCATTGGGAATTCTTGCGGCTATAGTTTTAAGTATGGGATTACTCGACATAGAGATAAAACAAACAAGAGCTTTTGGATGTGAGGGTTAGGGTGTTTGGGAAAGAGTGCATGCAATAAGCAAGCTTTTTCAGCAACCTCAAATTTTATTCCATATAGTCCACTTGGTCCTCTTTTTCTTATGTGTGTATATTAAGCATCACTTTTATTGCTTCTCCATTGCCACCTCCTCCTTAACCACCACCACCATCCCCACCACAACTATATCATCCTACTCTCCACTTCCTCATATCAAAACCATAACGAACAGTACCACCAATACCCATTAGTCTTTTCCTCCCTCCTTTTAACTACCTTAAGTATCAATTCTCTCTCTCTCTCTCTCTCTCTCTCTCTCTCTCTCTCTCTCTCTCTCTCTCTCTCTCTCTCTCTCTCTCTCTCTCTCTCTCTCTCTCTCTCTCTCTCTCTCTCTCTCTCTCTCTCTCTCTCTCTCTCTCTCTCTCTCTCTCTCTCTCTCTCTCTCTCTCTCTCTCTCTCTCTCTCTCTCTCTCTCTCTCTCATATATATCTTGGGGACCCATGACATGCATCTCTCTTTCCTCCTCCCCCTTAATAACCCCCTCTCTCTTTAACAACACATTAGTAGTTCTCTCTCCTTAATTTCTTTACATCACTACATTAAGCTTATGTACTTATTTTTTATAATATCATAACAATGTTAGTAGTTCAATTGCTATATCATCGTCACATACACATTCACATCTCCCCCTCTCGTAATTGTTCACATGCATGTTATAATTATATAATGATGTATCGATACTTCAATTATGCATACATAAGCGAGACCATATACACATAGGCATATACTTACATATTGACCGCTCTTGCTCTCTCTCTATCCCCTAAATATATATATATATATATATCTTAATGCATTAATAGTTATCTCTCCTTAACTTCTTTACATCACTAGATTAAGATTATGCGCTTATTTTTTATAATATTATCACAATGTTAGTAATTCAATTGTGCATACACAAGTAATGCCACACTCACATATACATTTACACCCCCTCTCCCTTCTTTGCACATATTTAATCATTACATATTGATGTGTTAGTGGTTCAATTATGCACACATGAGTGAAATCACATACAGTTACACATTTCTCTCTCTCTTTCTCTTGCTCCCTCTCTTCCTCATCTAATTAGGCTTATGTATAGATTGAAGTTATGCATCTTAATTACTTCACAATCTCTGTAAAATGTAGTTTTGTTTTGCTTCATTACATGCGTATGTTATTTCTTTCAAGAATTCTCCATTTTACACTCTTCATGAATCAAATATTTTGATATACTGATATATTTCACATCGTAGTGCATGAGCTTACTACAAAAAAAAAATACTAAATCCACAAATGCATTTGCAAGTTAGTGAATAGCTGTACATAAAGCAAATGAATATATCTATGTCAAATATCAAATATCAATCAAGCCAAGAGGGTATTCTCTAATAAGCTTACTTGACTCCCTCGTGAAATCCTACTAGCTCAGTGTAATAGGGAAGCTTGTATTCCAAGAGGATAGTATCCATGGGATTTTCCTCAAATGTGGGTGGATATATAAAGGAGCTAGGTGGGTTGCATTGCATCTTCTTTGTACCATATCAAAAAATAGTGTCGCTTCAAGACTAAAGTGTGGCCAATCAATATCATCAAAACATTTTAGAAACTATGGCTTCACTTGACTCCTTCCTAAAGAATGAGTTACAAGAATTGACTTGCACCTGTCTTGATCATAATAAAACACAAATTGTGGTTCTCACATTGTTTGCTTTATACAATCACCTCTAATTACTTAGACTAGTTCATTCAAGTTCTTCTTCTTTATCAAGCTCTATATGGCAATGTCAAACAAAGCATGTGTTCCCTCTAGAAATTTGCAAGGGCCGGCATGACCACAAAATTACCCAATATATACCTAATTCTAAGGATTTGATTGATAATAATTCCTTTTTCCTTGGGCGCATCTGTAGACTTAACTTTCTCAATCAAATTAGCAAAAAGAGCTTGGGTCCCCAATAATATTCTAGAACACAATTTTGCTAAAAGACTAGCGATTTTTATTTCTCCTAACATGACTTCATCAATGGCTCAAATTGTAGTTGCTCTAAGAATAACCCACCTTTTGAACATATCTTCATTGAGGTTATCATCATTACTTGACAAAGCCCCTTTGTAGCTCACAACATGGTGCCACCCCCCTTGGTGAAACCCTAGATGAAAGGTGGAGAAAGAGTGGAAACAAGAGCTATGGAGGTTCAAGCAAGAGAGAGCAAGATAGTGAGTGAGACATCTAAGAGCCCATCTCACCTACATCACCATATCCAAGAAATATGCATTTGATGTCAAACTTTAGATCTAGCTTATTGCATTTGTATTTGGAAATATGGTAGAATGGCTCACGTCTAAAGACACACAAGTGTACATACAAGGGAAGTGTACTAGACTATACCTCCTCTACAACTCTACCACCAAGAGCAGTGCATGGGAATTTATTAATCAAGTGAACTATAGTAGTAATTGCCTCAGCCCAAAAGTATTGTGGTAAGCTTGCTTGACTAAGAATATTGTAGACTCTTTTCTGAATAATCCTATTCATGCACTTTGCAATAGAATTTTGGGGTGGGGTGTATGGGGTAGTCAATTGACACTTAAAAGCCCTCTCATCACCGAACTGCTCAAACATCTTAGAGATATATTCATCCCCATTGTCAAATTATAGGCATTTTAGCTTATGCCTAGACTGGTTCTCAACTATACTTAAAAAGTACTAAAAAGTAGTTAATACTTTTGATAGGCCCAAACTTTATGTGAGTATTCATCAGTAACCATCACAAAAGTACTTAACACCACCTAATGGCTAACAATGCATGGGACCACCACCATCTCAATGCACAAGAGCTAACAACTCCAACTCCTTTGTGCCTTTGAGGTATCTCATAATACCTTTCACTGCATCCCAATGCTTTTTACCAGGGGTTGCCATGTATCTGCTAACCACTCCCACTACAAAAGTAATGTTAGGACGTGTAGCGACCATAGCATACATCAAACTGCCAACAGCTGAAGCATATAGTATCTTGGCCATTTCAGCCTTCTCATCATCAGATGTAGAGCTATCCTCTGCACTGAGTTTCACATATGGAGGCAATGGAACCCCAATTGTTTTCCCCCCCCCCTCCATATTGAAACGCTGCAAAACTTTGGAGATATACTCCTGCTAAGGTAAGCCTTTAGATCTATCTTTAAGTATTCGCATTCCAAGAATGTGATTTGTATCACCTAGATCCTTCATGTCAAAGCTGCCATGAAGACTTTGCTTTAGTGAATCCAAGGCATGAGTATCCTTGCTAGCAATTAGCATGTCATCTACATATAAAACCAAGATAATCAGGCTGCCATCTGCTGCCTTCTTGGTGTACAAGCAGTGATCCACTTGACTTCTATGAAAGCCTTGGGACTAGATGAATGTATCAAACTTATGATACCATTCTCTTGGTGCTTGTTTCAGCCCATACAAACTCCTTTTGAGCTTACATACCATTTTTTATTTCCCTTGTTCAACAAACCCTTCAAGTTGCTGCATATATATGTCTTCATGCAAATCACCATGTAAAAATGTAGTTTTTACATTCATCTGTATGAGCTCCATATCCTCAGCTACAACCAAACCCAAATGGTTCTCAATGTAGTCATCTTGACTATAGGAGAGAAAATCTCATCAAAGTCAATTCCATGCTCCTACTTGTACCCCTTCGCAACCAATCTTGCTTTGTACTTTGGTGAGGAACCAAAAGTGACCTTCATTTTGTAAACCCATTTCCATGGAAGGTTTTCTGCCCTTTGGGCAACTGCACCAAGTTCCAAGTGCCATTTTTTCAAGAGATTCCATATCTAACAGCATGGCTTTATACCATTTCGTGTTGTCCTGTCTGTCCACCACTGCTTCCTTGAAGCAAGACGGTTCACCACAGTCTGTCAACATGACATACTCAGCCATATTAATTGCACCAAAACAAATCTGTCAGGTTGTCTAGTAGCCCTAGACGATCTCCTAACCCAATGGTCATTGTTTACTGGCTGTTCCTGCAAATTTCCATTTTCAGCATGCTGTCCTGGCATTTCAGCCTACAAATCAGCATTAACAGCTTGTTGTCATGGCTGTTCCTGCACATGTAATGGCTCATTTTCATGGGCAATAGCTGGCTGATCATTTCGTGCATTTACAGGTTCATTTACAATAGGTAATTGCTGTTGTACAGCGGGCGCATTTTGCTGTCCAAAAGATATTTCTTCCCAGAATACAACCCTACGGACCTCCTCAGTCTTTTCGGGCTGTTTGTGCATGCGATCTTCCTGGAAGATAACATCATTCTTGCGTACTACTTTCCTTTTCTCGAGATCCCATAATTTATACCCCATTTCACCCTCGTCACCATATCCTAGAAAAATGCATTTACAGGACTTTGGCTCAAGTTTGCTGCGTTTTCTTTATGAATGTGCACAAAAGCCTCGCAGCCAAACACTTTCAGATGAGCATATGAAGGTGCCTTGCCCGACCACGCTTCTTGGGGAACTCCCCCTCCCAAAGATCTGTTTGGTGACCGATTAATCAAGTGAACGGCTGTCATAATAGCCTCTGCCCAAAAACTATGGGGTAATGTAGCATGAGACAACATCGCACGGGCCTTATCCTGTATGGTCCGATTCATATGCTCTACAACTCCATTTTGGGGTGGATTATGAGGGGCAGTGAGCTCCCTCTTTATCCCTTTGTTATCACAAAATGCCTGAAAGGCTTTGGACACGTATTCCCCACCATTGTAAGAGCGAAGACACTTAAGTGTCTTATCTGTCTGATTTTCAGCCAATGCCAAGAATTTTTTAACTTGTCAAGCACTTCATCCTTGCTACAAATAGGGTAAACCCATACTTTCCGTGTAGCATCATCGACAAACATATTTATTTCCCCCTAAAGATAATCCTGGCATTTGACATACATTTGAATGTACTAACTCTAGAGAGGAGAAGATTTCAAAGAAAGAGACTTTTTGTGAGACGTATGTATATGTTTGCCATAAATACAATGATCACAATGCTCAAAATCAGCATAACAAAGACAAGGCAAGTAACCGAAAAGATAAAGCACTTTCATTCCTGTTTGACTCATGTGTCCCAACCAGCCATGCCACAAAGAAACACTTGGCTGCTCGGTCATGGCAATAACATGGTCACGCACACTAGATGCATGAAGTGGATACAACTTATCACTCTTGCAACCTCTGGCAATAACCCTAGATCCCTTACAGATCTTCCATTTTCCATCACCAAAAGTGGTATAAAAACCATCATCATCTAGGTGCCCTGTGCTACTCAAGCTCTTCTTGAGCTGAGGTACATGTCATACATGCTGAAGTATAAAGACAGAGCCATGCTGAAACTATAACTGCACACTGCCAATACCTGCAATCTCACATGCATAGTTGTCCCCAAGATGGACAACACCATGTCGACCCCCTGTATAGGCGGAAAACTACTCACGATGAGGGGTGACATGAAAGGAATCAACTGAATCAAGAATCCAAGTATGCATGTCATGATCTTTATCTGCAAGTAGAGCATGTGCACCAAAATGTGAAGAGACAAAGAGTACATCACTCCCACTGTCACTGTCATGAGTGACTACCTTCACCTCTTCAATTTGTACACTGCTCTTCTTAGGCTGACTATCCTTCTTCTCTTTCTTGCAATCATCTGTCTTCTTGCCTTTTCCTTTCTCTTTCTTCCATTTGTAGTAGTCACGTTTAAAGTGACCCTTCTTGCCACAATGATAGCATTCAACATCTTTGCCACGTGATTTACTGTGTCCCTTGCCATCATATTTTCCCTTTTGTTGTGATCTGTCCCTAGTATGCAAAGCACTGGAAGACTTACTAGATGCATTGTTTTACCGGTTCATCTCTTCCATAAGTAGAGCACTCTCTACATCAGCATACAAAAGGATCACATTAGAATTGCTCATAGCAGTCATGAATGTATCCAACTCTCTGGTAGAGTGCAAAGCAAGAAAGTAGCCTTAAATTCCTCATCAATCATGAACTTCAAGGCAAACAACTGGCTGAAAATGGAGTTAAACTCACTCAAGTGAGTAGACATTGATGTACCTTCTTTCATACGCAAATCCATAAGCTTTTTCAGCCAATACACTTTGCTTGCAGCACTCTTTTGTGCATACAGATCTTCCAGTCTAGTCCATATAGCATATGCAGAATCCAAACCTTCAATGTTGAAGAGCAAGGCATCAGAAATCAATAGCTCTATTGTTGAGTGTGCAAGCTCATTCAACTCATCTCAATTGTCCTAATCCATGTCCGCAGGCTTTGCCCCTTTAGTTTTGATCGGCTTTGCCTACTTCTTTTGTAACAGGATATTGTAGCACTGTTTTTGCCAAACTGCAAGATTATATGCGCCTTCAAGCTTCTTTATATGCATCAAATTACTGTTGTCATTGCTGCCAGTCATGGTTTTCAGCCCAAATGTAACCAAAAAACCAGTAGATGCAGGCCCAAACTATCACCCAAGTGACCAAGGTACAAACAAGTACCAATCAGCAATAAATAACCACGCAGAAGTACAGATTTCAGATCTGTAATTAAGTTTTCAGAAGCACCAAACCAAGTGCTACAACATTATCCAATGGATTATAGCTGTTCCAAAGGGCATGTGCATCACATTACATGAGAAATCCCAAAACTTCAGCTGCAATTTCTGTTATACATGTATCCACGGGCATAAAATTCGACACGAATGGTCAAAAGCCCCAAAATTTTGTGCTCAAAGCATCAAACACACATCTAGATTTCCTCTATCATGAATAGGACTGTCCAATTTTGCCAAAATAAAGCAATTTCAGCAAAAATCTCAAATTTTACCAAGTGTTGATGTCCAAATTGTGCGGAATTCAACCTGCATGTACATAAAATGACAAAATGCTGCACAAATTTTTCCCAAATCACAAAAGCCCCAAATTGCACAGGGTCCAATGTGCCTCAATGTTGAGAAATTAGGTCAATTTTAGCCCAATTTTTGCATGTACATGAAAAGCCCCAAATGTCGGGGACAAAATGTCACAAATTCCTGTAATTTCTTAGACAAATATCACTGTTGTATCTTGCTCGCACCAAATCTGGACAAATCCCCAATTTTTCCAAGTCCTGCGTGCACTAATTTTAGTGAAATTGAAAGAATTTCACTAAAATGTGAAAAGCCCCAAAATTCCCGGGCAAATGTGCACCAACTTTGCAATTTTTGAGTCAGATTGTCCAATTCTGTGTTGAGATCCCTAGATTCGAGAAAAGCCCCAAATTTCTAAGCTGATTTTGCACAGATCTGAGATCTTGTGCTTACGCACGCGAAACCTCGTCAGTAGGTATAAGTAATATTTTTTAATGATTTTTTTTGAAAAGTTCTGACGGGTCCGTTGACCTGCCAGGCGTCGCTGTGAGCCTGGAACCCCACCAGCTGGTCACACTCGTCAACACCCGCTGCAGCCGCGTCGCTTGATTGTCACACCACCTGTTAGCCGTTCGCGCTAGTCTCACCCCCGTCACGCAACTGTTGCACCCCCGTCACCAGTCACGTGTCACTGCTGGCCTGGCAGTACATCAGTCGCCTGCCACAGGCATGTCCGTCAGTCATATGGCAACCGTATCCTATCCGCCTAGCAGCGTGTCAGCTGCGTGACCCGTCGAGAAGGTCGCCTGTTCTCCAACAGCAACTCTGGCAGTCAACGACTGTTGCCCGCCAGCGATTCATGCTCGTACTGCACCTTTCAACAGCTTGAGTGAGCCATTGGCTTTGATACCAGTTTGTAGGGAAAGGTTAGGCACGGAGATCGAGGCAGATAGTCATTACGCGCAGTGAGAGAGACAGAGAGAGTGCGAGAGAGCAGAGTAGTGAGTGAACACGTTTTTCAGTACAATGATGAGAGTACCACTTTAGGTTTTTAGATAGATATATGTATGAAAGTACAATGTGCTAAGGGTGTGTTCACACCCATGCACATATAAAAGGCACAATGGCCCTTTATTCCCAACACCTTCTGGCAGTTCTTTTGTTTTGCATTATGTATGCCATGTACCTGCGTTGACTCGCAGCCTTATGTCAACTAGACAGCTTGATGATGCAGGGTATTTTGTGTCTTTTGGAGACTCTGCATGGAAGATTACTCGTGGCAGGCTTGTACTTACAAGAGGTGCCAAGTCTAGTAGCCTCTATCCCTTACTTGTATTTGGAGCTACATTGGATCATGTTTTCTCTGTGGGTTCTATTCCACATATATCCCTTTAGCATGCTCGTTTGGGGCATATGTCTCTTAAAGGAATGAAAATGCTACGTGATTTGCAATATCTTCCGCCTTTTGACTCTTCGCATTTTGATTCTTGTGATCATTGTTTGTATGGCACGCAGACTAGAGATACGCATAAAAAGTCTTTTAAGAAACACATGGGTGAGCCCTTGGCTCTTGTGCACTCGGATGTATGTGGACCCATGCCCTGTCAGTCACTTGGTGGGGCAAAGTACTTTGTTACTTTCATAGATGATTATTCACGTAAGGTTTGGGCTTATCCCATAAAGAGAAAATCCGATGTCTTAGACGCATTTCATCGTTGGCTTGTATTGGCAAAGAACCAGTTTGGGAAAAGGCTCAAATGCCTAAGGTCAGATAATGGGGGTGAGTATGTATCACGTGCTTTTGAGCAGTTTTGTGATGAGCGGGGTATTAAGTGTCAATTGACCGCCCCTTACACCCCACCCCAAAATGGTATGGCTGAATGCATGAATAGGACCATTCAGGAAAGAATCCCTAGCATGCTTAGCCAGGCTGGTTTACCGCAACACTTTTGGGCTAAGGCAATTACTATTGTAGTGCATCTCATTAACAGGTCGCCTAGCAATGGCATTGACTTTCATGTTGCAGAGGAAGTATGGGCAGGCAAGCCCCCCTCTTATGATCATTTGCGTGTCTTTGGATGTGAAGAATTCTGCCATGTGCCCAAGGACAAACGCAATAAGCTGGATCCTAAAAGTGTCAAATGCATTTTCATTGGCTATGAAGATACAGAAGAGATGGGTTACCATTTATGGGATCCGCAGCCACGAAAAGTGATCTGCAGCCATGATGTCATCTTTCATCAGGACGAAATGCATATGCAGCCTGAGAAAGTGGTTGAGGTATGCACAGTTATCTTTCAGGAGGAGCCACCTGCTCTCGTTCAGCCCACTCCACGGCCAGCTAGACTGTGCGCAGCATCACCTGATGCTTATGGCCCAAATGCTAGACATGCTGATGTTAGACAGGATGTCAGTTAGGCAGCAAAGCCTAGGTTGAGGTATTCTACTAGAGATAGACGACCTCCTGACCGTTTTGCGCCCTCTATGGATTATGTACTGGTTACAGATGCAAGAGAGTCTCTCACTTATGATGAGGCTATGCGTCGAGGTGATTATCACTCTTGGGAGAGGGCTATGCAGTCTGAGCTTGAATCATTGCATGAGAATCAGACTTGGGATTTGGTTTCCTTGGCTCAAGGTAAGAAGGCTTTGCCATGCAAGTGGGTGTACAAGCTGAAAAGTACCCCTGGACACCCCAAGCCGGCATACAAGGCTCGATTGGTTGCTAAGGGTTTTAAGCACAAGCATGGTGTTGGCTTTGATGAAGTCTTTTCTCTTGTGGTCAAGATGACCACTCTACGCTTAGTCTTGGCATTGGTTGCACAGCTTGACCTGAACTTGTACCAGATGGATGTTAAGACGGCTTTTCTACATGGGGACTTGCATGATGAGATTTACATGGAGCAGCCTAAGGGCTTTGCAGACCCTGATAGGGAACACCTAGTGTACAAGCTAAAGAAGAGTCTATATGGCTTGAAGCAAGCACCTAGGGAATGGTGCCATAAGTTTGATGCATTCATGCAGTCTCACAGGGCTACAGCCGCAATGCCATGGATCCGTGCTTGTACAAGAAGAAAGCCCGTGACGGTTCTTTACTAATTTTGGTACTCTATATGGATGACATGCTTTTAGCATGGACTACTCATGAGGAGCTAGATGCTCTTAAGGCTTAGCTCAAGAAGAGATTTGAGATGAAAGATCTGGGACAAGCCTCTCATATACTTGGTATGCACATCACGTGTGATAGATCTCAAGGACTACTCTATATGTCACAGAGGGAGTACATTCATAAAGTCCTTGAGCGCTTCCGCATGCATGATGTTAAGCCTATTAGCTGTCCATTACCTTCTCATGTGAAGGTTTCACAGGCTGATTGTCCGCAGAGAGATGAGCAAAGGGCCAAGATGGCCAAGATTCCCTATGCATTAGCCATGGGCAGTCTTATGTATGCCATGATAGCCACCCGTCCAAATATTGCTTTTGCAGTTGGGGTTGTGGCACGTTATATGGCTACACCTGGAAAGAAACATTGGGATGCTGTGAAGAGTATCATGAGGTACCTAAAGGGCACAGCAGATATGTGTCTCTGTTATGGCAGTCAAGGTACAGGAGTCATGGGGTACACAGACTCTGATTATGCAGGACATGCAAATAGTAGGAAGTCCACTTCTAGCTATGTGTTCACTTATGTTGAAGGGGCTATCTCTTGGATATCCAGGGCGTAGAAGTGTACGACTCTTTCTACTATAGAGGCCGAGTATATTGCAGCCATAGAGGCTTGCAAGGAGCCTATCTGGTTAGGCCATTTGATTGCAGACCTTGGTATGACAAATGCTATGTCTACATTGCATTCGAATTCTATGAGTGCCATTCAATTGGCCAAGAATCCGATCTTTCATGCGAAGACAAAACATATTGAGGTGAGGTATCACTTCATTCACGAGGTCGTTGAGGACAGGTCTGTTGCCCTTGTCAAGATTCTGACTGAGCAGAATCCTGCAGACATGCTCACGAAGAGCCTCACTACTGAGCGCTTTACCTTCCTCAGGAGGTTGATGGGCATTAGATGAGATGACGTCTTTTTCCTCATCCTCTTGTACATGTATACATGTTGTACTGTCTTTTCTTTTAACTCTCTCATTGGGGCTGATTCGCCTTTAAGTAGGAGGTTGTTGGGGGTGAAGGTGCCTCCACCTAGCTACCCGTGTATTACTACACTGACAGTACCCGCCACTACACACTGCAGGTGGCGGGCACCCATCACAATCATTTATTCTTTATTCTTTTAGTGATAGTTTGAATAAAGGAAGGCCCGGCCACACATTGTGGTTGTTGGAGTTCCCACTTTTGAGTCTCTCTCTCTCTTGGCTCTTGCTCTCCATCTACCATAGCTCTCACCGCCAAGCTTCTTCCTCCTGGGTTCCACTTCCCTTTCACTTGAAACCCTTTTCTAGGTTAATCCTAACATCATTAGCCAAGTTATGCCCAACTTAGAAAAGCTCCATAAAAAAGAACTTGCACTTAGACCATTTTGCAAACATATGCTCTCATCTTAAGAGACATAAGGCAAGGTGCAAGTGATTAACATAATCCTCTAATGACTTATACATATAAATAAGTATGTCATTGAGGAAGACAACTATTCACTATCCACTTTTCCAAATATTTTTTTTTAAAAAAAATCATCATTTGTTGAAAAGTTGTAGGAACATTTGTTAACCCAAAAGGTAAAACCAAAAATTGAGTGTCCATACACAACATATGAAAAGTGGTTTTTGAGATATTCCCAAGGGCTATCTAAACACTGGATCAATATTGTTAAAATATTTCACACCAAGAGTTGATCGATAAGGTCCTCCATACTCAATACTAGATATTTGTTCTTGATAATCACTTTGTTGAGACCTTTGTAGTCCATGCAAAAGCACATGATGTCATCCTTCATGCAAAAGAACATGACATCATCCTTGTTTTTAGCAAGGATGGATAGGCTTGCATAGATGTACTTAGCTCAATCAAACTCTTTGCAATATAATCATGCAACTATCTAGCTATCTCACCCTCCTCTTTTGAGCTAAACCTATAGGGTTATCAAGAGACACAATAGCTACCAAAGCACCATCTCTATCCTATGATCTAATGTTTTGCAAGACAACCAAATTCAATTGAGTAATTCAAATAGAAAGACATTGGCAAATTCGTTTAATAAGACATCCGGATAAGCATTAGTAGTGGAATTATTATTATCACTTATTAAGTGTAAGAAAGTTACATTGTAAAGAAGACATTTGAATGTTAGCAAAATAAAGCACACATGAGTTATGACAATTGAATCTAAAACACATTTCCTAAATTCATTGCTAACACATTAAATTCCATGGTCATGAAGAGTGGACAACCCTCGTCACATAGAAATCACCATCAAGAGAAAAAGAGATGACATAGGTTTCATAGTCTATACAAAGAGAAGGTGATCTATCACAAAACCATGGTATGCCAACGATGACATCAACATGGACTCATGATACTACTAAATCGCAAGTTCTAGCTGCAGTAAAATCGACTCTAATTATCCACAATCTAACTCTTTGCATATCAAACTCAATAAGCATGGTTAAAGTGTGTTGTATGGAGCCAAAGTTTCCATACTAAATGAGAAGAAAAAAATTTGAGAGTAGTACTATTGTCAAACACTTTGAGCTCATGGAGGCTTGATGAGAGCCACCCATCAATTGGCCATCTTTGTTCACCACCAAAGTATTATCAAAGTTTCTAGCATTACTTATAGACATCCTTTGACTGAAATGTCAAAAGTGGGTGTAGTGACGAAAGCATGTGAATTTGTTGTAATAGATTGTACAATAGAAAAAATGCTCAATAAAGGGAAGACATATACCAAGATATTAGATATTCAAATATAACAGTGAGTCATAGGATGATATTCAATAATGCCTCCTCTGAGCATACATGACCATGAATTCCCAACCACCACAAAGTGTCTTGTAACGTGAGCTCGAACAAGGAAGCAATCCCACTCTCTGTCAAAAAACAACCCATCATGAACTTGGATGTCAATACCATCTCCATGATTTCAAAATGTGCCAAACTTTAGTTGTTGCATCAAGAAAACCTTCTTTGAATCATGTGCACCTGTATACATATATAGATCCTAAACACAAGCATCTAATACCCTATCAAAAACAAGTGTAGCAATGGAAGCATGTGAATCTCTATAATATGTTGGAATATCAGAGTTGCAGCATAGAGGAGTGTGCACAAGAGGGAGAAGAGAGCTCACAAAGTACAAGAAGAAGATCTTGCTTATTCAGTTGCTCATGAAGCACAACCGGTACACTCTCCCTTCTACACTAAAAGTGACCCTTAGAACTGTTTATATAGCCACTAGATGAGCTAGGGTTAAGGTTTCCCCTATCCTCTAGTCTATTCACTCCTAACCTTCCCTCATGCACCCTTGTTAGCATAGGGTTCTCATGCTATACTTCTAACACCCCCCCCCCCTCCTCATGGCATTGGATTACATAGCATGGAAATGTTCCCCCCCCCCCCCCAAATCAATCAATGGGATGCCTTTATAAAGTAGGCTACAATGATGTTATGGAAAGATGATACAAAGAATACTAAAAAATGCGGTCATCATGAGCTTTAGAGACATAGTTGGCCTCCAATTCTTTTGGTGCTTTAGGGGAGTTAGGACATTTATTGGTGATATGTCCTATATGCTTACATTTGTTGCACTTCATCTTGTTGGGATATTTTTTCAAGCAATTGCTTACAATATGTCCCTTTTTATTGCAAAAGGAACATTTAGTAGAAACGATATGGACTAAGAGTTGATCAGGGGTTGTTGAGGTAGATGCTAAGCTAGTGTTGCTTTCCTTTGGATTTCTTTTCACCCCATCTAGACAAGATTGAACGACACCTTCAAGTGTAGGGTTTGATACATTTGTTAAAGTAGTTACAAGAGTTTTGAAGACTTTCTGTACAGCTTTTAAAAGTACTACAATGGCATCTTCTTCAACAACTAGAGCTTGGACTGAAGCTAGTTTTTAAAAGTATTGCAATGGCATCTTCTTCAACAAATTAAGCTAGTTGGGCCATCAGCCCCTTCATGTGGGAAATAAATTTTCCCAAGTCTTCTCCTTGCTTGTATTCCAAGCTGCAAAAATCTTTGAGGAAAATTTTGGAGCTCTTTCCTCTTGCACCATACAATTTCTCAAGCCCATCCCACTTCTCCTTTGTAGTTGCAAGTTGATCAATGTGGTGGATTAAGGATTCATCCAAGTGCAACATTATTATGGCTTGGGCTCTTTCATCATCTTCTACATCTATAGGATTGGATGGGTCAATGGCCTTGGTCCCTTTGATGAAGGGCCAATAACCCCTCTCCAGCATTTTCTATTTCACTAATACATGCCATGGATGGAAATCTTTCCCATCAAACTTGTGAATTGGAGATTTAACATCAACATAAGCCATAGTAGGAAGGTCTTACTGATTGCACAGGTAACAGTGTCTAATCCTTTACAAGGCGGGCAATAAGAGCAGAAGCAAATGAGATGAAATAGTCTATGTGTTTATATTTGACACATAGCCTTACAATGGTCAAGAGAGAGATTATGATAGTTAAGAACTTAGTGAATATGCTTAAGATCTAAAAACCTTCAGATTGTTGAGAATAACTAGCAAGCAATGATAAACAAATTGATTAGTAGTGTTTAAAAACACTAATATCCATGCATGGTGAAATGCTTCTGTTGGAGTCCAATTGAATGATGGGCTTGAGAATCACCTTCGAGGCAAGAAGCTCTAAGTTTTGAGCCTAGAAATCTGCAATGAACTTGAATCTTGCTCAATCAATGATTAGAAACATTGTTAATGACTTTAGTGAGAAGAAAACTTTAAAATCCAAGGTTCAAGATTTTTTGGATATGACTGCCAAACAGAGTGACAGTTAGGGTTTTTTGACTCACAATGGCCAATAAAGAAGGAATTTAGGCAAACCCTTTTAGATGGGGTTAGCCCACTTGGGGGGCAACAAATGCCCCATGATAGCCATGAAGATTGCGCCTTCTACAAGTCATGAGCAACCACGAAGTGGAGCGTTGTCCCAGATTGTGCCAGATCTGCAATTTCGACAATGCCAAGCTCCTATGTGGCCAATGTTAGGGTTTTACATGATAGGATGATGCACCCTGAGGTAAGGAAGAAGTGTTCAAAAGAGACCATGAGCTAAAATGCCCTCCTTTGGCCTCACCAAGTCCTCCATTGATTGTTAATCTAGATCTAGCTATGGTGGAGGTTAAGAGGTTTAAGATGAAGAATGAAACTTCCTTGTGCACTCAACTGAGATAGGATTAGGGGAAGCTTAATGGATCAGAGATGGCTCTAATACCATGTTGGAATAGTAGAGTTGCAGTATGGAGGAGTGTGCAAAGAGGGAGAAGAGAGCTCACAAAGTATAAGAAGAAGATCTTGCTTATTCCATTTCTCATGAAGTACAACTGGTACACTCTCTCTTCTACACTAAGAGTGACCCTTAGAGTTGTTTATATTTCCACTAGATGAGCCAGGGTTAGTGTCCTCTAGTCCATTCACACCTCACCTTTGATCATGCACAATTGCTTGCATAGGGTTTTCATGCTATACTTCTAACATAGTAGGCTACACAATACAACAAATAAGAGAGAGACTTGAAAGATAGAACTCAAAAGAATGCTTGAGAAATGGAATCCATCTACCAAGACATCATATAGTTAGATACAACAGTGAGTCACTGGCTCAGTGGGCACTAGCACCGACTCCCTCTCTCCAACAAGACCTTCTATGAAGGAATGTAGAGTGATGGATGAGGAGGAGAGAGCCCAAGCCAATAAATAGGCCAACAATCAAGAAAAGTTAGCCAACATCTAAAGAGCCATGAATACAATCAACTAGCCATAATGCCACACAACAGCCACAAAACTACACAAAATGAGCTGGTGCTACTGATCCACCATGGAAAAGAAATGTGCAACCCACTGACATAACCACTCACACATGGACTGACTAATCTGCTAACATAAAGAGACTTACACCACACCTCATTCTAGTACTCCGATGGCAACCCAAAAAAAGAAGGCATATTGAGGAATATGTGCAAATTGCCAAAGGCCTCCTATCTTATGAAAAATACAATAAATTCTATTGAGTGCATGTCCAAGGATTTCTTGCTCATATCAAGCTAAAACAACTTGTGGAAGTTCTCAATCAAATCGTCATCTTCAAAAAACTAATTGAAACTAAGCCCACAATTTGAGCTTGGGGTGTCATCCTACCTATCAAGCATACACATTCCCATGAAGCATGATTTGGATCTACCTAATGCATTATGCATAAGTAAACTACTACAAATCAAAATAGACATCCACTAGGCCAACCATGAGTCGATGCTAGCCTCATAACATTTCTTCTTCCCTTTAAAGAGATATACATGAAACGAAAAAGGTAGACACCCATGGCCACGAGCACAAACAAAAAGGAGTGCAAAGTTAGTTATCCTTGGATTTCTTTAAGCTTATAATGCAAAATAGCCACAAAAAACAAATCCCCATCGAACATGAGAGAATCCTTCAAGACAACATCCATGCGTGTGCTTGCAACCACCAAGAGAAGTCAATCGAGCATCCCCCATGTGTCACTTGCAATAGGAGCCTCAAACAAATGCACATCATGAGAAGCCATGATGGTGTTGAACAATTTGAGGGTGAAAGGGCAAAATACATGAGTGTGTGAGAAAGCAAGAGTTATCAACGTGATTTGAGTTTGCATAACAAATCTATGCAACCTATCTGTAGGTACCATGCATGATCCCTATTGATGCCAAGCTTGCAACGTACCCCAGTAGTTCTCTGTTGCCACCTATTAGTTAACTTCATCACCATTGCCACCACTATCCATAGCCGCTTGCCCCATGCTTTCAACATCATCTTGCACATCAAAACCACTGCTTGTCATTGCCTCGACCACTACCCTAATTACTACACCCACAACTACAAGAAGGTGACCTCTCTCAATGGCAATCTCCCTTCGGCATACTCTCTTCAAGATGTTCTCTCGTCAACATATCCTCTTCACTCACTTCAACACCACAAGCTCTTCATCACACATTTAAAAATTTAAAATAATTAAACTTCTATTGATCAAGTACATACACAAAGTTCCTCAATGCTCAAGGATGGTCTACCATGGCCATGGAGTGGCAACTCCCCAACACCAAATTGCCAACGCACATCCAAGTAACTTACATCGAGCCCTTTAGACTATCTCAAGCACAAGTTATTAGACGAGCAACTTCTTGTCATATTATACCACGTGTAACACATGCCTCCCATGTTCCTATTCAAGACAAAAGCAAACCCATCAGGCATAGACCACAATCTCATGAGCAAACAATGTTTGTGGATCTTGCACAATAGCGCAAGTTGACACTCTTAACACCAATACAACATCCCCTAAGATCCAATCGACACACGAGCATGACACAAATCATACCCATCACATAGAAACCTTAAGGAATGGAAATCAAGACTAACCTCCCATCTATAGAGTCAAAACAGGCTTACCCCCTAAGCCTAGGGCTAACAACATGTCAACATCATACCCATAACATAGAAAACATAACGGATATAGAGTCAAAAGAGACTTATCCCCTGAGCCTAGGGCTAACATGCGAAGCCACATTCACATCCCAAGAGTTAGTGTCCCATACCACCAACTCACCCTATGAGGTAAGCAATCGCACAATCCTTAGCAAGTTCACTACAAGTCACTCACAATCCAAGGCTATGATCGATATTGCAAGCGCCCATCTTGGATGTCCAAGGATGTAACAAATTTGCCCATTTCAAAATGAACTTATCATATGGCAATACAACAAGGAAATGAGTAATGTTCACAACTTGACAATGGTGTCTCCAGCTGTTGTGAAGCTTTGCTAGATACTTTGCATTAGAAAATTTGTACAATGGAGGCAGCCCACATCTTGCAAGGGTACCTAACCAAAAAGTATGATTCTTGACTAGTCAATCACAATGACTTTGAAAACCAAGGAATCTAAGAATATTATCATTGCCCTTGGTTTAATGATATAGCCTCTCAATTCAATGCCTTACATTGTATGTTGTCACATCAGCCCACATGCCTCTGATGCAACATCTGCCTTAAAATTGCATGTTGCCACATATACCACCTCACCCACTACACAAAATTGATACTTTGCCTATTGCTGCAAGAGAGTAATCGTAAATGGTGCCAATCTTGGGGGTTGGATGATGAGGATTTACTCACCACACATGCCATAATGAAAGTTAAATCTCAGGGTCTTGTTGCTTCATTGATTGGTTCTTGGGTTAAGATACTTTGCAAGGAATGCTGGGAGAAATATAAGCGTGGGCATGGGCTTTTACACCCCCACTTGCAAAGGTTGTTGGTAGAAGGAGAATGTCTCTTGCCAAGAAAGGATGTCACAGAACTAGTCATTGGCTCGATCATCAAGTCATCTTTTTGACATTTCATAATGCTCAAAGGATATGGAGTCTATCTGCCCACTTTAGGGTCTATTGGGAGGTTTTAGCACGCTTCATCAATAGTGCTAACATCCAGGCTGGGGTCACCAAAAATCTCAATCCCTTTCCAACCCTGGCACTCAATGACAAAAGCATCTCATCCTTGCTCACCACTAAGGCTCTGCGCAAACTTAGACAGTTAACCTCTCTTAGTAACAAAATCAACCTTTGTTGGGGCATCAATCTAACGGCCAATGAGTTCTCCCAAATTTGGTCCATTAATTGGTGTCAGGATCTACCATTTAAAGATCGCATCTTCTTGGGTGAATGCTGATGGGAGCTTCTCTTTCATAAGAAGCTTGCCAAACGCGAAATTTTGGAAGGCAAATATAAATGTGGCACCTTAGAATCGATTCGTCACATTTTTCGGAATGGGTGCATTTCACATATGGTCTAGATGGAAGCCCTTAAACATTTCAATGTCAACGGCAATGAAGAATAGTTGATCAAAATATGTGTCTTGGGGCTCCGTGGTTCTCATATTGGCAATAGAAACAGCTAAGTCTTCCATCATCTAAGATGTCATATTTTAACCTTTTGGTGGGAAGCCCGAATTCGGCTGGTTTTTGAGGACACCAAGGTTTCATTTAGCTGGCTGGATATTGTATATAAGAACTCTTGGTTTTGGGAGGTGGAAAGGAAATTTAAGGGTAGTAGGAAACGTTGATTGATCTCTATGACCTTTGATATGTTGTAAAAGCCTTTTTTTTTTCTTATCAGAAATATTATTATCTTTTCGCGTCAAAACTGGTACATGACAAATGCTGTCTTCATTCATTAACTGGACCTGCCTCTGATGCAACAACACCTGCCTTAAGATTGCATATTGCCACATCTACTACCTGGCCCACTACACAAAACTGATACATGACACATGCTGTTCACACCTAACAAACAGACTAATTTCTCCTGCACTTGACTTTCACAGAATTTATGCCTAGCCTTGAATAAACTTTAGTGCTCTGAAAAAGTCCTGCCAAAAATTCAATGTCTAAATCCATTGATTGAACCTTTAATGCCAATGATCCAAGCAGCTTACTGAGCACGCTTTTTTATCCCTCCAATAATGGGTGAAAGAATCACCCTACATGATTTTTGTTCATTTGAAAGAGTCCAAGTAATGACCCTAACTGTACTTTTGACTTTTTAAAGGTAATGCAATATAGCTAAACTGTCAACAGGAACAGGAGAATCAGAAAAGTGAGATTCAAAATGACCCAAAGTCAATAAGGATAACACTTGTTGAAATTGCAGAAGCTCTGACAATTCCAGAGCCATGCTGCTCAAAATTTGAGTCATCAATTTCCCAAAAAGTACCAGTACAAGAATTACAGAGGCCTTCTGTTACTCTCGGCAATGAATTTAAGGTCAGCTGAGAGAGGTATTTCTGTGATGCCTAGGATACCTTTGGATGCCTAAGGTGGTTCCAACCAACAACCCACCTACATTAATCTTCCAGTATCCACTTCCAACACTAAAACTTCATCGCCCTAATAAACAAGAATTTTGTGTTCACATAAGAAAATGCAGCCTCGGTGAATTTGGTTAGGCAAGCAAGCAAACGCTTGTGACTTGACACCTGTCCTTGACTTCTTAGAGCTGTGTTGACAACATGGACTCGAGGCTTAAAATAGAATGTACCCAAATCGATGATGAGCGCATTCCAGGAACCCTAGCTGCTTTGACTCAATTCCAAGAAGCCCAGACAATTGCAGAACTTCACTGCTCAAAATTTGAATCATCCCATCTAATATCATAATTGAGCCACTCCAGTAAATCGCAAACCCTTGTGAGTCCTTCGAGCCACTCTCCACCACCCCAAGTATGACTAGCTGAGAGAGGTGCTTCTGTGATGTCTTGATCGCCTTGAATGGCTGGGGTTGCCTGAACCAACACCTATGTCACTCTGGTCCTGCACAGCACTTTCCTTCGTCTTGCAGATATGAGACTTGAATCTGCCCCCAAAAGTTTTTGAGACCATCCGCCAATGTCCTCGTACTTTGCCCAGCTTTTCAATCTCTTCACGCATTCCAGAGCACTCTTTTTCAAGGTCACTCACCCGCAGTCTCATGTTATCCATATCCACTTTCAGTGCCTGATTGTCACGAAGAGCATTGGCCCATCCCTCCCCACGCAAAGGCACTGGTACAGGTCCTTCATTTGCTGCTTGATGACGCAAAGGACGAGAACTGTCGGAAACCATAAAACAGCTTGCAATAGCTGTACGGAGTTGCAATTGCTCAAAAAACAGGACTTGCACAACGACTCGCAGAGGAAGGCGCTCATTTTGTGCTGCATGAGTACATGCTTCCAGTGAAAGCTTTTGACAGTCCATCAGCCGACATAATTGTTCTCTTTCTTCCTCTTTAAGCCAAGGATGGGCCTTCAAGAATCAAACAGGAGTAGATGAGCTGACACTCTCCTTTACAGTCAAAATTACACATAAAACAGATCGTTTACAAATTGATTGCAACAAGAAGCAAACAATAATTCAGCCACAAAAACTGAACCAACTGATTGTATTATGAAACTCAAAAAATTAGGAAAGTTGGCATGTGGTGCCAGATATCAGTGCACATTACCTTCAGTAGCATCATAATTCACATTGAAATAAATTCAAGAAGTCTCCCATGAATGGATTTTTCCTTCCATGTATCTCTCAAAGTCGTATTCTATAAAACATCACTACCCTTCCCCTACCCCTTTCCTTGAATACCAATATTGGACAACCATTTTCTTAAAAAGGATGCTACCAGTTGGAGTGCCATCTATTGCCATTAGTGAATTCATAACTGCCTATGCTTACAGAAAATAACCTGCCATTTATCCTGGCACTATATATGATTAGATCCAAAGCATAAACATGTACAGCTTGAAATTTGGCCGTTCATTGCCAGCAGCTGCAATCATAAACACAAGGTGCCACATCTCATTTGGTAAGTTTTATGTGCATATGCTTTCTTCATGCCCTCGCTACTGAACTTGCTCTCTTTATGCCAAGCTAAAGGAAAAGCTTAGTCAACACACAGACTGTGTTTGCATTAGCCCCACTACTGGAAAGCAAAATAAATACGAAAATGGTACATCTCGAGTGAAGCAGCCAAAAAGTCAGCTTTCAAGCTCAACAAAAAGAAGTAAACTAAAAAGAGGATGGAATTTTAAATGCCAATCATAAAACATGATAAGATTGTGGGGAGTAGAGACAAACTGCACCTTCAGATATATGTCAATCGCCCTATAAAGCCCATCATCTGATATTCTCGAGTAATCTGGAAGTGCCTCTGCAAGAGATTGAAATTTCAAAAGCTTCAAATTAACATCTGGAGCAACTTCTGCTAAGTACCCATCCATCAGCCTAGCCACCATCATCATTGGTGTCAATGAGGGTGAACTTATCAAATTTCCATCATCAACAGAGCTTGGCGATGATATCATTCCACCAGACTGATCAAGGAGAAGAAAATGATCTAAAATCCGTTGGGCACAATCAATATCATAGAGGGTTTCAGAGTTATATGATAAGTTGGGCAATAGCAAGTCTTCCAAGCTAGCTTGTTCAAGCTGTGAACCAATTCTCCTCTCCAAGTTGCTCTTACAGTCGGGACTTGCATTCAAAATCATCGCACTTCGTAGCAAACCAGAAAGAAACTTTGTTGATACAACCCCCTTTTGCACAGGCAAGAGGCTTTCAATAACCTCTAAAATTACCTTTTGATCACTCTCAGATGGAATTGATGCAAGAGAAATTGATCCAAACCTGCTGCTCCCATCCTTTGTTCCCTGGCGTTTGTTCAAAGCTGGAAGGTACCTCCTCGCAAAATGCATGAGAGCCCCAGCAATGCTCTCTGGTTTAATGCCTCTAGCCTCCATTGCCATTATGACTCTCTTGTAAAGTGGAAGGCTCAACACAGATATATCTTCATACCACCAATCTGTGCGGGACTTCTTTGGTTTTGCTCCTGTGCTGATACCATTCCACAAAAAGCTACCCCCTGGACTTTGCATAGAGCTGTTTTGCATGGGCCATCCAAGGAGTGTTGGATCTGTACAAGCCATCATGGCTATAGCATCCACGCACATGTTAACAATTCCAAGTTCCTCTGCCTGTGGAAGCACACTTTCACAGCTATGCAATGCCCGTGAACATTCCTTCCAATTCCGAAGTACAACCTGGTTGAGAAAGCCCTCTGTTCGAGCAATCAAGTTCCCCTCCCCAAATTCCTCAGTCATTTCAAGGTATTCAGCTGCACATCTCAGTGGAACTACATTTGCTGCAGTCAACTCCAGCCTGACACCATAGCAGAATTTTGCACTGAGTTCAAATGCATCTGGGCCCCCAGGTATTTCAGGAAGTTGCAAATGCAGCATCTCTTCTTCATTCTCAACATCCAAGTGCTCTTCCATAAGCCTAGCAAGCTTTCCACTCCTGGAAACGAGTGGAAACTACACAATACACACAAGAAATTTAACCATTAAGGTTGCACTATACACTTACAGGCATTTACAACTGAGCTTCATGACAAACATAGCAACAAGATAATTTTCAGGAGCTAAGTTCACGCATCTAACACTGTATGTTGGAGATATGTTGCTGGTTTACCTTGTGTAGGTGAAAAGACATCTCCTCAACTTCAATTATCACATCACTTGGAAGTCCAGATGTACAGAACCTGCACAATTGTATCAAATAGGTTCGCCAGCTTCTTATTATCCGAATCTAATCATATAGACCAAAAACAAAACAAACTACCAAAGAGCCACAGATATGCAGCTTAGCCTAGAACAGATACGGAGCCTCTGCCTCAATATACACCTCTCAGCTAGAGGTAGGGAGACATGCGACTGTAGTCTTTCCTAAACAGATTCCTACAACCAGATTACAGCACATACAGGACCTCTTTTCCACCGAACTTACTACAAGAACTGAAATTGCCAGATTCTCCTGCGAATCTTGAGACGTCTTTCAAATCTACGAAGCAAGGCCTTACAAGCGACGCAGGCATGTGCCGCATCAAAACTGGGGTCATCTCGAAAACAATGACTAAGAACAACTAAGTCAATGATGAAATTATTGGACAGCATGTATTCTGCTCCCTGTAAAGCCTGTGATCTCATTAGCTATTCAGCTGCATTTCTTATCGAAACACTGTTGCACCAAGAAAGTAACGCTCTTCTAAAGCAGGTGATGTAACCGTGGAGCGAATGTCAAACATGTCGTGGTTGTCTTCTGGCATATTGTTTTGGTCCAATTTTCAGCCATATTATGGCTGACAGCTTCGTCTGTAGGTCAGGTAAATCGCACTATAGCTAAAATAACGATCGGAAAGGGTTTTGCGGCAAGAAACACAGCTTTTCTCCAAATTCGACAAAAACTTGGGGAAATCGAAGGAAAGTTTGATACTGACCATGCCTGGCCACGGCGTTGAAATCCATCAGGCTTGGAGCCAAGCTTGAGGCAGGCCATGCTTCCCTGGAATGCGCCTTACTCCGTCTCTGAATCACGGTAGGTTTCCGTTCGTCTTCTGTGTGCAGGAGGGCGGTTGGATCTCTCACTTTAGGAAATCCGGTGGGGGAGAGGGCAAGGTGCGAGGAGAGGAGGAAGAGGAAGAAGAAGAAGAAGGGCAGGGTGAGGCGCCATGGAAGCTGCGCAGACACACAGACAGAGAGAGAGAGAGAGAAAGAAAGAGAGGAGGGGGGAAGAGGGGGAGAAAAACAGAATAATAAAAACAAGTGAAAATAAAAATAGTCAAAGCAACAAAAAAAAAAAAAAAAAAAACAGGGAAGAAAGGAAGAATGGGGAAGCAGAGAAATGGGAAAACAAATGCTCGCGCACGCCTACACGCGCAGCTGACAAACCCCACAAAACTGTGATGTGATATGAGAATGAGAGAGAAGGGGGAGGAGAGAGAGATACAGAGCGAAAGAGAGAGAGAGAGAGAAGCTACAGAGTAGATCCCCGATAAGGCCCAGCCTACATGCCTGTGTTCTTCATCATCATGCCATCGCCACATACACGGGTGAACACACCTCTCAGTCTTCATCATCATGCCAGCGCCACATGCAAGGGGATAAACGGAAATTTCCAAAAATAATTATATTCTTTTTTGAATAAACGCCAGGGGGCAGGACTTCCCTGGGAACGAACAACCCGCGGAACCCACAATATTACCTCTGTCAGGAACCGCGCCACCTTTGTAAAGCCATCTAAAGTACAAACAATAAAAGCAAACAGATCGTTCTGCCGTCCTCGGTAGGAACGCGCTTCATCCTAGAGTCGCGTCCCACCTCAAGGGCCAACAAATTACAATTCCTTTTCTTCGACCACGGACTCGATCCCTTGACCACTCGCTCGCTCTCGATTGAATGGGCATCAAAGGATTGTTTGCTCTACTGTCCACTAATTGGTTCTAGTTTGTGAGGGCCACCAGTGAAGAAGGCAAGTAGTCTCTAAGTGGCAACACGAAGCCAAAAGTTTTTCCATTCTTTTCTTTTCCCTTTTCTTTTATCAGTTCCTTCAAGTACTCTTATATACCGAATAATGTTTTCAACTCAATATCGCACTAATATGTAACCTACATATCAAGGTGGCCTCATCATACCCCATCGCCACCAATGGCCCTCAAGAGACCATTGCCTTACTGAGGCTTTCCTCAACCTACGTGTTTTGCCAACTACAAAGTTGTCCATGAGCCCCATATGCAAAATTGGATCATAGAAGTCATCCCATCCAAGGAGATATTGCCAATTTTTTTGAACAAACCTACTCTAAGACGAGTGAGATTGCCCCTACCACAATGACAACAAAATTATCATAGCCTTGAGTAAGACACAACTCTTAATTCTACTTACTTTTAACAAGCTTAGTAGACCTTAGTTGAAGGTTTCATTACTATTGCCAGTGAAGGGTCTTATTTACATGAGTTTCATATATTATCAAGCTAAGTTAGGCTATACCAAAGGCTTCAAACTATGAAGAAAATACCAAAAGTTAAGGGATTTATGCATACTTCTAAGAGCCAAGTTGCACCCAATGGTAGTGGGGGGAGGGAAACTCCCCTCCCCCACTAGCACATTGTTGCATTTAACACCTATCATGCTAGCAAGGTATTCTTAACCCTTAAAAACCCTCCACAAAAAAGCAAGGGTATAACACAATATTAGTAGCACCATTAGTTCACAAAAAGGTGATGTCTTGTGATCTATCAATCATTACCTCACTCTATGACATTTTCTTAGTGACTTTTTGCACCTCAATCATCTCTCCAAAGCTCATTGGTGCGACCTAATAGATAGTGTAAACCTACTAGACCTTGGATTTGCCCCACTATCCCTTGGGCAATATAGCTCCATCCTTTGGCAAGATGTATTGTCTATTAGCCTTCTTTTTGTATTTACCATGCCATTCATGAATATGCTTTCCCTTTTCGCTTTGATTTATACAAAACATTCCCTATTGTGCTATTTTAGCAACTTGGCATCATTGTGATTTCAATTCCATTGAAACACAACATGTGCCATCTAGATGTTGATGATTGGGGAACTCAAAAATGTGAGGCAATATTGCCATAATATTGTAGTTGCAATGATCCATGGTGAACATTGCAATCCCCTTTGATTAACAAGAGTTGAAAACAATTGTTCAAAATTGCCAAGCAATGCATATGTTTGATGAGTTTCATGGCAATTGTGGTGCTCACCCTTCACTTAGAATATAAAAGGCAATCTAATTCTTTCTTTGTGATTTCAAAGGCATGCACAAACAAAGTAACAACCTATGGCCACTTTCCTTATTCTTGTTATTGGCTTTGGAGAAAATATCACTCTCAAATAGCATATAAACACACCTCGGTGCTTCACATGGTTGTATACCTAAGTAACATAAAGCATGTCTCTTAACCCTCTTTTTAAGTACACATGGGAGTTGTTGTCCTCTAACACAATTTTGAGGGTACTTTTAGGTCAATATTCATGATTCTTTCATCATTATCGTGATTCCAAATACTAACTAGGCATGGAAGTTACTCATTGTAATGTTCCTAAAGTTCAATTCAAACAATAAGACTAGTGAACATGTAGAGCTTTAAGCATGCATAGTGGCATTATAGCCGTTTGCATTTCAAACGCCATCCATTCTCTTGGAGAAAACTATCATGAGTTATCGTTCCATGTGAGTAAAGCACAAAAATAGAAGTTCCATAGATCAACATTTGAAAAATCACTAATTTTAGAGTTGAGTGAACTATTAAAGTTAGGGGAAAAGCTTGGATTTTTCTTTGGAGTGAATATATGAGGAACATATTTAATTTCCAATTGGATTAGCTTACTTATACCATAAAGAAAAAGGGAAAACTTTAAGTTATACATGATTGGAGTAAGAGGTCTTAGTTTCCAATAAATTGCATATTGGACATCCGTTTTCCAAATTCAATTATACATTAGTCCATAATTATTTTGCCTAATTCAATATAGTTTTTGCATGAAAGCCTACTTTTCAATGTAAGAATAATTGTCATTAATTGCTAAAATGGCATAGAGGAATAGGATATTTCACAACACTCCTAAAATGACAAAAATGAATAGGATTTTTCATAACACTCCTAAAATGACAAAAGCGAATAGGATTTGTTAGTCCATTGACCTTTAGATGCTAGCATCTGATTTTGTGTTTCCTATAAGTTTGCATTTGTCTCCATGTATGTGTACATAAGTAGTTGCAAATTTTATTAATTGATGTGCCCATAGGTGTGACACAAACGTGATCAAACCTAAGTTGTAGATTCATTAACATTTGAGCTAAGAATAACCACTTTCTCCATACATTGATTTATCCTTTTGTTCATTCGTCCATAGCTATATTTATATTTGATATTTCTACACATGGTTGAATGATTGAGTCTGGTCCTACCCTATGCATGTTCATGTTACAAGTTTGGCATTGAATTGAAGTGTGTTGTGTTGTATCACACTATTCAAAAGCATTAGATACATGTAGAAATAAAACTCCTCAAAATGTCTCTTTCTTGTCCCTTTTCATAACATCAACACACACCAAAGATCTCTCAATTAGGAAATTGAGGTAATTCTTCTCAACAGATTACATGGTATCATGGATGTCATCACTTCTAATTGGACCTCGTCCATTTAGTTGACCAATGTGGTACATGCCAAGCATACATTGTAAGCATACATAATATCTAATACTTAATAAGTTGTTGGCCTTTTAACTCCCATCGTACCACCTAATGTCTACCCAACCAATGCATTATGCCCTTGCCAACACCATGAAAGCTTATGGCCCATGTGCATATGTCACAATGCACATGATACAAAGAATCCCCCCATAATCAAAGAACACTACCTCTCTTGGCCCTACCATTTTGATCTACCAACTCCACATGCTCAATATTTCAAATGGGTTTAACTTTATACTTGAAGCCTTCTCAAATGCTACCCCCTTTTACTTTTGATAAAGTCCAACATCCCTAAAACTTTCTAGTGCCTTTTTTGCCAACAAAAGCTTCACACTCATCAATGTAACATCTGTCAAGAGTCAACACTACATTTTATATTATCATCCATCCCCAATACACTTGCACGTTCTTAAAAGAAATTGGAAATTGCTCCCATGCTTTTGCATGTCTCAAACACACCATACTTGCATCTCTCTCTCTCTCTCTCTCTCTCTCTCTCTCTCTCTCTCTCTCTCTCTCTCTCTCTCTCTCTCTCTCTCTCTCTCTCTCTCTCTCTCTCTCTCTCTCTCTCTCTCTCTCTCTCTCTCTCTCCACATCTAGAGAAAAAAAAGGTTTGAAAACCACTCATGTGAGCAAGGTTAAAATATCAATGAGGGTTGCTCTTAAAGGCTAGAGGAAAGATGGATTACATCAATTTATTCAAAAATAGACATGTTGTTGATAAGAAATGACATTAGAATTATCCAAAAAGAGTGTGTAAGTGTTCTTCTTAGGCACCAAGGGGTCCTCAATTGCTCTCATTTGTCCATTCTACATCACACGTAGGCACTTACATCACCCTTAGCGCTTTGCAGTGTGTTTATGGGGTATTCAACTGAATGCTTAGACTTTTATTGATTATACATGCATATTTTGAAAGCCTCTTTACTTGATTGTTATTTTTTGTTGCCCTTGAATGTTCTTTTGCACATCTTGCCCTTGGTCCTTTAGTCATTTTGCCTTTGGTCTTTATGATTCTTTCTTCTTTTTTTGCCATATCTCATAGTCATGGTATAACAGAGAGTCTTGATTTCATATTGATTAGAAATACATAAATGGCTCAACATTTCATCATAGAGTTAGAATTCCAAGGTTGTTGGATCAAGTCCTCTCTTTGCTCAAACTAAGGGAAATGAAGCTTGGGTGAAGGGAACACCATCGATGATTTTTTTCACCTCAAACACCTTTTTTAAGCACTATATTCTTAAAACTAATCTGAACTATTTATAAAAGACCTTAAGAATAGATGCCCTTTGCATAGCATAGATTATCTCATCAATAACTAGATATTTTAGCAAGCATGTAACTTCTAAGACTGCTTTGTTAAGACTCGCTACAATAGGCACTATGAAATTTTTAGTGCATCTCACTCATGCACTAGCTATTTTTCAGCACATGACTGATTTATTTCTATATATGCTGGAACAGTTATATTGGTGTTCTCACATGATATATCTTATAAAGTAAAACGCATGTGAAGCACAAGAAGGAGCATCTCAAATAGGTTCTAGAAAAGCTTGAGGATATAAAAACTATTTTGCAAATAAAATTTCAAATTGTTAAAAAATTAATTGTTATAATTAAGCCATAAAAACTTGACTTCTCATTTTCTTAACCTTCTTAAAGACAAGTCTTGATATTCCAATTCTTCTATTCAATAGAACTAGCGTTCCGTGCGCACTTTGCATGCACGAAACTCTCTCTCTCTCTCTCTCTTTCTCTCTCTCTCTCTCTCTCTCTCTCTCACACACACACACACACCAAACTTAAAACTGAAAGTAGTTTAAAAAATTTGTAACACAAAATGCCAAACATAGAAACAATCTCTTCCATGCACCATACTTACAAACTTTCCTCTCGACATCAATGTAAGCAATCATATGCTTGCACGCGCGATACTTAGAAACAACAATGTAATACTGAAATGGGTCATAATCGAGACAAAGACCAAGTACCACGAAAAGAATTTCTATAAGAGACCTAGTGAAAATGAAGCCACAAAGGCCAAGTTTAAGGCATGCAAGTGTTTCTAAGCACCATAGGCAAATAACCGATGCCAACAAAAAAAGACAATGTCTCCAAGATGCCTAATAGAAAGAAAGCTTTCTCTTCTTTGAGTAATCATTAACAAAATCTTCCTCGTTGAGCAAAACATGCAAAGGCGAAGCCGAGAATGATTCCATAGTTTCCATTGGTGATCGCATGGGCGATGCAGTAGTCCTACCTCTCTCTTTACCACCTGCATTGGAACAAAAATCACAATATAAGTACGTGGAACAACAATGTTACACTGAAACGGGTCATAATTGAGACAAAGACCAAGCACCACAAAAAGAATTTTTATAAGAGACCTAGTCAAAATAAAGCCACAAAGGCCAAGCATAATGCATCGACGTGTTTCCAAGTACCATAGGCAAATGGCCGATGCCAACAAAAAAAGGACAATATCTCCAAGACGCCTAATGGAAAGAAAGCTTCCTCTTCTTTGAGGAATCATTAACAAAATCCTCCTCCTTGAGCAAAATATGTGAAGGCGAAGCATGGAACGATCCCACAGTTTCCATTGGTAATCACATGGGTAATGCAAAGGTCCTACCTCTCTCTTTACCACCTGCATTGGAACAAAAATTACAATATAAGTACATGGAACAACTAACAAAGATCATTCCATCCCAACAATAATAATACCTAGTCGAACATTTGTGAACCACTCTGTAGGTACTGACAAATGTTGATGCAGCATCACAAAAAAACCCAAATCCTTGAACCCATACTTGAACCAATGCCTCGGTATCTTATAAGTATGAGAGCATTGAAATCTCTTCTTATGGTCAACCTCGTACATATGCACCCGAAAACATTGCGTGTATCCACAATGTACAACTTCAATAAAAACTGGGAGCTTGACGTCGATATTAACATCACCATATAAACGCTCGACGACCCTTGCAAGCGTCCTTCTTATGATATCATTAGGAGCTACAGTGAGTAACGTGCACTGTAGCTCCTTTTGATAGTCAGAAGTTGGGTAATAGTGCCACTCTAGGGTAGGCATCTGCAAAAGTTAAATAAATAGTGAAATATGAAAAAAATATACTTCCAAGAGAGTATACGCCAACCAAACAGGGCACAGAGAGCGATTCACATATATGCAAAACTAGCGTCCATGCATGGTCGTCAATAACTACATCTCCACAAAGAAAGCAATAGAGAGCAATTCACATATATGCAAAACCAGTGTCCCTACATGGTCGTCAATAACTACATCTTCACAAAGAAAGCAATGCACATTACTGCACCTTTTGAAGAACATCCTTGTATACAATGTTTGTGGTCATATCCCCATCCTCTTCACCCAATAGCACTTTCACACCATGCGAAGATTTTACCCTTGAAAATGCAACATACAGCTGACCATGTGTAAATACTGGTGCCTTTAGATAAAGCCCAACAATGAACAAAGTTTGCCCCTGTGACTTGTTGATTGTCATAGTGAATGTCAACTGGATGGAAAATTGTCTCCGCTTCATAGTAAATGGCAATTGTGTAGCATTCGAAACAAAAGTAATCTGAGGAATAAAAACTCGTTCGCCCACATTTGCCCATGTTATTATCTGAGCATCTATCACTTTTCTATTGAAAGCTCTACATATCAATCGCGTACCATTACGCATACCCCTTCCTGGGTTTAGGTTTCTAAGAAGAATAATAGGTGCATTTATCTTCAACAACAATAAATGAGGAGGAAATCTACCTCCAAGGTCCAATGTATTTAAATACTCAACAAAGTACAAAAATGAGTCGTTGATCTTTGCAATCGAATTTGCACTATAATACTGCCTGACCTCCCCTGGCATTAGTTGCAATGCACAATCATTCAAAGTAGCCACCTCTATATTCCGCGAGACAAGTATAGTCCGCTCACTAAAATATGACGTGTAGTCACCCACATTGGACATGTCACTGTAGACACTATCAATCAAGGTTTCGATAGACTATCCTTTTAATACCATGCTAGGTGGAACACACAACTTATCACAACTTTCGGTAACACCCACTCCATCCCCTACTCCTTGAATCCAACAGATGAACCCATTGTCCACTACACTACCAGTTGTCGACACTCGCATATTTCCAGATAGCCTTATCACCCTTATGTAATGCCACAAATCAGAGTAACACAATGCAACATTAACAATATCCTCATGTGTTCCCTTTACCACAACCGGCAAGACTTGTCTAAAATCCCCCCCAAACAAAACAACTTTTCCACCAAATGGCTTATCACAACTCATAACGTCTCTTAGAGTTCTATCAACCGCTTCAAGGCATATCAATGGGTCAAAGGAGCCTCATCCCACAAAATAAGGCTCGTTTGTCTCAATAACCAAGCAAGATCACTTTGAATAGGAATATTGCAAGTGGATCGATTATTTAATTCTACTGGGATTTTAAACCGCAAATGAGCCGTACCACCACCTGGTAAAAGCAAGGCAAAAAAGCCACATGATGCTACTGCCAACGCTATACGACCACCACTGCGCACCTTCGCAAGTAAACATTTGTATAGGAAAGTCTTCCCAGACCCACCAAGACCATCCATAAAGAATACATCCCCGGTATTTGTATCAACAACATCCATGACTACACTAAAGGCATTTCTTTGTCCCTCATTCAACATTCCCTCCATGGATTCAAAAACCCTATGTTGTTCTGATATGTTGTATCCATATTCATCTTGCAAAAGAGGGTTAGCATGTAGTTGTGAGTTTGGTTGATGAGGTTTAGGCAACCCATCAAAATCATAGAGTCTTCGTCCTACATGACGTAAAAGGTCTTGCAGATGCAACAAAGCCATGTTAGATGCCTCATGCTGCAAAACACCAGGAGAGGCATGCACGTGCTGTAGCTGCAATCTATACATGATATCATTTACCATTGGCACCAAAAATATTTCTCATAGATGGCCAGGCCAAGCTGGCTCACAAAAGACCAAAATTGCAACAAACAAAGTACGGAGTTGAGCACCAGTTTGCACAGAGGCAGCTTCTTCTAAGCACACAACATATTCATCATCGCTCTCCAACATGCCCCTTGCAATGCAAGCATCCCTAAAAGTATCATAGATCACACTATCAACAGTACGCAAATCTTCAAAAGACGTACATCCCTGACACTCTGTTAAAAGCATCCGCAAATAGTAGAGCTCACCACAGGTAGGCGCCACAAAATACATCCGACCACATGTATTCCCACGCTTCCTTCTAGTCCACATCTTATGTCGTGCATTCCACACCCAATACACTGGAAAGTCCTGATAGCGAATAGTCCTAGCCTCTAGATGAATGTGATTGCACACAAACCATTCAGTAAGAGTAGTTTTCTGGAGGTCTTCATTCCGCACAACATTTGGTATACTATCTATATCCCAAAAAACGACATAGTTCTCACCAGGTAAGTGTACATGCAAATGTTGTATATCAGGCTTTTCATCGTGCAATGAATAATCATAGATCCGCCAACATGCCTCAGAGGCAGAAACATATCATGCATCCAAATAACTTTGTATCTCATCTACCTCGTGAACATCGCCACCATTCCGAACTGAATCAACCCCAACATAAAATTTGACGATTGCACGGTCATGCCCCTTGTACACATATACAAATACTTAATAGCCGCAATTGTCGAGCACACCTCCACATTTATGTGTGCATTGTATTTCTTACTCAAGAATGGATTATATGGAACAATCCATTGATTATCAATAACATTACCATTTATGATCACAGAGTCTCCATCATCTCATCTTCGATAAATGGGATAGCCTGAACTATCAACCGTTGTCATGTCCACTAATTTTCGCGGTTAATCTTTAGTACATCTACCCTTGTCCATACAGGAACTCTTGGGGTTCAATCCTCCACAAGGGCCATGAATGTTGCACTTTGAAATTGTCTCAAATAAGGCTGGAAACTTAACTCTATTGGGCAACTCAGCACAAACTAGTCTATCATAATGACATGCTTCAGAAGGTTTGAAAGACGGCTCTAAAATTAGCAAAGTATGAGAATGTGGTAGCCCCCTCTTTTGGAATTCAATCACAGTAACATAGCCTACAACCTTTCCAAAGAGATCCTTCCACAACAACGTATACATTAAATCAACACGCTTTTTTTGAAACACACGAGCAGTCAAATCCGGACGGTCATAAGCACTTTGCCTAGGCAATAAAGTATTAGTTATCTCCAACCACTTTAGATTGCATGTCATTGTTATAAAAAGGTTAGGTTTTCCCTTACATCGCACTATAGCCATGGCATCTTGATATAACTGATACATGTGCCTTGGCCCACCTGTGAATGACGACGGTAAAACTATCCTCTTGCCAACAGAGGCACCAACAATCTACATTGGCCCACTATCATTTGCCCCCACCATGTCTGCCGCCAAGCCTTTGTAGGCCTCCAATCGCAACACTGGATTGATTCTCGCGACACTAAGTTAACCTGCACTGCTCTATACTACAATAAGCATCAACAATAAATTGTTGCAATAGTTGACCAGCACACAATATGCACACCTCAGTATCTTCGCACACTTGAAGACAGAATGCATTAAATTGCATTTAGGTAACACAATTTTTATTGGACAATTCATATATGTTAACAGGAACACTAACATTATTGTAGGGAACCTTTACATGCCAATCATCATCTCCCATAGGAAAAAGGAGGACATATAGCATTGGCATATATTCTCTATGCAAGTTTGAAATAGCAACACATCGACCACCCCGAGTGTAAATATGAATATCCTGACGATCAAGAGTATCCTCGTCACCCTACCCTTGCATGATAACTGCAACCTCAGTTGCTGCAGGAGCAGAGTATTATTGGTTCTTTGAACACCAAAAGTACTCATTCTTAGTTCTTGCACGGGATTATTTTATAATTGCAAACCCACCAACCTAAAAGCATGTGCATATATGTTGTGTCGATGCATCATATATTGAAGCTCCCCTAGCAAATTTGGTAATAAATCATGCATAACCCCCAGCCTATTAAGCAACTCATGCTCAGTATCATAAACATAGGGTTGTGCAAATCTTGGCCTTTCTTGACATTGCACATCAGGAAGCAAAGTACCTATATGGTGATAAACAGAGCCATACACTCTAAAGGTGTAACCATTCTTGATAACAGGTAGCTTGTCAACATTAGCTCCGAGTGATACAAATGCAAGAGCATTGTTGTATGCTCATATGTTGTTTTTAAATATCCTACTCTGAGGGTGCATACCATGCAACAAATCATGCAATGGCTGTGGTGGACATTGCAATGGTGGCAACATTACTTCTCCATTTCGACAAGAGTGCCTTTCAAACAAAATCGACCCTTGCACCCGAGTCTTGCATCTCCACAACTTAGCTGAACACCTTTCACACATTACACAAAGACTCCCCATGGAATGCACATTCGGCTCTTGAAATAGTAGTATTGACGTTGTTGGGCGAACATCTGTTGCAGGCAAAGCATTTAAAATGGAGCACAATCCAACACTCTGGGGATAAAAAACAGCAATATTATGAACACGTGACTCATTAACCACGGAATTTTCCACATTGTGGTGATTCCCAAAATCTAAACCAACATGCTGTTCAACTGGCTCATTATCCCCATTTACAATATCAACACGGAGAGACACACTCTCACAAACCACTCCACTAAGATTTCCCCCATGTTGGCACTTAGACATTGAAACATTATTAACGTGTGACTCGATAATCACATGATTAAGACCATTACAACCACCCACTGATGGCAAAGCATTCATCAAATCCACACCAAACTGTCACGGTGCTTGAAATCCCCTAATGGTTCTATCTAGTGATGGCAAAACATTAGCCACATCTATACCAAACTGTGGTTGGCCTAGTTCATGATGTCCACTTAGAATCTCCTGATGGAACATCAGGTTTTCAATATCTCTACGAATGGATCTACCACAATCTAAAATCCATTTCCGAGCCCTGAGTCTAGCAACCTACCGTCGCTCATACCTTGTGGATGTAAGCATGTCCCTACGAACACGCAACACATAGTCTCTACCAGTTGCTCGATGCGAACACCCCATATTGATCGATTGGCCACAAAACCTGTTATCAACGTATAGACACATTTAATATTTAAATATCTAAATATTAAGATTAAATATCAAGACACAAAATCACTGCCACCGTATTTGAGTTAGTACCTACAACCCAGTCAATGTATCTGTCTACAAAGACGATGCGCCCGCCCATGAGAGAGAGAGAGAGAGAGAGAGAGAGAGAGAGAGAGCTTGGTTGCTAAGATAGAAGTAACCTTGGTAATAAACACATGCACAATTAATCCATTTCAATTAACTAACAAAAGAAAGTAAACATGCAATTGCAGAAATGATTATCAATACACTTTATCAAAAGCATGGTTTGATTTCAAAACTAAATGTATTGCGTACATTCGATGTACGCAATATATCAAATCTAAATATACTAACCATCATTGGACTATCAAATCTGCTCCATGTAAATCTCAAGAAAGAGACATCACGTTATACACACTCAATACATTTTACTCAAATATGCTTTGTTATATCAAAAGTGTTACACATCTTAGCACATTCCACGTAGGCTTTACAAAAAGGAAGCATATATTATCATAAAAAGTGCTAGCCCACGTACTTTAAAATACGAAAGACAATCCGAACCTATAAGTTCCAACCTAAGCAATTCTTGCATTATACAAAGAGATCCTTCCTCAACACATCCGTTACACATAGTCTCCTTAGATGCAACCGTTCATCTGACGGCTCAATTATTGCAACAAAGCATTAAACCTACTAACATTCATTTGAAACTACAAGAACGACAATCGACACTTGTTGGAGAATACCCTATGCGTGCTTTGTCTCACACACAACACCATACAAACCTTTAGCCTGTTCATGTAACTCCATTGAGTACATGGCAAGCGCACTATCAACACGCGCACATAAACTCGTCTGCATTTCCATCAACTCATTCATCTTGGCCTCAAGTTTTTAAAAAATCGAAGCACCTGAAGTAGCCCTCGTGTTTCTTCGAATCTTTGTAGCTCTTGTACATTTAGCAACATGCATCTCTTGTCCCCTTGCCACCTCTTTCATTTTTTGTACATTCATTCTATTAGAGCCCATACATTAGCTGCAATGAAACATATAAACAATCATCTCCAAAAATATATATAGTAGCACTTTGATGCAATCACAATTAAAGAAACTATCTTCCATACCCATGCGAATAGCTCCAAACTGGCAAGCGTTGAAGAGATGACGTCGTTGCCATTTTGTTTAATTCAACTGAATCCACTACATTTAATGGAGTCGAAAGCACTAGGTTGGGAATATCTCCTATGGCTTCGCTTTGTTCCATGGCTACACCAAACTTTAAAGAGAACATAAGAGTTGCACAACAAATAAATCTCAAAGCTATTCTCACACCAAACGTCAAGACATAAGTGATAGACACATTTGCAACCACAAACCCTAAATGCATGAAAGAATATATGTATGCTACGCATGAGTGCTATCATGCACACATGGCACTCACCAAGTACCAGCCATGCATTGCCTAAAGGCCCTGCCAATGGATCTTCATTCATGTATATCCGCACAATCTTGAGAGAAAATAACATGTCCTATACAGGAAGGTGTCCCCAGTCTTGAAATACTTATTGGTGCCAATCCCATAGGACATACAATAACTTACCAACTCACATTCGCAACCACAAACCCTAAATGCATGAAAGAATATATGTACGCTACGCATGAGTTCTATCATGCACACATGGCACTCACCAAGTACCAACCACACATTGCCTAAAGGCCCTGCCAATGGATCTTCATTCACGTACATTTGCACAATCTTGAGAGAAAAGAACATGTCCTATATAGGAAGGTGTCCCTAGTCTCGAAATACTTATTGGTTCCCATAGGACACACAATAACTTACCAACTCACATTCGCAACCACAAACCCTAAATGCATGAAAGAATATATGTACGCTACGCATGAGTGCTATCATGCACATATGGCACTCACCAAGTACTAGTCACACATTGCCTAAAGGCCTTGCCAATGGATCTTCATTCACGTACAAGTGCACAATCTTGAGAGAAAAGAACATGTCCTATACAGGAAGGTGTCCCTAGTCTCGAAATACTTATTGGTGTCAATCCCATAGTACACACAATAACTTACCAACTCACATTCGCAACCACAAACCCTAAATGCATGAAAGAACACATAAGCCACCTAAGTATGAGAGAGAGAGAGAGAGAGAGAGAGAGAGAGAGAGAGAGAGAGAGGGGGGGGGGGGAGGGGGAGGGGGAGGGGGAGGGAGGCATATGTACCCTAATTGCAAAACCAAACTATACAAAACGTCCCAACATATCAAAGCTTCAATCATTCTACATATCTAATCCAATCTAAGTTACAAAAGTACATTAGCAAAATCGCTTAGTAATCTAGAGAGAAACAGAGACTATTAAAATGGCTTAAAAGCAGTTTTATAATTTGCAAGACACATACGATGTGTTTCAAAATGAAGATTTTCATCAAACAATTCATTTAAGAAGTCTTGCAGGAATTACATATACCAAGCAAACCACGGCAAAGAAGCACTGGTTAACATTGCCAAAAACCTATTGTGAACCACTCTTCAAAGATGCAATGTTCTCTAGTGCATATCAAGGGCAATGATCTCCAATGCCAGAAGATGAGCTTGCACGGCGATTCATCTGCGTTAACATTGCTGAAAGTCTATTAAGATAAACTTTCAAAGAAGTAAGTTGCACATCAAAAGCAATGTTCTCCAGTGCAACCAAGCTATCGTTCTTGTCTGCAATCAACTCACATACTCCATCCTCTATACGACTTGCACTATTAAGAATATCTTTCAACTTCTCTTCTTGATCGTTCGAAGATCCAGCACGTGGCCACCAATTTTTCTGGATATATTCATAAATGTCACCTATATAACCCTCGATCTCTTCTAACTCATCCTATATCGTTACTCCATCAGCAAGGTGCCCTTCATATTTCTCTTCCAACCTTCTCTCAATCCTCTGTAGACAGTCACCAATGTTCTCAGAAATTGAAATTGAAGCTTTTTGACGCTGAAATAGTGTCTTCACTTGCTTTTCAATCCCATCCAAGTGACGAATAAACCTCAAGGAACTAATGGAACTATCATGCCGTGCAACATGCTTAAGTGCATGACGAACAGCCTTCTTCCTTGTGACCTCCTTTATTTTGCGTACATTCATTTGCATGTTAGGAATGCACTGTATAATATCTTCTACAGACATATTCTTGTTTGCTGTAGAAGCCTCCATACTGGACAAAAAGCACGTGTTAGCCTTAAGGGATATATAGAATATTCTCAAAATTTAGAAACAGCAAAAACTCCCATGTCTAATACTGCCAAAGTTCGACTAACCCTCTCTCTCTCTACTTCTCCCTCTCCCTCTCTCTACACCTAACCAACCAACCAATGCACTAACTAACCAACCTCTAAACTAAAGTAACCTACCAACTAAACTAACTAAACCAAGAAAGAGAGACATTGAGAGAGAATAATGACAAAGAAGAAGAAGAATGAGAGATAGAGGAGAGAGAGAGAGAGAGAGAGAGAGAGAGAGAGAGAGCAAGGGGATGAAGAAGAAGAGGTGAGAGAAGAGGAAGAAGGAGATGAGAGAGACGGAGACAAAGAGAAGAAGAAGAAGAGAGGAGATAGAGAGAGAAGGAGGAGGGAGAGAGAGAGAGAGAGAGAAAGAAGAACAAAAAGAAGTAAGAAAAGAGAGAGAAGATCAAGATTTCCCTCTACTCTCTTTGTGTGTCTCTTTCTTAGTTGGTTAGTTAGTTAGTAGGTTGGTTAGTTTAGTTAGAGAGAGAGAGAGAGAGAGAGAGAGAGAGAGAGAGAGAGAAGAAGAAGACAAAAACTTACAATAACTTACTAACTCACAATAAAGAAGAAAGAGAGAGTCAAAAAGAGAGAGAGAGAGAGAGAGAGAGAGCAAGGGAAGAGAGAGAGAAGAAAACGAAGAAAAAGAAGAGAGGGCGAGGAGAGAGAGATCTATACTCTCTCTCTCTACCTAACTAACCAACTAATGTAACTAACAACTAACCTACTCTCTCTCTCTCTCTCTAACTAACCAACCTACAAACTGTACCAAATAAACCAGAATACCAATACATTAAACCATACCAAGCAAACCTCTCTCTCTCTCTCTCTCTCTCTCTCTTCCATAACTAACCCATAACACATATATAAACTAAAACAAAAAACAAACTAACCCTAAACTATATCCATAAATAAAAAATTAACATAACACACAATCTAAAGTAACTAACTAACTAACTTGCTATATCTCACTAAAGTAATCTAAGGTAAGTAACTACTGCAAGGTAAAACCTAGTAACTTACTAATCAACAAACTAAAGTAAGGTAAGCAACTAATCTAAGGTAAAACCTACTAACTTACTAATCAATCATCAATTTATCTACTAACTTACTAAACTAAACCAACTAAACTAACTTACTATTTAAAGTTAACTCCCAGTTAACTATCTAACTAAACTAATCTATACAATATCCAAAAATAAAAAATCAAAATAACATAAGAAAATAACTAACTAACTTACTAACTTACTAATCCAATCAATTAAATAAAAAATAATTAAAACTACATTATTAGATGCTCGCTAACTTACTAAAAGTAAGTAAGTAACTAAACTAAACTAAACTAAAGTTAACTAACTAACTAAACTAAACCAACCAATCAATCTAACTAAACTATCCAATAGGTAATTAAAAAAATAAACTAATCTAATGCAAGCAACAAAATTAAACCAACATAAAAAGCTAACTAACTAACTAACTAACTAATCTAATAAGCTAATGTATCTAACCAAACTAACTAACAGTAAAAAACTTACTAAAGTAAACCAACAAAACTAACAACCTATTTAACTAACTAACTTACTATTTAAAACCAATAAATACATCAAAACAAATTTACAACCTGAGAGAGAGAGAGAGAGAGAGAGAGAGAGAGAGAGAGAGAGAGAGAGAGAGAGAGAGAGAGAGAGAGAGAGAGAGAGAGAGAGAGAGATCACTGACCTGAATAATAGTTGCAAATATTGGCTAGACAACCAATCCTCACAAACCTACTGCACCAAATAAACCAAAATATCAATAAATTAAACCATACCAAGCAAACCTCTCTCTCTCTCTCTCTCTCTCTCTCTCTCTCTCTCTCTCTCTCTCTCTCTCTCTCTCTCTCTCTCTTCCATAACTAACCCATAACACATATATAAACTAAAACAAAAAAACAAACTAACCCTAAACTATATCCATAAATAAAAAATTAACATAACACACAATCTAAAGTAACTAACCAACCAACTAACTAACTAACCTACTAACTTGCTATACCTCACTAAAGTAATCCAAGGTAAGTAACTACTGCAAGGTAAAACCTACTAACTTACTAACCAACAAACTAAAGTAAGATAAGCAACTAATCTAAGGTAAAACCTACTAACTTACTAATCAATCATCAATTTATCTACTAACTTACAAAACTAAACCAACTTATTATTTAACTAGCTAACTTACTAATCAAATCAAACAAAAAATTGGAATAACTAAATAAACTAACTAAACTAAACTAACTTATCATTCTCTAACCCTAAACTTTAAAGTAAACTAAACTAAAACAAAGGATTAAACTAACCCTAAACTTTATCTACTAACCAACTAAACTAACTTATAATTTAAAGTAAACTAAAACAAAAAAATAAACTAACCCTAAACAACTATATGTACTAACTTACTAATCTAATCAACTAACCACAAACAATTAAAACCTACTAACTTACTAAACCAAAACAACAAAATTAAACCAACTATAAATTAAACTAAACTAAACTAATTAATCTAATGTAACCAACTAAACTAACTAACATAAAAAACTTACCAATCTAAATAAATAAACACGATCGTAAATAAAACTAACTAACTAAACTAAAGTTAACTAACTAACCAAGCTAAACTAACCAATCAATCTAACTAAACTATCCAATAGATAATAAATAAAAATAATTTAAACTAATTTAAACTAACTAATCTAATAAGCTAACGTTCTAACCAAACTAACTAACAGTAAAAAACTTACTAACCAACAAACTAAAGTAAGGTAAGCAAAACTAGCAAAACTAACTAAACTAACTAACCACAAACAACCAAAACTAACCACAAACTAACTAAACTAAACTAACGTATCTAATCAACTAACCACAAACAATTAAAACCTACTAACTTACTAAACCAAAATAACAAAATTAAACCAATCGTAAATTAAACTAAACTAAACTAACTAATCTAATGTAACCAAGTAAACTAACTAACAGAAAAAATTTACCGTAAACAAATCTAACTAACATAAATAAACACGACCGTAAACAAATCTAACTAACTAAACTAACTAATCTAATGTAACTAACTAACCAACTAAATTATTAAACTAACTAATCTAATAAGCTAACGTATCTAATGCATCTCTCTCTCTCTCTCTCTCTCTCTCTCTCTCTCTCTCTCCGCATTCTGCCTGCAGCAGTGCCAGCGTGCCCAGGTGCCGACAGCAGTAGTACGGGCCTCCTCCACCTTTGCCACCTGGCAGCAGCACCTCTCTCTGCACGGCTGCAGCGTCTACAATGCACGAGCCTCTCTCCCTCTCTCTGCATGGTTTGCAGCACACGGGCCTCTCTCCCTCTCTCTCTCTCTCTCATGGTAGACGTGAGAGAGAGACATAGACTGCGTGATCAATGGTAGGCGTGATATTCTTCATGCACAGCGTGGATGGTAGTCAGCTTGAAGATGGCAGTGTGGCGACAAAATGACTATGCCTCTCTGTCTCTGTCTCTCTGTCTCTCTCTGTCTCTGTCTCTCTCTCTCTCTCTCCCCAGTCGTTTTGTCACAACACTGCCATCTTCAGGCTAACTACGAACGTCAGGCCGTCAGAGACAGAGAGGCGCAGTCGTTTTGTCACCACACTGCCATCTTCAGGCTGACTGTAGACATCTGAGAGAGAGAGAGAGAGAGAGAGAAAGATCGACTGCGGCTCTCTGTCTCTGTCTTTGTCTCTGTCTCTCTCTGACGTGCTACTAAACTGCATGAGGTATCGTTGGCAAACCCCACCCGTCCCTCGTTTTCGAATCGCACATTCTTTCCCGCCCTGCCCATCAATCGGAATCCGACAGTCACGCTTTCTCTACCCCCATCCAACGCCCAGGATTGAGAGAGAGAGAGAGAGAGAGAGAGAGAGAGAGAGAGAGAGAGAGAGAGAGAGAGAGAGAGAGAGAGAGAGAGAGAGAGAGAGAGAGGGAGGGAGGGAGGGAGGGAGGGAGGGAGGGAGGGAGGGAGGGAGGGAGGGAGGGAGGGAGGGAGGGAGGGAGGGAGAGAGAGAGAGAGAGAGAGAGAGAGAGAGAGACTGACATGCATGTTGCCTGCTACCTCCTCCTGTCTGTTGCCTGCGAGAGTGAGAGTGAGAGGAGAAGGTGGTGGAAAGAGACCACATTTCCTTTCTTCTGCCCCCAATCATGTGACATAAATGGTCACTTACCTTTCCTTCTGCCCCCAATCATATGAGCATCTAATGCCACTTAGGTTTGGTTTGGGAGCTAGGTTCAGCAGCACTGTGGTGCTTCAACACTTTCTTGAACCTGTAGCTCAAATAATAATGTAGTATATATGAGGTGCTTTAGAATACCTTTGAGACTTTGATATTTGAAGTCCAAAAGACATTCAAAAGTAGAAAACTTGATGGTGGACTTATTACATACCCTTTTCAAGAAGAGAAATCATATTCAATCTTTCATGCATTAAACACTTGGATACCTCATTGTGGTTTTGATAGACTACTAGTCTTTGAAATACTTTTATGATAACTACAATTTGGAAGGAATAAAGGAAATGTGGGTTGAATTAATGCAAGGTCTTGGATCTCACAAGATGTGTAAAGTCCAAATAGGTGACATAATGAGCTTAGCTTTACTAAAATTGCTTCTACACTATGTGATTGACTTAAAAGAAAATGTAGCATGGGGATCTTGTTTAGAAGCATATGCAAATCGGTAGAATCAAATACGAAATTTGATCTAGAAAAATATAGCAAATCAAGGTAAAGCCAACAAAATTTTCATTCAAAATTGATGATTATTCTATCATGCTAAAGTTTATGTGGCCACCAATGTATCACAACTTAAATTGAGGATCTCCCTGGATATTGTGATGCATCATTGATATGGCATCCAAGCAATCAACAAGCTTTGGTTTCAGACATGACACTTTATTGACAAATAATAAAAAATAATATTTAGGATTATTACATAGCTAATGATTATCAATGTCACATTAATAAGATTGAATGCTTAATAATTCTATGTTTTTACATCCTTTGGACATTCCGTATTTCCATGTATTTCATTATGAAAGTTTCACATACTATGAGGCACTTTGATGCTATTTGTGTGGTCTTGGACATATTGCCAAAGTTGAATGGGCTTTTACTAACAAAGATGACCATTAAAGGTTTGAAAATTGCTTATCAATTCAAGCAAATATTTAGACTTGATGGTCTACCTTTTGATGTTGTGCGAAATCAAGACTACAAATATGAAGTGTAGTTTTGGCAATGAATCTTTAAAAAGTTAGAGACTACTAGACCATGAGTTTGATTGATCATCTACATTTTAATGGGCAATGGTATGATAACAAGTGAATGACATTTTAAAGGATGTGCTTCGTGTGTATTCCAAGAAAATGATTACATTAGAGATATTTTTTATTGATGGAATTTGCGTATAACAATTCTAAGCATATATCTAACAATTGTAGAGCAAATATTTTTATGTCTATGGATTTCAACCCAAAGCACATGTCAATCTTAATGTTGAGGAAACTAAGCTTGATGCATTGGGTATTTCTTACACAATATGGAAGAAATGTTCACACTAGCTTGAGATTCTATTAGGAGTGATGTAAATAGACCAAAGCGTGCTGTTTACAAGAATGGTCAACACAATATTTCAAATCGTGAGTATGGGGTTATTTGGAATTCCTAAAGTCTACTACAATTTAGCAAATGGAGAGCAATGATCTATATATTCCATGCGCATGACTTCTCGCTCTATCATGAAGATACTCTTTTTCTACGGCTTGGAATGTGCTCGTATTTGCTCTATTTCTTGTCCTTTAGTGTCGTATTCCACAGTATCTACCTCACCCTCACTTTCGTCACTGAAGGATTGGCAGTCTTCGTATTCGTCGTTAGAATCCTCTTCGTCAGATTACTCATCGTCTCCTAGGGCTTGGTATATCTCTTGTCGTTGGTTAGGAACTAGGGCCCAGTTATACATGAGGTTTAAGTCACGCACTCTGGTCCATTGCTACTTGGATTCATCTAAGAGATCCTGGAGTGGTTTGAAGTTTGCAGTTGGATTGCCAGCTAGCTTGTCCGTTAAGTATTCCAGTATCTCCTGGAGTTTCCTTTTGTTGGTTGGGACTTGGAAGTTGACAGGCTTAGGTTTCCCAGGAAGGGTTCCTGCCATCATGCAGACTGGTACGGAGGGTGTGTCATTAGACTTGTCAATTGTTTTGATGGCTTGCTCATGCGCCTCATGATCTGAGAACGGCACGTCGATTGTAGCAAGGACATGCATCCAATCCCGCTTGTCCTTTAGGCATGGGATATACTTGGTCACGGGCCCATAGGACTTCTTGACCTGAGTGTTACCCTTGAGCATAGCAGAGATGGCATCTAAGTCGACTAGTGAGGTCTTCCAAGTGTCCATCTCTATTCTCACGGCATCTATTCTATTGCCAAGGAAGATCAAGCCGTTACCCCAATCTTCGATGGCTCTAGCGTTGTGCATCCAGGGTCGGCTTAATAGGATATCGTAGTCCACTCCCTTCATGACTATAAAGTCCACAAAGAATTGGACACCTGCAATCTTCACTGGCCAATTCTTGAGCACCCCGAATGGCTTGACTCTCATACCGTTTGCTAATGTGACATTAAACCTAGCAGTTTTGATAGGCGGGTTTCCCCAAGTCTGAAGCACCGCATGGCTAAGCACACTAACCCCGGCTCTCGTGTCCACGATTCCCTTTCTCGTTGTCGCCTAGGGCTAGAACCGGTAAGGCCGCATGCATCTCGGAACCTTCCCAGAAGGCATTGACATGTAAGGATTTAGGCATAGAGTGCAACGTCAAACTCGGTATTTGCGTCTCTGCATCATGGTCATGAGGGTCTACCGTAACCTCCTCTCGTGACCCTTCAACCCACTGCATAAGCTCTTGCCATAGGGTGGGATGCTGCCTAAGCAGATCTCCCAGGCTAAGTGTTATAGGGGTAGTCACCAACATGGTCAGAAGGCCTTAGCGGCACTGCTTGTGGTGCAATTACTTCTCCCGACCTTGGTTGAACCTTGGTTGAGGAGGTGAGATTGGCGTGCTTATGCTAGAGAGATCATCGATCTCGTCCTCTATGATGGGCTTAGCGTCTTTTAGATGCTCTTGAGCCTCCTTCACCCATTTCTTCACTTTTTCTATGGCCTCTAACTGTCGCTTCGGATGCGGGTATTCCCCTACCTTAGCACTTCCCTTTTCGGCCGTCTTAGGGGCTGAAGTCTCCGCCTCTGCATCAGAGACCTTCTTTCCAGCAAGCAAAGTTGTAGCACTCTCCGTTTTTAGTGCGATTTTAGCTTCCGACCTCTTCTTCTTCCGCTTGCGACTTTTCTTCCCTATCGAAGCTGCGTCAAGGTTGCTAGGTCCTGGCAGTGATATGCCGGCTCAGCTCAAGAAGAGCTTTGAGATAAAGGATTTGGGACATGCCTCTCACATACTTGGTATGCGCATTATATGCGACAGGCATCAGGGACTCCTCTACTTGTCACAGAGGGAGTACATTTATAAAGTCCTTGAGTGCTTTTGCATGCAGGACGTGAAGCCTATTGGCTGTCCATTGCCTTCTTATGTGAAGGTATCAAAGGCTGATTGTTCATAGATAGATGAGCAGAGGGCCGAGATGGCCAAGATTCCCTATGCATCCATAGTGGGAAGTCTTATGTATGCCATGATAGCCACTCGTCTAGATATTGCCTTTTTAGTTAGTCACTCAGTGTGCGTATCGCTTCTCGTGCACTTGTGCTTAATTAGGCTTTCAATTTCCTTAAGTGCATTCAAGTGCGAAAATTCAAGGTGAGTGCAGCAAACAATCTTGAAGCCTCTTACGCACTCTCGCTTTGTTTCGGGCCTGATAGGCTTGTTGGTCAATTTTCTGGCCTTCTTGACAGGGTTCAGGGTTTTTCTAATATGTTGCCTCGTTTGTTTTTGGCCAATCAAGTTTTAACTGCTCAGCGCTTTGCATCTAGGTCTCTGGGTCTCGCTGCTGTCTACTTCAAGCTGCTAAGCAGCTGCTCCCTACGATTTCATCTATTCCATGTGCCATAATCAAGTTCTGAGCGTCAGAAGGACTTTTGACAGTTTGCGCTGCTAAGATCTAGCCGGGTCACGTCAAATTTCTGAGAATTTGATAAAAATTTACACTCGGCCCAACTGGTTCGAATTGTAGGGTCCGGGTGGATCACTCGGACGGGCCGAGGTACATGGGTCGAGGGCCAAATTCGTGACTCGGATAGGGTAGACTCGGACGGGCCGAGCCGCAGAAAGACTCGGACAAAGTCGCTCGGACAGGTTGGCTCGGACGGGCCGAGGGCCGAATTAGTCGATGGTCCAAATGGTCGACTCGGACGGGCTGAGTAGGTCTGGGGGCCGAGGGCAGATTCTGGGACTCGGCCCAGAAGCGACCGCTTAAACAGGCCGAACGGGTGCGACGACGACAGCAAGAGGTTGATTTTCCTCGATTCTTGCGATTTAATCAATCATAGCAAGCATAAACCTCCAGATCCTATCTAGGGGGATAGGGGAAGGGATTCATATACCTGAATAGAGCGGTAGGCTCGTCGATGGTGCGATCGGATCGAATCGTGCGCTGGCTCTCTCTCTCTGAAATGGTCACAAATGAGCTCTTTCTTGGCCGATCTTAGGCATCACAAGCGAGCTTTTTACCATTTTTTGCACGATTTTTACCCTGTTTTGCAAGAGTAAACCCTACCCTTCTCCGGTGCGATTTTCTAATCCTAACCTACACTAAATGCAACAAGAATAGAAATCAAAAAATTGAAATAATTTCTCCATGTTTCCCAATCATCAAACAACAAAATATCCCAAAATACTTACTTGTTTTGAAGATCAAAAACACCCAAACTTCCTACCTATCTCAAGCTCGGTTTCGGGGATGAATCTCTTACTTCGATGCTCGATATGAGGCGCGCAAGTGCTCAAGCTTGAATCCATTGGTCACGATTAACTGAACCAAAATGTAGTGGGAGCTCACGCTCAACCACCAAGACCCACGGACCGCTTATTGCTTCAAGCGTTTTAAGCGAGCTCTAATGGCTATCTCTCACCTAGCCGATGCGCTGTCAATCCTATGAGTGTAGTGAGCTTACCTTGATGCCGATACGAGTTGCCTCCTCTCTCGCACACCTCGGTAGCTCCACGATCCTAGATGCGAGCTCAAGCATCCTCTAGCCTCCTCCATCTCCAAGCTCCATCCTCCATAGCCGCACGCGCGAGAAAAGAGAAGAGAAGAAAAGAAGAGAAGAGGAGATGGTGAAGAACTTCACCCTCTTGATCCCTCACTCTCACACACTCACTCCCTCACACTCTCACACTCCCTCTCTCAAGAGCACACACAAGCAAGAAGATGAGGAGAAGAGAAGAAGAAGAGAGCTCTTGTTAGCCACACACCAAAGAATGAGCTTCCATTCATTTTTTGAACTTTATGTACAAGCCCTAAAATCCCATGGGCACCCATCCCTTTTTTACATGACCGGCCATTGTGGCAAGGTCCTTTTTCCATTTCCCTCTTCTAGCCTTATGCCTCTAGCCTACACCCGTCTAATATTTTACAATTGGCACAGGAGGGAGCCTGGCGCTCTTTTACAAGAGTTTTTCAAGTTTTTTGAGGCGCCTTTCATTTAAAATTACGCTTTTTGCCCCGCCTTAGCTTTGGAGGTCACTTGCGTGTCTTTGCTCTTTTTCCATGTTTTTTTCTACTTATTCCTTCCTTTTTCCACCATCTCGACTTGGGGTTAACAACTCGACAAAGCAACTGTAGATTGCTTTTTACTGCTCCAAGTAACTGTTGCACTACCAAGAGAGAACATATATCCGCTCGTAGATCTTCTATCAGACATACTACTAGCCCAATCTGCATCTGTGTATCCAAACACCTATACATCTGTACCTGCCTCATAGAAAAGTCCATAATGTAATGTGGACTTCACATATCTCAATATGCGTCTGACTGCATCCAAATGTGGCTTTCTAGGTACTTGCATAAACTGACTCACAAGACCAACAACGTATTGCGGCATGTAGATCAAACTCCCCACTATCCTCCTGAACATAGTAGGATCTTCTATCTCATCCCCAACATCAGCACTCAACTTTACATTCTACTCCAACAGGACTGAAAGTGGTTTGCATGCTGTCATACCATACTTGGATAACATATCCAAGCCATACTGTCTTTGGGACAGCCATATACCATCACCACATCTGATCACCTCAATGCAAGGAAGTACCTTAGCTCACCCAAATCCTTCATCTCAAACTTCTTCTTCAAAAAGTCCTTGACTTCAACAATCCCACTATCACTATCACCTGTAATAATCAAGTCATCCACATAGATGACTATGATGACTTTTGAGTAGCTTTATGATGAGAGGGGTACTAAGCTTCAGTTGATTGCCCATACACCCTACCTTAGAATGGTGTTGCTAAGCACATGAACAAGATCATCGGGAAAGAGTCTAAAGTATGCTTAACCAGGAAAGCTTACCATGATATTTTTGGGCTGAGGTAGTTACTATTAGTGTACACTTGATAAATAGATCTCCATGCACAGCTACTGGTTATCAGGTTACAGAGGAGGTATGGTCTAAAAAACCTCCCTCTTATGCACATCTTAAAGTCTTTGTATGTGAGGCCTTTTGCCATGTACCCAAGGACAAATGCAATAAGCTAGATCCTAAATTAGTAAGATGCCTCTTTCTTGGTTATGGGGATGTAGATATGACTCTATCTTACACACACACACACACACACACACACACACACACACACTCTCTCTCTCTCTCTCTCTCTCTCTCTCTCTCTCTCTCTCTCTCTCTCTCTCTCTCTCTCTCGTGCACACATATTTTCTCTTCATTACTTATATATTTACAAGCACTCTTGATCACATTGAAAACTGGAGCATGAGTGAAAGCATAAGCAAGCAAAAGCAAGAGAGATGTGAGTTATAGTGGATGGCGCAAAAGAGCAAGAGAGAGAGAGAGAGACATAAGATGTGGGAACCTCAACAGTCACAATGTGTGACATGTCTTTCCTTATTCAATATTCATTGAGAGAATAAAGAATAAAGTGACAATGATGGAAATCTGTCACCTACGATGTATAGGTATATGGTCACGATGAGTGTAGTAAATATAGGTAATGTAGGCACTAGTGCCTTTATCCCCAATAACCTCCTACTTGAAGGTGAATGTGCCTTGAGTACGGAGAGAACAAGGAAAAAAAAAGTGAAAATGTACAAATGTACATAAAGTACAACAAGATGAGGAATAAACTCCTACGTCCATCATCTTCCTAAGAAAGGCAATATGTTCTGTTGAGAAACTTTTAGCGAGCAGATTTGTAAGAGTCTAATCAATCAAGATCTTGACAAGCTCAATAAACTTATATTCTACCACCTCCTAGATAAAGTGATAGCCCACCTCAATGTGCTTTATTTTCACAGGGAAGATTGTATTCTTGGCCAATTGAATAGTAGTCATAAGATCCAAATGCAACATAGAAGTAATTATAATACCAAGGTCGACCAATCACATGGCCTCCTTGCAAGCCTCGGTGTGGTTGCAATATACTCTACCTTAGTAGTAAACAAGGGTATGCATTTTTGCACCCTATATATCCAAGAAATAGAACCTCCAATAAAATTGAAGGCATACTTAGAGATAGTATAACCCATGATTGTAGTATCCTAGCCACCATAACAAATGCACATATCTACAATGTCTTTAAGGTACCTTGTGATGCCTTTCACAACGTCCCAATGTTGCCAACTAGGTGTAGCCATATAGCGTGCCACAATTTCCACTGCAAATGCTATGTTAAGGCGAGTGGTTATCATGGCATGTATCAAAATGCCCATTGTGGATGCATAAAGGATCTTGGCTATCTCAACCTTCTATTCATCTGACTAAGGATAATTGACATGACTAACCTTCATATGGGAAGGTAAAGGATAGCCAATAGGCTTACCATCTTGCATATGGAACCACTCAAGCACCTTATATATGTATGCTTGTTGTGAGAGGAACCCCTAAGAGCAATTGCATATGATGTGTATACCAAGAATATGTGAGGCATGTCCCATGTCCTTCATCCCAAATCTCTTCAAGGCCATAAAGGCTCTTTCTCAACTTGCACACTAGGTATTCCTTGACTTTTTAAATAAATCCCTTAAGATGTTGCATATAGATATCACTATGCAAGTCCCCATGTAGAAAAGTTGTTTTCACATCCATATGATAAAGGTCCAAATATAATCGCACAACTAAGGCCAAAACCAAGCGTAGGGTACTTATCCTAACTAGAAGAGAAAAAACTTCATTAAAGTTAACATCATGCTCTTGCTTAAAGCCCTTATCAACCAATCTAACTTTATATGCTACCTTGGGGCATCTAGGGGTACTCTTCAACTTGTACACCCACTTGCATGGCAACATATATTTTCCACTAAGCTTCCGTGTATGGTTTTTCTAAAGTGAATCAAACTTAAACTACATGGCCCTCTCCTAAGAGTGACTATCACCTCTATGCATGGCCTTCTCATAAGTGAGAGGCTCACCAAAATCTATCACCATAACATAATCCACGGAGGGCTCAAATCGATCAGACTAACATCTATCTCTAGTAAACTATCTCAAAATAGGTTGTGGGGCCTATACAACCTGTCCTCTCTATCTAGAATCATGACTTGCACAACATAGAGATCTTAGGTAATTGCATCATCAACTACAAGCTGTCTAGCTATCTGTACTATAACAGGAGGCTCCTCATGAAAGATCACCTTGTGTACCTCAACTATCTACTTAGAGAGAGAGAGAGAGAGAGCCTAAAGGGCACTTTACAAAACAAGTCCATGAGAATAACACACTTTTATATAGAGTTTACATGTGTTTGGATTTATACTACAAGTGCATATATGTCTTTATGATTTGATGAGGAAGGATATAATTTTGTATGCATACATCCACATGATTGGAGAGGAAGATAGATTGGGATAAAAAACAAATGTTAAGATATATGTGCATGCTCATTCATGTTGAATGGACATACGTACAACTATTATATCCAATATGTTTTCCTTGATAAATTTGATAGCATGTAGCCTTCAAAATATTAAAAAACTTGGAAAAATGACATGAATAGCCCCACTCACCAAAGTGCATCCAAATAGCTTATTTTCACCAATAACAATCTCCTCTTGGAGTAGTCTAATACATTATTCAACCCATAGACATCATGAGCTCACCAAATCATCAACTCTATCTCTCCATTTCCTTCTCTATTAATAGATACTAGTAGATGCCCTAATTCAAAATAGCAAGCAACCCCTACTTATAAGCACAAGCTAATCCCCTACTTACGAAGAATAAGCTACCCCCTACTGACAAAGAATAAGCTACCCCCTTGAGCTCAAGCAACCCCCATCCTTGCATACATTGAGTATATTCAGACCAAAATTGCTTCTCAAGCATTTCAAAACCAATCTATTTAACGTGAAACTTAACCACTAATGGCTATCCAAATGCAATCAAAATTTGCTACGGCAATCCCCAAGTAGAGCCTCCATAGATCCTGAAGAAAGAATGCTTGTTTGACTTAGATTTAGAGCTTGATAATGAGAATATACCTCTTTCAAAAAGTGCATAGTCTTAGATTCTAACCTGCTGTCATTTCAAGGGATGAGAGTGAGACTTTACCCTATGGATAGAGGAGTCAACTCATCTAGCCCCCACTCATTTCTCACTCTCTTTGAACTAAGTGTGATACAGGTCTGCTTTGGTTTGAGTTGTCTCATGTAAACAGTTTCCCATAACCTTTGTTGTAGATGATCATTGTGGACATGAGGTGGAGTGCCCCTTGTGAGGGTAACCTCAAGTAACCCTAAGCCATGAAGTTTGGATATTCTGTGGGGAGTTCCAAACCCATTCCAAATGGAGTCACCTAAGTATATCTCTTGACGAACTACTAAAATCATGCTATTAAGGACTATTTAGATAGGCATGTCATAGATTCAAACAAAAACAAAACAGTTATCCTCTCATAAACTTATGGTCTAATACCATGTGTGACTTTTCAAGCCCTAGCTGGGCTAGAAGAGGCAATAATTAGCAGTCCTTTAAACATCTTTCCATGGAGAATTCCATCTAGAACCCAATAGAATATTTGGACTTACTTGTTTGGTAGTGTTCTCATTGCAAACCATCAATTCCTCAACCCAAATGGATTAAACTTGAAGGTTTTGAAACTCCTATGGTCTTTGAAAACAACACTCTAAGACACATCCTAAAGAGACCACTTTGTAGCCTCTCAAGGTTGAGAGTAACTAATATTGCACTTGGTTCATAAAGAAGGGTATACTCTTTTAAACTTCCATGGCCTCAAGGCCTAGTCCTCTATCACACATTGTTCCACTCCAAAAATTTTGGTTTGGGTCTCCTAACCTATTACTTAGACAAACATGATTGATTAGCTTTAGTCATAAATAATCATATAGAAATCCATCTAACTTATTCAATCCACCAATCCTTAGGGTAGGATCACTAAGACCTCTTGTCATCCTCTTTCCACACTATGCATCCAATCCACTTTAGCTATATGAATGGTTTATGGTACCACTCTATGAAAGGTGTAAAAGGAACTTTCTTTTACTAACCCATTACAAAAGTCTCATTACACATTCCTTGAAGTACAATAGATTAATAATCAAACTTAGTAAAACAATTCTTTTTTAGTAAGGGTTCAATTCCTTTATTTTATAATCTCCATAAGGATCTCAATTTCTACAAGGTTGCTTTATTATAGTCCTTGCAAAGATTCCCAAGCCCTTGAGGTCGTTCAACCTCTTATCTAAAATTCAAGCTCTTCCAACCCTATTAAGAAAATTGGGACCATAAAGATCTACATCCCTATCATAGGCTACTAAGAGATTTACTTAGAGCTTCTTTAAGATCCTATGCTTAAGGTGATGAAATAATGATGTGCTTGGCCTTTTTCACTACTTAGCTCTAAGCCTTGGATACCAAGCATTGACCTTCCAAGTTGATCTCATTCTCTCTAGCATTTTAGCTAGCCCTTAAGGTGAATCCAACTACCACTGGCCTCCATTAGTACCATCAATCCAATAACCATATATCCACTTACATCTTCTTATTGATTCATAAGAACAATCATAGTGTAGACAAAACTAGCTTATTACCTTTCTTAATGCATTAACTTAATGATAAGCATAACATAATAATGCTACAAAAACCTAGACTCATTAGCTTGATGATGAAAGGTTGGTTACTTCCTTGTTGTTGGTTTGCATAGCAAAGATGATTTCATCCTTACTATTATCCATGTTACTTCCATTGCACATGGGTGCCTTGTCCAAAACTTTTCCTCTCTTAGGCACCATAAAGGTTTAAAAATAATGCTTGTGTGATAGCCTCAAATGTTATGAGTGCATGGAGTGGAGATAGATCTTAATAACCCATACACACACTCTCTCTCCACTTTTTTAAAACTCTTCATGACACCTTCTCTATCTCACATTCTCTCTCTGTAACGTGTCTGGTTGACCACTTATGGGACACGTCTTAGCAGCCCATCGGGAGGGGAGTCTAGAAAGTGCCACCTGGCACTCGCAAGGAATGTCACAGGGTTTGCGAACTAGGTCTTCTCGAGTCTGCCTCGAAGCGGAAGTATCCGGTTGTTCCCACTTAGGACCAACCTGAAGTCAAGGTTTCTTTCCTATCAACCAAGTCTCTAGGAAGTAGCTAGCGTCGAGCTCCAAATGACCCACTTTGAGTAGGAACAACAGAGTCGAAGCAAATTTATGTTGCACTTGGTTCATAGAGAATGGGAAACGAGAGGGATGCACTGCTCAACCTCTTTGCTCGTAGGGCATAGTCCCATTCCGGTCCCCTAAAATGGCATGAATCGGGTTCTAGCTTAACAATACCTAAAGCATCCGACGGTAAATCCTTGTGAGAAGCCTCCCAGTTCTCTAGGACCACCCAACTGTTAGACGGACCCATCGGGGAATTCTATCCACCCGCTTCCCTTGATAGCTTTAGTTGTCTAATTAGGTCCTACCACATTTATGTGTGATATTTAAAATCAGCTTCATTAATTAAACCTATTAGGGCATAGAGTTCGTTCATGTAATTTACAACACATACACAAAAACAAAACAAGCAGTCCTTTTATCAAACAAGTTCCTTAACTTATCTTTAAGTTAATCTTTGTCTCCTGCCCATACTGGAGAATTATGTATCCCTTCTGTCCAACAGAAGTACCCGGTCCAAATCTCATGGCACCGAAATTTCCATCCTTTATCTAGAATAGGATCTTCCAATGTCCCAGATGTTGGGCTCACGGGGATCTCCAACTCCATTCTGGACAGGCAAGGGGTGTCCAGAGCTCCACCTGACCCACAAGCGGTCTAGGAGTGAGATGCCATTTCCGTGGTTGGCCTTTTCACCACTCGACCATCGGCCTTTGAATCGAGCAGTGCCCTCTCGGGATAATCCGCGATGTGATCTTGGAGATGATCCACGCATGCAAAATATCCTTCCTTAATTAATCCAATTAAAATTCAAGCACAATCAAAGCAATCAACCCTAATATCATATTCTACAAAAACATTCCTTTATTCCCATGGCAACTTGTCATTATAGACCCTTGCCATGCATTTGCCATCAACACAAGCCTTGGAATATTTATCCAAATCACAATGCAACAATCCCTTGATTGAAAGAAAAACATTTAGGGTGTTGTTCAATCAACCAACAAAACTAATTGTATTTTTTCCAAACAATATAATAATAGACACAACAATAATTCCATCTCATATTCACACTCCCCCTTAGGGCCAAAGAGTAGAATTTACTTAATATTCCCTCCTTTAGCCTAAGGCGTATGCTAAAGGTTCCAATACTATACATGACGTAAGTCCTATCATTCCAATGCAAATTAATCAATCTAGCAAGAGCATTTATGCCTCTTCTCTAAGTGACAATTACCTTTTAGCATTTTCCTACTATGCAACATTTTTTTTCTTGGCTTTATCTTCCTTTCTCCTAAGGCAAGGAGTCGTATGTCATCGATGTAAAGTTTACATAATCTCTCCCATGTATGTACCATGTATATGAATTTGCGAACTTTAAACAATATTATCCTCGATAAATATTAATCAAAGACTCATCGATGCTCAATACTTTAGTGCCCCATATGTTGCTTATGCTATGCACGAATTCATCACATAGCAACTAGGTGCAATTTAACTCCCTTTGATACAAGCACTTCACAAACTTCATCTTTGAATATTTGAGATGCGATTTATCATTTTCAATGACCTATTCTAGCACCACAAGGTAGAAGCCTAATGTATCTCTTGTGAGCATTAAAACAAGCATCTATCAATTTGAAAATACATTACTTACGAACTGGTACAACAATTGGATTGACAGTAATGCCTTCGCCCGAAGCTCTGTTGCTGGTTGTAGGATTGTCATCTGCACGCGACATTCTTCGCTTGGAGGCCATCGTCCGCAAGTAGAGTCAAGAGATTAAGAAGGTGGAATAGATTCGAGATGGGAGAGCGTAAGAGAAGATAGTTAAATTGAGGATCGAGATAGAGGGAAATTGTGCAGCCTCTCGGGGTAACTCTTCTCTCTCTCTCTCTCTCTCTCTCTCTCTCTCTCTCTCTCTCTTGGAGGGATATAATCTCTCTCTCCCTCTCTCTTGTAGTTTTTCGGGGTCTCCTTATGCTCCCTTGTGCCTCCCCATGCCTCATATTTATAATGAATTAGAGAGGAGGGGATAAGTCCGAGAACAAGAGTGGGGGGACTCTTAGAAGACTCAGTGATCTGATGCTCAAATCATAAATCTGATGGTTGCATTGGCTCCAAAAGGGGGGTAAAACCCCAAGACGCTTAATTAGAAAGCTCTTAATTCACTCCTTCTTCTTTTCTCTGTTCAAAGTGCTGTCTACTGCCTGTAGACTATGATCGCGGTGCGCACGATTTCGCAAATCACTTTTCTTTATTTTTCTTTTTATAAATTCTCCAAAACTAACTAAAACATCACTTGTCTTTTCTTTTAAATGACATTTAGTTCTATCTTTTTAGGATAATATCTAAAATATAATAGTTTTTTTTCCCAAGAATCTAATATTTTTGGACCATTTAAACTATACACATTAATACTAGTGATTAATATGGCTTATAAGTCCCGTTTACATTGTACTTTTCGTGAAGGGTGGCTACGGTCCTTATCAATCTGAGAAAAATGTCAGATTTATAACTCTCAATTTTTTAAATATATTTTTAATTGAATGAAAATTATTAGCTATTAATGCTAGTCAATTTTTACCTTAGTTAGTCTTTAGTTAGTAATCTTACTAACTTATTAATTGACTAGCTAACTTTCGAACTAACCAACTAACTTTTATTGCGTGGAAATATTACACACACACACACACACTCTCTCTCTCTCTCTCTCTCTCTCTCTCTCTCTCTATGCCCTCATGATTATGCTTGAGTGGGGGGAGGGGGGGCTATTATTATGTAGGAGTCACTAGGTGAGAGGGGAGGTTAAATATGGAGGGGGAGGTAGTTACATACAGTGAGGAGTGAGTTATTAAAATGCCCTAAGATTCACATAGGGGTAGTACCATTTCTAGAAAGGCTTATGCCCTCAACCAAAGAGACTAAGTAAAGGGATGCTTTTGGTAAGACCTACAATATAGGAAGCACTAGAACAAGTCCCTCTAATAATAAACCTTAGAAAATTATTGGAGATAATACCTACCTATTTGCAACAACTCTTTTAAAAGTTATTGAGGTGTAGAAACAAAAAATTTAGGGCAAGCGTAAGTATGCTAAGGAAAAGGAAACCAAAGAGATGAAGATAGTGGATTGTTTTATAGACCTTGGAGCACTAATGAAAGACATCATCAATTGGAATCATTTAAGTAAAGTACAACTTGATGCTTGTGTAGCTATGAACTTAATGATAATGCATGAGCTAGGATTAAAAATTGAGTGCCTACTCATATAGTTTTGCATATGGCTAATCAAAGAAAAGTGATCCCCTTGGGTTACTTAGGCATGCAATGTCTACAATATAGGTTGAACTAGAGATTTATTTGAAATACTTAGCGTTTCACCCTTATTCCAACATATTTAGTTTTATCAGGGAAACCTAACTATATCAAGTAAGATGTGATCAAGACTGTTATAAGGGAACAATCATAACTTATCCTTGTAATGATCGAATAAAAGTATAAGTTGTTTCAAAAGGATATTTAAAAAAGTCACAAGTCAGTATAGATTTTGGTATAGACACAAGTCAGTATAGATTTTGGTATAGACAAAAAGTCAAGTAGTGAAGTATATGATTCAAATACCAAGAGGACCAATGGCAAAGGACCTTATGCTTGTCTATTTAAAACACATCAATCAACATTAGTAGATAAAGTTGAAGTCAGTGTTGTCCATTAACCTCACATAGCAAAACAAGTTGGTACTGGGAAATATGTTGTGAATTTCTCATCAAACAATGGCTCCAATTATGATATTACCAAGTAGCTCTTGATTTCACAAGAAATATTGTCTCATGGTAGGAAGAGAAATGACCAACAAAATATAATTGGCAGAATGAGAAGGACCTTGAGAAGGGATTGCTAGTAGATAGCCGTGTTCACAAGGAAGGATTGCTAGGAGTGTGTTCAAGAGAGACTTGAGTTAATAGACCAACCTATGAGCTTACTTAAAGGAGTTTATTTTTATGAATGGAAAAATAGACATGAGGACCCATTCTTCATGCATCATACATTCAAGCCTTCCCTGGATGAAGATACAGAGTGGAATGAGATTGAAGAAGAAATTAGTTTATGAGGATGAAGACTTTACAAATTCCATAACTAGCTTTTAGAAGATACACATTTCTAGGCTTGATGTGACATTTGCTTATGATTCAATTAAGGAAGTTCCTCTACATGTGGAATGGCTAGTCTTTGGGTTTGATCTATTATCATCCCCTATGAAAAGGATGTACTTTCGCAAATGGGCAAGGGAAATTCAGGCAAAGTAGCAATGGGAAAGTTCTAGGTCATCATTTAAGCATCATCCACAAATAACAAGGATGACCATTCAAGGGCAACTCAATTATGAAGGGATGATAAAAACTTGATCAAATCTATGAGTGATAACGAGGAGAATACACAAATTAATACTCGTTCACATAATGATGGACAAATGGATAAATACTTATATCAAGAAGAAAACACCTAAAAGAATGGAAAGAAAGTTTGGATTAGAGGTTACTACTCTTTATCAAAAGAGAAACTATGGACTTTTCTCTTTATGGGGATGGGATGGAACCACAACTTAAATTATTCAAACTTGTTGCACTACAAGATTTCACAAAGCTCAAAGAATTATATATTATCTAGGTTTTGGAATTCAAGGAGCAAAATATGGAAACATATAACCATTGATTTGTAAGCTAAAAAGCATGTGATGGCATTGCGATCGTGAGGCTCAAGAATGTTTACAAAGGCATAATATGATTTTATGACATTGTTGCCATACTTTACATAGTCAAGATTCAATTGTTAAATAAACGAATCTCCATGGGAGTAGAATCCATATTACTCTTCCACCCAAAAATGTGAGGGTCAAGGATTTTAGGAATATTAGTAACTGCCAACAATCTCTAAAGGGGTACAATTTGAGATTCAGTCTTAATGCATTGAATTGGTATAAGGTTGAAATTATTGATTACAATGAGCAAAATCTAGCTATTGAGTCTTATATTACTTCAACTTCAATGGGACTATAAAAAATGTTTCCTTGGACATGTGTGAGAAAGTTCACTCCATCGAACCTCCTAGTGTAACTTCTCTTTATTTAGAAGAGCCAAAAGTAGAATTAGATAGACTAGCAATGCCTAAAATGAAAAATTTAACCATTGGAGCCAAGTGATCGATTACATTTTGAAAATGTCTTACAACCATATGTTAAGATATTTGTGTGGTCTTATTAGGATTGAAAAAATATTAAAATGAGCTATGCCAATGTTATATTTACTTGGAGCCAAATACTAAACCCATTTTCTTACCTTAGGAAAGGATGAATCATGTGCATGTGGAACTAGTTAAAGCTAGAAGTACAAAGCTTCTTGATACAAGCTTTATTTATTGCATTGCATAGAGTGAGTGGGTGTACATATCATTTCATTTCCTAAAAAGAATAGTAAGAAAATTGGGATATGTAGACTATATTGGAAGCATAATAGCAAAACACAGAAGGATCACTTCCCTTTGCCACTCATGAACCTTGGATAAAGAGAAGGTGTTCGACAAAAAGCTCGAGTTTTTCTGGGAGAGGAGAATGTTCTAGTTCAAGGGCATCAATAACCATTTATTATGCTTTTACTCTCTCATTAATATCACTAACACATGGCTTCTTCCACTACTCTAGCATGTATACAAGGAGTCCCAACTTCCAAATTCCCTCCTAAGGTGAGGAGATTGATAGAGGCAGCTGTAGATGGTAGTGGTGGGAGATCACGAAAGTGTGAGAATACAATGGAGTTGGATTATGCCAATGATCTAGGTAGTATCCATGATGACTTGTATATCAAGAAGCTCATGGGGGAAGACAAATAGAAGTTCAATGACAAAAGGAGGGCTACAATCATGGAGGAGAAGCAGGTCTTGTGAACTCTTGAGGCATTCTTTCCGTCAAAGCTCAAATAGAGATATTCAAAGTATGTTTATTGTGAACTGTACATGTTCTTCCTCTGTCATCACCGATTGATTGAGGAAGAGTTCCCTAGATGGCTTTAGAGTACTTATGGAGGTAGGGCTTCACTTTCTCAATATCGTTTCATGGGTAAAAGGTTTTTCTTGGTGGTGATGGTCTCTCATGTAGAGAGAGTGTGTATTATCAACTCTGAAGTTGGCTATAAAAGAGACCTAGTGTATTCGGTCCCTTGGTCCTCAAGATTCTCACCAAATGATGTCCTATAACACAAGTGCCATGTTTGGGTATCATTTTCAAGCTTACCAATATTGCTAGAGAGTGAGGTCTATGGGCGCCCAGATGCCTTAGGTAAAATGCTATATAATCCCATAGCGAAAAATCACAATGGCGCTCTTAAGGTTGAAAAGAAAGCGTGTAACTTGTGGGATTGAAGGAAAAGATAGCTTGATGTGTTGGAGGTATTTGATCAAAATGGGATAGAAGTCATCATTGATGTCAGGTTTTTGCCTTACTTGGATACTTGTTTTGTTTGTAAACTATACATGTGCCACACCAAAGAATGCCCAAGGAAACTTGTTGAAAGCAACCCTATTCAATATACATTAGTTGCTCTTAAAACCACTTAAAGGAAAGCAACTATGGATGTCACAACACTAGCAATGTAGAAGATTGTGCCTGGCAACATTTCAAAAGATGATAAGGGAAAGGGGAAGTTCCATGTTGATGTGAGCAAAGTCCAACCCTTAGAAAAGAAGGCTACTCCATTAGAGAAGTAAGTGGTGCCACTTCATAGGCCTTCATAGGGAAGTAGATAAAGAAAATGTTACACCCAATAAGCTTGCAAGGTAGTTTGGTTCATCATCTATCTCAATGCCAATTAGAGGTAGGAGGAAGATATTGATTAGGAAAATGACAAGAAATCCTTTGGATGATTGCAACTTTTATGCAGCTTTGGAAGAAGATGACTTCTATGATGTCTAGGGCCATACTAAAGGTGACAACAGTTTCATGGAATGTGAGGGGCTTGGGGTCTCAAAGAGTGAAAGAAGTTTACCATGCCCTAATAAGGAAGTAGAAACCAGACATTGTGGTAGTTTGAGAAACGAAGCTAGGGCTAGTTCAAGTTCATCAATTTCAATTTGGTAGTTATAAGTTATTTTGGGACCGTCAAGTCCAAGGGTAGAGAGGAGTGATTCTCTTGGTGCATAACAGATTTGAGGCAAAGCACATGTGAAACCAGGGGGATGGTAGCTATGTTGCTATAAAACTGGTCACTTCAAGCTTTGAAATAACTGTGGCTTCCATATATGCCCCCAATGAATCAAAGGAGAGAGCTAATGTGTGGGAGATGTTGTCCACTAAGCTAGATTGGAGTAATGCATTGTTGTTAGGGGATTGGAATATGGCCCTTACCCTAATGATAGATCACATGGATGTGGAAATATGTTGGAAGTGGAAATGGATAGGTGGAGGGAACTTGAGGATTCTCATGGCTTGGTTGACATGCCGGAAATAGCATTTGCAAATGACTCCTTCCTGTACACCTGGCCTAATAAACAATTGGGAGATAATTGGAGAGCTACATGGTTGGACAAAGTATATCTCTTAGAAGGGGGTTGCTGGGCATCTCCCAAGTTGTGCTACCTCACCCTCACTGATGTGAGCTCCTCAAATCATATTCCTTTATACTCGTTTATTTGAAATGCCCCTTGTAGGCCGCATCAACAATGGTCCCCCTCCTTTTAAAATTAATAATTCTTCTCATGTTTTCATGAAGGAACTTGGCAATTCATGGAGGGATGCTAGTGCCAAGCATGTAGACCCTTGGACAAATGGGATGTAGCTATAGGAGCTATTACAAAAATGGGCAAGTGTAGAGGGAAGCAACAGGCAAAGCAACAAAGATGGGAGGAGAAGCATGTTGATCGATTTAGAAGAATGGTGTTGAGGCTACTCAAAGATGATCAAGATGATGTGATTCTACATAAGTTACTAAAAGATGCTAATGATTTTGACAACCAATTAGAATCCAAGAAAGTAGAAGTCACTAAGGTACAACTCAAGGCTAAATGGCTTCTGCAGGGTGATGCACCAAACAAGTTCATCCTACATTCCCTAAAAGCTAAGAAAGAGAGAGGGCAGATAACAATGATTCAAGATCAATAGGGAAATGTGTTTAAAGAGGATACAGATGTTCTGAAAGCTTTCAAGAAATAGCTATTTGCAATCATGGGCAAGCCCCCTAAAAAAGATGCCAAATATGAGGAAAGACTAGAAGCTTTCCTATAGGTTGAGCTTAAATTAATAGCATAGGAGTAGGCTCTTATGTTGGATATGCCATTCTCATTAAATGAAGTAAGATTTGCAATTAAAAATCAAGTCTCTAGGGATCGATGGTATCTTGGTTGAAGTGTTGCAAGCTATCTAGGATTATTATGACAAAGACATCACATCATTACTCAATGGAGTTAGGATTAGAGGTGTCTTTCCTAGGCATTTGAATCAATGGCTAATTAAGTTAATACCTAAGGCACCTAATAGAAGGCTAATAGGTCAGTGAAGGCCTATCACAATGTTTAATGTCATATACAAAATATTTGCTAAAAGCGTGGCAAATCACATCAAATTTTTGCTTGGCAGGATCATACATCTGATGTAACATGGGTTTGTCTAAGGAAGAAAATTTCATGATGGATCATGTCCTATATTTGGGTGTTGATTTTGTTCTTATAAACATGGATTTCAAAAAAGCCTATGATAGAGTAGGTTAGGACTTCATACTGGGTGTTATGAAGGTCATGGGTTTTTGCAATGGCTTTCTAGGCATCACAAAAACTTTGTTCTCCAATGTGTCTACTGTGATTTGTGTGAATTGGTGTATCTTTGAGCCCTTCAATTTAGCCAAGCCCATTTGACAAGGATGTTTAATAGTAGCCTTATTTTTTGCCATGGTCCCGAATCTACCAAATCTGGATAGAAAGCTACAAGAAAGAACAATTAAAGTCTATTTGGCACAATTTTTTGCTAACAATAACTCAAATCTAGTTTCAACGGATCAGGGGTCTGTAAAGAACTTGATGGAAACTTATGGTTTCTTTTCTAATCTCTCTAGTTCAAAGGTCAGTAAATAGAAGTCTGAGTTAGTCATGTTGAGTTGGAATGATCTTGATCCTTGGCTTTGGGATATGGGTTTCAAACTAATCAAGCAAGGGCAGACATTCAGGTATTTGGGGTGTCCGGTGGGATCAACAATCTTTGTGCATCAAAGAGTAGAGTTGCTAGCTAGTAAAATCAATGATAAACTTATTAAATGGAAAACTAGACCAATTTCCTTTGGTGGCAAGATGGTGGTGATCAAAGTTCTAGTGGCCTCAATATTTGTGTTCTTATCCATTATCCTCGATTTCTGTTCAACCTTCTAGAGAAAGATGGACTAACATATGAGCTCAATACTATGGGACATGAATGTGGCTAGGTATTGGAGATCTATTGCTTAGTCTCAGATAATGACTCCTAAAACTCAAGGTGGCCTAGGTCTTCCTAATCTTAGACTCAGACCACAATCTATGATGTTTAAGGCTTTAAAAAGGATGGATTCGCAACAATCATGGGTGTTGCTAATGAAGGGCTGGTTGGAGAAGGTTAGATTGAAAGATAGACCCCATCATAGATGCATTTGCTTGACCCCCTTCTTTCAGGGCTGCAAGTTAGGATTCCTTAGTGCGAGGTAGCTCAAGAGTTAGCTAATGCTTGGGCTTTTCTTTTGGCAAAGGCCAAATGAGCTAGAACAAAGGATGGGAGGGGAGACCGACTAGACCAAAGGATGGGAGGGGAGACCCCTTATTGTTTCAATCAATCTTCTAATGTGCTAAAAACTTCGACCCCACTATTATCCCATGGCACCAAAACCCTGGAATGACTCATAAGCTAATGGATAAAGGAGTCATTGGGTGGATTAATTTGTGGGAGAAAGAGAAATTTGCATTTCTTACTATTGAGGAATGTTTGAGGAAATTCGAGCTAAATAGATGGGAAGCTACATGGCTTGGCCAAGTGTTAGCTAAGAAAGGGGAAGATTGGCCCACCACGGTGATGATGGAGGACTCACAAGTATTGAAAGTGCTAGCCTCTCTAGTGAATAAACCTCTATCAAAGTGTTCCTGCCACTACCAAAACTTGACACAACTAGGTGTCAATTCACAAAGATACGGATCCAAAACTGAGACTTAGCTCATAAGCATACAGTGAACCAAGACATATGATGTATCATCCCAAAAGGTAAGAAGTCCCAAAGTCTCAAGTGTCTGTACTGCTCAATAGCATGTAACGGCTCAATGCATAAAAGTACCACCTGCTCAATGTCTGATAAGCATTCAAGAATGCTCCCATTGGCACAAAAGCCGTATGTACGAGCTCAAGAGCTCAAGACAAGGCAAGACACAGTGCCAATGACATAAGTCCAAGACAATACATCAATAGTACATCCCAAACATGTAGGCAGTAGAGCATCCGTATGTAGCATCCATAAGCATGTAAGACATCAAGTACATCCCAAGATACAACTCTGGCAAGCCAATAAATAGCTCAAGTAAGCTTTGAGAATCCAAGGTCAAGCCAAGACCGAGCTCCAGTAGCAATAGGCTCCAAACAATGTAACTAGCATGTAGTAATGGCATAGGCTAAGCATGTCAAGACCTGTCAGACACACGCAACATACATGCCATAAGTACATCCAAGACAGAGCATCCAAATGCTTTTCAAAGTGATCTCAAGCTCAACCAATGATATCGAATCAAAACCAAGCTCTATGTCGAGCCCCAAGTGTCAATACATCACCATATATGCCCGAAACATAGTGATCCGAGAAAATCACAAAAAAATATTTGTCTAATACTTTGTTGATTTTTTGTACATTTGGAGCTTTGAAATAAAGAAGAGGGTGGGAACAACCTCTTGGGAAATCCAAGAAATCACTGGATGAAAATATTTCATGGACCGGTTTACCAAGGGGGGGTGAAGAGTAAAGATCAATGGAGGAAGGTGAAGGGAAAATGTATAATGTGAAAAGGAAAGATATGAAATGGATTTGAAGCCATCCAAAGGGCATGTGAGGCTCATAATGTCATGACTTTGGAGCCTTATGACAATTCGACCAAATGGGACCCTTCTTGGAAGCATGTGAAAGAAAAATCAGGCACATGATTTTGTAAGATTTTTTAAAAATACTTCCACTCCGATCCAAAAAAACTTTTCAACATGAAAGTTGTAGCGCATGAGCTGAAGTTTTGTCTGGTATTTTTTTATAATTTTTTGGAGCTACGAGACGGGAGATATGGCCAAAATGGTGGATGCTAACTTTTTCCAACTGCAGTGGAGACCACTTCCCAATTTTATACACATCCATACTTTCTTCCCCACACTTAACACTTCCATAAAACATTCATTAGACTCCCAACCCTTTCCCCTCTCTTCTCCTCTCTCTCAAGCTAATAAACCATTAGAATTCCTCTCCTAAATCACCCTCAAATCATCCTTAATTGTAGTAGTAATGTATGAACTCTCATTACTCTCTCTCTATTATTGCTAGATATGATTTTATTTTATGAATATTCTCTATATTTTTTTATAGGAGAGATCTTGGACTCAAGCTATGGGGGGGAGAATGGAGACAACTCACCTATGATGGAGCTTGATTAAGTACAAATTGGTCAACAAAACATCTAGATGGAGCTTCCACATTGGTGGAATCGGCTTAATGCATCTTTGGTGGTGTTAATTCCTATTATATCTTAACCTCCTCCCTAAACACCCTCAAGGCCTATATAAAGAGGCCTTCTCCTTTGTAATTTGGAAGAAGAGAGAGAGCAAAGAGGCCTCCTTCAGCCCTATTGAGCCTTCCCCATTCTCCCTCATGAGCTTATGAAATTCATTCTCTTACTATAGCTCATGTATGCTCTACAATGTAATAAGCCCATGATATTGGTGTCCATATTGTGTATATTGGTTATGTCCCAAGGGTTCTCCATCTCTTAAGTTTATTGATTCATCTATTTTATCGTAGTTCTCTCTCTCTCACTCTCTCTCTCTCTCCCTCTCTTAGTTTTCATCTCTTCTCCCTCACAATCTCCTCTCCATAACTAGGTGGTGCCCTTACCTCATTCACTTTGTGGCAGAAGGGAGTTTGGCATAGTATAGAGGCTGCCATACCGAATTTCTTTCGTCAGAAATTGGTGCCCCCCCGTTGAGGACATTCTCATCCATGCGGGACGATACAACACATGGTGGGGCATCCTCTACAACAAGTACTCCAAGTGGCTCTTCTTCAACGCCTTCACCAACTCTTTTTGAAGCTAGTCGAAGTCCACGACTTCCACAATGGTCTCCCAAGGAAGCCCAAGAAAGGAAGTATGCCTATCATCGGATGACGGCACGTATATGGATAAAAGGTGTTCACCTTAAAAATTCCATTCTCTCACAACGGAAAAAATCATGTTGCCATCAATTGCTAGGTTCTCATAATTGTGGTGAGTGTTTTGCAAACAAAGTAAAGGCCCTTCCGGGAGGTCCTCGTCTCCAAATCATCAAATCCCTCTCTCTCTCTGGCCTAATCCACATCAAAGGAGGACAACTATGCATGTACGGTGTGGAGTTTTGTAGAAGTGCAAAGTATGAAGACTACCTTCAACTATTGTTAGCTCGAAAGTTGGGTGTGGTTGAAAAGGTGGCCATCACACCTTATGAAATATATGTCGCCGAGGATGGACACACTAAGGCAAGAACAATCACTGGTGAGCAAATTCTCCGTATAGCAAAGTTGGTGGGTTCCAAAAAGAAACATTCTGGGAAAAATCCTTCATAATTCAAGAAAGTGCATTCTCTCTACTCCCTTAAGTAGTTTCTACTCATGAATAATAATAATGGCCCGAATTTCTACACCTTCCACTCTGTACAAAACATCCAAGTTAATGTATGCATCAGTAGGAAGATTTTCTTCCAACAGCGTCTTGTCATGTACTTTGGGGCTGAAAGATTAAGGGAGATTCTTGTATCACCAGAACCTATAATCTTCCCAATGCTAGACTACAATGCATCCTTCAATGTACATGTATTTATCCTATTATAATAGTTTCTCATGAATCACAACGAGTTGTATGGACCTATCCGTCCACTTGCTATGCAAACTGTGCATATTGTAGCCAGCACAAAGCTTAGATTCCAAGGCATTATTAGAAGCATATTGGGGCCTAGACGTCTTGCTGAAATCAATGCATCTGTAAACCCATTCATCCTTCCCCTCATAAAATACAACTTAAGTCTAGACGTGTTCATCTTTGTACTCTACTAAGGCAACATGGCATTTCCAAGCTTCTTTGGGCGCAATGGAGAAAATGCATTGGATTTTTTGGACAACCTTGAGATGGCCTTCCTTGTCTCTGGGAGGGATGATGAAGCATTAAAGTTGAGGGCTTTTCCTTTGGTGCTCAAGGAAGAAGCTAGAATGTGGTTCCAAACTCTAAATCCAGCCCAAAGAGCTGAATGGGAAGGATTGAAGGCAGCTTTCTTGCAGAGATTTCAACAAACTAACTCAGCTGAAGAGTTATGGCAACGGCTTTTGGCCCTCCATCAAAGTGATCCTTATGGTTATGCAACTTATGAGGAAGGGTTTTTGAAGCTTTGGGGGCATTGGTCAGACTCACTGAACCCTGGAGAGAGAGCTCCAAACTACCTTCAAAAGGATCGATTTATTTCAGGTGTAGGTGGGTTAGGTTGAGAAGGGGGTGCATCTAAGCTAGTAGATGCTCCAAGGGGCTGAACACGATATAAGATAAGGATTTTGAACCAACCAATTATCCCCGAGCTAGCTAAGGGCTAGAAGGGCAGATTTCCAAAGACTAGAATAAAAACATGGAAAAAAAGGAACAGAAGGGTGTGGAAGGCTACACCATTAGCTATATTCAATCTAATGTTGTGGAAGGTGTTGTTCAATAAACTTCCTATAAGAAAGAGACTAAGAAAATGTATGAAGGTTTCACCTATGTGTGTGCTTTGAAAAATAGAAGAAGAATCCACTAGTCATGTATTCTAGGATTGCAAAAAAACCAAACTAATTTGAAATAGAATGAGATAGCGGGTAAATAGGGCTGGTTTTGGTGAAAACATTTCCCAAAAAGTGATTCTATTTGGTGATTCAATGAATCTAAATCTAGAATCTCTTAGATTTTGGAATGTTCTTCGAGTTGTGGTCATAAACTAGATCTGCAAAGAGAGGAATGAGAAGGCATTTGGGTGGAGTAAGAAGTGGAAGTAATCAGTAGAAGGATGGCCTAATCTTAGAACTATTCTTTTAAGCACTCTCATGTCATTGAAGAGAAAAGAATACACCTTTAAAGATGGCTTATGGATGTTTAAAAAAGGTTATGGAGTAGACATGTTGCAATAGTCTATATTTTGGATCTTTCTAAGGTTTTGAGTTCCCTTTTGAACTCGACAGTGCCCTTACATCTATAAGACTTGTATATTTTTTAAAAAATCTCCACTTTAATTCACACATTATTTTTAAAAATGTATTAGATAAAGTGCCCAGTCACATGAACTTTACTCCTTTATGGATGGATTTAGTGGCTATCACCAAGTCTTAATCCATCTTGATTTTTAGACTAAGACTAATTTTACTACTAAATGGGATATAGTTGCTTATAAAGGATGCCCTTTGGATTGTATGATGCACCTTTGATGTTCCAAAGAGTTATGATTGCTTCATATCAACAATTTCTCTCCCAATCGATGGAAGTGTTTTTAGAACATTTTTTGTCTTTGGAACAAAAAAAATAAATGTCCCAAGTATTGTCACAAGAGTTCTAACAAAGCAAAGAAGTGGGCATATTGCTAAACCCAAATAAATATATTGTTTCAAAGGAAGAAATTGCAATGAATCTTGCAAATATATAAAAATTTCTACATTTTCACCACCAAATAACTTGAACCACTTCTAAGGATTGTTGGGACATCTAAATTAGTATTAATGATTGTGTTCTTGATTTGTAATAATAGCATTACCAATGAGTCCACATCATTGGATTCATTCACATCAATAAGCTTTTGAGTTTATTAAACAATAGCATTACCACTCGAATGGAGTCTGATATTCATGTCAATGCATCCATGTCAATTATGAGATGTTTTATGTCAAGTAGACACTAAAAGGTGGATTATCCTATTTAGTATGCAACTAGAAATCTAAGTGATGCAAAACTGAATTATAAAACCACAAAGAAAGAGGCTTAGTGATGGTATTTGTCATGGTGAAATTTCATCATTAGTTATCAGGAAATATAGATTATGAAGCATTAATGTATCTCCTTAACAAGGCAAAACTTTCATGTTGACTAATTTGTTGGGCATTGTTATTTCAAGAATCTGATTTTCAAATAATTACTCAATTTGGGAAAGCTCATGTTCTAGCATCTTTTGAGCTTGTCAACATCTAATAAGGAAGAAGAGGTTGAGGATTATCTACTAAATGCATCATTATTTACCCAACTCACATGGTATAATGATGTTGCCAGTTTTTTAAGCATAGCTTAGTATCCTCTTTGAGTAGAGAAGCAAAAGAAGAGGTAAATATGACAATGTTGCCAATTGTTTAAGCATAGCTCTATATCCTCTTTGAGTGGAGAAGCAAAAGAAGAGGTAAATATGACAATGCAATCACAATCTTATGGATTATTTAGAGGATACTTGTATAAGTTCTTTCCACAAGTGGGTGTTCATGGAAGATGTGTACAAGAATATGAAGTTCTTGAGGCATTAACGATGAGCCTAATGTAGTCACTTTGCTGTCAAATTAAACACAAGGAAACCTTTGCTTGATGGATATTGGTGATCTCCCCTATTAAACATACATCCTACTATTGTAGAAAATGTGATGGTGCCCAAGGATGAGTAGACCTTCTAGGAGCTTGGCTATACTATTAGCACCCATATTAGCTTTAGCACCTTTTGAGAAATGGGAAATTGATTTTTTGGCTCCCATTAATCCTTCAACCAAAATATAGATCTAATCAATATATTTTAATTAAAAATGGATAATGCCATTTTGTGGCTAAGTTCCTTTGTGAGAATAGTGTCACACACTTTGGTTGCCCCTTGGAATTCATTTGTGATCGAGGATCCCTCTCCTTGGATGATTTGATTAAAGAGCTTATTGACTAATGTAAAATTAAGTATTAAAAATTAGTATCTTATTATCCCATAGCTCGAAGATAGTGGAAGTGACCAATGCAATTATATGCTTAATCCTTACTAAAGTAGTTGCTTCTTGTAAATGAGAGGGGGATGAATGTCTCTACAAGGCACTTTGATATTATAGACACCAACCATCTTCCATCGTCCTTCTATTTTGAACTTCACCATGGAAAGTGGCATCTCTTTATATCTATAAAATTTCAATTTGAAATTAGTAACACTTTTTGAGCAAGAAGGTCATTCATCCATAAGCAACGTAAAGCTCTTTGCCAACTAGTCACTCATCTCTATTTAGGTCTAAATTTTCAGCAACAATCTCCACTGGGAGCCAATCCATCTCCCCTTAGTCCCATAGGTCCTTCCAAACCTTGATTCCTTTACTCAGCATATATATAGGGTCGATGTGGATCAAAGAGGGGCCCTATTTAATAGGTAGGGGATTACAATAAACAAAGAGAGAGAGCCTTGTATCAGACTTACCTTGCCACCCCCAACTCCAATCTAGGTAAGAGGTCTACCTAAGCATTGATGAGGCATTCGTGATGCGATTAGCCATAGTGGACCATTTGATCTTTAGGGAGAGAGACTTGCAAAGCAATTGATCCTACTTGGAGAAGCAAAATATCACAATTAGTGATTCTTGATCCAAGTGTGAAGTAGTATCACCCATGGCTAGTCAATTCCAAGTTACTTAGTCACTTATAGGCAAAACACTAGGTCCTCTTAGTCAACCAAGTAATCCCCAAACTTCCAACATCATGTCATGATACCATGTATCCTAATTGATGATATGCCAAACTTTTTTGTCATTTCTAGACTAGACAAATCCCTAAAAACCTTCTCTTTTCTCCCAACTTGACTTATAAGAATGGAAAAATAGAAGCCACAAAGATAGTCATAGACTAGAACCTGTGTATAAGTACAATGATTTTTCCAAGAGAGGGAGAGGAAGCTCCAATAGGAAAGATTTCCTTCAATTTTCTCTAGTAACTAGTTAAACCTATGTTTTCTTATGATTCCTAAGCTCATTGGGTAGCCTAAATATCTAAGAACCCTCTTTGGTTTTGTGTCTTTCAAATAAGTTTTTAAAGCATTGAGTTGTCTTCAAAATAGTGTAGGTTGAGCAATTTAGTCTTAGCAATGCTAACCTTTGAAATGGGCGCTTCACATAACTCTTCATATGGCTTGAAAAGGGCTAGAATGCTGGGAATGTCCTCCCTATGTCAACAATGTCATATAGAATATTCGACCTTTGAACACCAAGCCATCAAGAAGAGGAAGACCTTTTAGCACCTTCTTTTGATTAAGCGAATCTATATTCTGCAATAGCAAGTTCAACACTAGAGAAAAAAGCAAGGGGACACCCCTAGAAAAACTGAGCACCTTACAGGCAATTCAAGAAGAAGATGACATAGAATACAATCATAAAAGTCATGAATGATCAAGGTACTATTGTGATCGAGTGCTATTTGTTTTGTAGGAGTTGCATACATTTAATGTCAAAATGATCGAGTTTATAAAGTTCTAGCAAAGGTGTCGCATGTAGAATCAAATTTACAATGGCAAAAATTATACATCTAAAGAAATATATTGATCTAGCCAAGGCCTATTGCAAGCTTTAATTGTTTGACTAGAAGGGAGCCTTAGCAATGCACTGAACGTCTACCTAGATCAATACATTGGTTATTTTGGACCTACCCCTTGCATGGACATGGCTATCTCAACAAAATCTAAATTGTTAGATGTAAAAGGTTGAGGATCAAAGTGAGAAGCCATAGCTCATTGCCTTTCCTCACATGCTTATAGGGGTCACACCCATTTCTATGTTGAATGAATTGGTATTGTGGGATATTATTCATAACCCATATAAAACACCCAAAACCCAAGGGCTAATGCAACTCAATAGATGAAAACCAATATAAGTGACGACCATAATAGAATTGGCCTATTACATAGTTTTATTTGCTCAAGAGGCTTTAAAAACACGAACATATCATGAAACCTAGAAATAAAACTTAGTGTATAAGGGTGAGTTTGTTTGCAAGTCTGTTTACATTTATCACATGTTCATGATGATGAAGGAGACTTCTAAAAACATAACAAAAATACATAGGGTAGTGGAGCTTATTAGGCACAAAGGATATAAAGACTTTCTCTTCATTGGACACAAGAGCACCCAAGAACTATGCAATCCAAAAAGATGACAAATACCAATCTAAGAATACCACAAGAAACTTTGGGGCCAAGATCTCAAAGCTTTCTAAAGCCAAAACTTTCTCTTGCACCATGAGCACTTGAGTTGTCTACCCTGGATTCTCAATCCCACAAGATCAATAAAGATGCAACCTTTGTGATTGGTATAGGTAGATGGATGCAATGGTCTCATTCTCTTGATTTCTTCATGCTCACTCTCCTTTGTTATTCAAAAGTGGGAAACCCCCCCTCGCCCCCCTTATTACTAAAATAGGCCCAATATGCATGATCACTCTCCAAAATAGATATTTTCCTCTATTCTATAACGCACATGAAGATCAAGCCCTTCCTCTAATGGAAGACCTTCCTCTCGAACTTCAAAGAATCCCCTATTATCTATTAATCACCCTATTATTCCTCTTCTTGCACATACTAAGGCGTAGCTACTCTCACATGCTCCCAAAATTAGTGCCCTACCTCTTTATAAGCAATCATGGAATCATTTTGGTGATTCCCAACTTCTCATCATGGTTTGAAAACAATGATTTAATCATGTGATGCTATTGATATTTTTTTGGGTGGTATTGTTATCAACATATCATTTTGGGCTAATCATGGATCAAGAAAGTGCGGAAAATCAATGCCTGTGCTAGGAGCTTGTTTTTGGCATCACAACTAGTGAAGATTGTTAGCATTTTGTGAGTAAATTAATCAAAAAAATTATTATTGATAATCTTTATCGCTAAAATGCAATATATAACAAACATGTCCCTCACGTGTGCAATATATAACAAATATTATCCTACAAGATAACAACCTCTAGTACATAAGCATAAGCTAGCAAGCATACTTAGGCTCATTCTGATCATGGAGCATCAAGGTTTAATGCAAAAAGGATTGCAAAATTTTCAACCAAAAAAAAAACTTTGAATTTAAAGCAGCAAGTTTTAAGTTTTGAACTTTACAAAAGTTGTTATAAAAATAGCAAATGATGTAATTTGGTCCAAAAATCCCTCTAAAATTTTAAGTTTAAGCTTTCTTTAGATGCTACGAAACATGTTTTTCATGACCAATGATCCCAAAGCTCCATGTTTTGATGAGAGGGATTGTTCTCAAAATATGCCTCAAACTTGATTGGTACTATTGTACAAGGCCAAGAAAATCCAAGATAAGTGGAAGGATTGTCCACTAGTAGGCCTCCCATCCTTTTGTAGGCCTTGTAGTATTTGGCTATGTAAGCCTCATCCTCCATATGGGCTAGCCTTTAGATTCATGAACGACGTAATTTGTGCTAGTGCATCTAATTTCTTAAGGTTGAAAAGGAATGAAATGAGAATTTCCAAGTAGGAAGAGAAGGTGGGGTTGGCAAATGAGGTAAGAAGAAAATATTATAAAATCTCATGTTATGATTGTCATCTTCCATTGTAAATGAATCAAAATGGGCATCCAACTAAAGCCCCTTACACAATCTCTCTAGAGGTTCCTAGAAAGGAGTTTTTTTAAATGTGAACAATTATATCAATAATGGTGAATAGTTACATCATCCATAAAGATAAGACCTTTGTCAAAAAAGACAAAAATGACCAAAAAAAAAAAGCCCTTAGGCCAAAACCTTGGTTGTAATATTTTAGAAGTTCCTTTTCCCCTAATAAGCATTCTAAAGAGTCATCATGCTTCATTCAAGCATTTGCTAGGAGCATCATCTATGCCACCTTTACTAAATCTAGATTCACCTCTCACTCTAGCATTCCTTATAGCCCATACATTTTTTAGCACAACTCCTCTTATGACTTCCCACACCTTCCAACTTTTCATCATTCATGTTGCCTTGATTGCAAGCAAAGCTTGCCCATGTCGAATATGGACTGTAGTCCCCCTTTCTCCATCTTCTTCTCAAGCATTTGTTAGATCTACTTGATGTCCATACATTCCAAAAGTGAAATATATCTTCCTCCTTTAGAAAGCAAGTTGGGCTTGTAGATACTTTCCTATTGATTTCTCGATGGGCAATTTCTAGAATACCACTTGCCAAGGAAGGACATTAATCTTATTAGAGTGCATGGCATACCAAATCTTGTAGCACTTGTGTGCCCAAACTTGCAAATAATAATTAGGAAAATGGCTCCTCCAACTTTCCTAAATATTTTAGAAAAAAAATATTTTTGCATGCACTAACCCCAACCTCATTTCTAGGTCTATTTAGTTGCACCACCATGGACCACAAATATTTCATTTTAGCTAAGGCCTCCTTCATCTAGGTCACTTCTTCACATGAGCTTAAACTCATTTTGTAAACTTTACTGCTTTCCTTCCACTTTAGACCACAAAGGTCCTAAAGGTCAATCCATCATCTGATTCTTTTGCCAACTATCTAGTTTCCCAATTTAAGGCAATCTAGCAAACTGAGAAAAATCACTATCAAATGCACTATGCAAAGTCCAAATAGATTGCAAACGAGAGGTATCACCACAATTATCAGCATCCCATTTGGCTTGCCGCATAATTTGTCTCGAGTTAGCCACCACTAAAGCTCTTATCATGCTTGATCCTTTAATTATTGACTTTAACTTGGAGGCACAAACTTTATCTTCCCATGCTAGATGACCATTAAACCTATTGGGTTTTTTTCAACCAAATGCATAGTTATTATTCCCCATGGTTGCCTTTCTTTTAGTCTTCTTAGCAAGGCAAATATCACACACTTTGATTTGGCCATCAAGGACTCAAGGCCAAGTCCCCCAACCTTTTTAGGATTTGTCACCTACTCCCAACCTATAGTAGACGCCTTATTCTTGCAGTCTTTAAAACTCCACAAATAATCACATAGCTATTTCTCGAGCTTAGCCCAACTAGAATTAGTGAAGATATAAACAAACCCATCATATAAAGAGCTTTGCCTTGACTTTGGTTCACAACCTGTCAAATTTTTGAACCATTCTAACTCTAACTTCAATAAGGCACCCAATGTAGCATGCCAATGTGCTTGCTTTGATTTGTTTGAAGCCTAAAGTGTCAATCCAACTTGTAAATTCCTCCGATCCCAATATAGACAAGCACTATTTTTCTAGAACTAATTTTAGATCTAGAGGCAATGAAAAATCATTATAGACTTCTCAATATGTAAAGAGGATACTACCACCCTCATCTTCTATGCTAACTAGTGGCTCCTTTTGTTTACTTTTTAATGCATCAAAGAAAACTTTATGTAGGGACTCACCATAGATATCCCACCTCAATCTTAGTTGCATTGTGGCCATTTCCACTTTAGCCTTCTCTTGCACCTTCGAAAAGTTTCCATGCTCATTAGAACTAGTTGTAAGATCAAGTCATTTGAGTTGTCGGCAAGCCAGCTCAATGCATGTTCTCTAAACCTTATTGTAGGAAAGTTGTTGCAATATCATTCAAAGGTAATAAAAAAGAGAAACCCAAGTCATCAACAAGTTACCAAAACTTAGTTGGAAGAATTGGAAACTCCTAATTGGGATGTCAAGGGCTAAAACCTGAATTGAGCAAAAGGGTGGCATAGATACTTTTGGGTAGGGGTCATGGCAAATCAAGGATTTACCTTTTGCCACTTTGTCACCCTTCCTACTATCATGGCATGTTTTTTGCTAACACTATCTAGGACAAACATCAGTGTAGTGTATAAGGGACCTAATTGCATGTCAAATTAATACCTCAAAAAGTTCCTCCAAGATTAAGTATAGGATGTTGAACCTCGATCTTGTGAGGTCATTGGGGTGTGTGTGTGTGTGTGTGTGTGTGTGTGTGTGTGTGTGTGTTCATGCACACTAGAGAGGGGGGATGGAGAGAGAGGGTCAAATCATCCCTACAATTCACTAGAGGTCATGGTCATATAGTAAAAGCAATATACAACCTTGAATTAGCACAAACAAATCATGAAGCACAACATGAGTTAAATGCATGAGACATTGCACTAATATTCAAAGAAAACTGTGCAAATATTTTTGGTCTTCCAAAGATAGGCCAATATGAAAGAGAAACATAGGATCTTGCAATATGATTTTATAAGTCTAAGAATAAAGTTCAAGGAGCTACATCACATCACAAGTCAAATGAATTTGCAAGTGTTGTAACATTCTATAGTTCAAGCTAGTTGCACAAACAAGGAGAGTTTTATAAAACTAAATGAACTTAATGATGAATCACTCGTGCCATGGTTGTAGCCAAAATATTACATCACTAGGCAATGTGAATACAAATTTTGTAATTTTGCACCACAAATTACAACATATTCATCTTTTTCAGGGAGAGCAAAGATTTTGTCTTTGAGATTTTGTAATGCTATAAGCTTTCTTTGTAAATAGTTTGAAATCACAAATTGATTGAGCATACTTTCATGTGATTTTGCATGAGGTTAATAAAGGGATAAAGGTTGATGGTGTGTTTGTGCTTCATTGAGCAATGACGTGGAAATGTTGAAATGTACAAGATAGGGACTCTAATCTAATGTACCTAACAAAGCAAAGTTACAAAAACTTGAAAGCAACATGGCTCCATGGTCTTTTTTGAAGAAAGAAGAGCAAAGTCTTTATGTGCAAGTGTTTGAAATGCTAAAAGTTTGCTTTGTAATGAAAGCAATATAAAAATTAAGCATAATGTCATGTGATTTTACATGAGGTTACGAAAAGGGTCAACTTAATGTGCATCACCCATGCCATGGTTGTAGACAAAATATTACATTACAAGACAATGTGGATACAAATTTTGTAGTTTTGCACCATTCTTGAAGCATAAATAACAATGTAATTATTGTTTTTAGGGAAAGAAGAGGAAAGACTTTGTCTTTGAGGTTTTGCAATGGTATAAGTTTTCTTTATACTTAGTTTGAAACCACAAGCAATACAAAAATTCATTGAGCACAGTTTCATTTGATTTTACATGAGATTAAGAAAGGGACAAAGGTTGATGGCATGTTTGTGCTAAAACACACTAAAAAAACATAACAACAACATGGAAATGTTCAAGTGTACGAAATGGTGACTCTAATCCAATGCATGTAACAAAGCACAAAAGTTATAGAAACTTGAAAGCAACACGAGTCCATTGTCTTTTTTGGAGAAACAAGGTTAGAGACTTTGTCTGCCAGGTTTTGCAATTATAAGTTTTTCTAAATAAGTAGTTTGAAATGGCAAGTAATATATAAGAAGTTAATTAAGCATATTCTCATGTGATTTTTCATGAGGTTATGAGAAGGGTCAAATATTGATGCCTTGTTTGTGCTTGATTAAAAAGTGATTTGGAAAAACATGTCAACAACATGGGCATATTCATGTGTACAAAATGGTGACTATAATTTGATGTAAGTAAAAAGTGCAAATGTTATTCAAACTTAAAAACCATCATAATGACATAACGAAGTTCATATTCATGTAACGTCTACTCAACTGAGTTTGAAATTTGATCATCATCCTCAACTTCTTACCCTAATGTGTCATTAGTCTTCCTATGAACACTCAAGCAACTATTAGCCAAATCTACCTCGACCTTTGATGTAAGTAATCCTCATAAGATCCAATTTTATTCATTTTCCTCTATCATTAACCCTCTAATCACACTTAAGTGGTATAGGCAACATAAATGACAATAAGTCGTCACATAATCTTCTTTCCCTCTAATGTAATAGAATAGTCAAGTTTCATCAAAATCAAAAAGGACATGAAAGAGACACATAAATATACTTCTTATGTTCATGTTGAAAGTAACATGCATTTCACATTGACTCGCATCAATGAAGTATGTAAAGTACTCCTCCCTCCCTATCTAGGGCTTTGTAGATATGATTTGGAGTTGGATCCAAATGCCCCTATAAGGGAAGGGAGCATGAGGCTTGGGCAATCCATGTCTCCTTCATTCTCAAAGGTGCCTCCATCACCTCGAGAATAACCATCCTTTGCTCCTTGATGCTACAATGTTCTCTATGGAGTTGGGGTACTTGAGTCCCTTGCTTCGAGCTTGAACCAAGAGGACCCAATGAGGTTGAGGTGAGTCATGAGCCAAGAGAACCCAATAAGGTTAAGCCAAGAGAACCTAATGAGGTTTAAGTGATTCATAAGAGGTGGGAAATGCATAGTGATATGTCATGGTGCCATGGAATTATATTGATTTGTATTATTGTGGATTTTGTCTATTTGCCACCTAGTCCGTGACTTATCATGCAAATGGGTGCGTATGGTACTAGTTGTATTATATGCATGGTAGATAGATGGAAGGACACTAATGTGTTTTGTGTTGTGGTTAGCAAATAACTAGATGGAGTTAAGCGGCATTAGTATTTTGGATTACGCATTTTAATGTGTGAAATTTGTGCGCTTCATAATGTGAAAAAATATCATTAAAAATATTATATCTTATATTTTCATATTAGCATAAGGACTTTGGTATGCACATGTGTAATAGGTTTATTTTGATGTACTTTTTAGAGAAGACAAAATATTATTTTTATAAAGTTATTAGAATAGAGTGTATTTTGATTTATTTGCACAAAAGAAAGTCATGCAAGGAGGTAAGGAAAGGCAAGAACTCAAAAAGGTTTCTTTCAATGTATTTTGAGCACAAAAGCTTAGTCTACTATTATAAATACATACATGGGGGAGGTCCTCACCTATGCATGGAGGGAGATTGTACCCATTCTTATGTAGTGAAAGTTTTGGAATTCTCTATTCTTGTGCAATTTGTTCTCTTCCTATTTTTCTCTTAATTATTGGCAATTGTATGGTTAAGGCAAGCAACATTGGTAACAGAGCAAGGTGATTGGTATGCACATCAATATCAAGTAGGGAGCCATCCATTTATCTTGAAGACTTCATCATCATCCACATCAAAAGCGTCACTAGAATAACAAATGGACGAATGCTTTATACAAAGGTTTCTGGCCTAAAGTTTGAAAGGGTGTTTAAGGTTTCATAAAAAGTCTATTTCGCTTCCATCCTTTTTATGAAAACACACAATTGTGGGGAAACCACTCTCTTGGTGGTTTTGGAGGGCAAGAGTGGTTTTGATCAAGACAAAGAGAAAGCCTGATTTGAGGCTATTGATCTACTTCCACTGCCTCTTTGGCTTTAAAATTGCCTTCCCAAGTCTTTCTTGTGCTAACATCTCCACCTCGACCTCCCAATCAATGGCTTGGCAAACGCCATTTTTCTCCATGTCATTACATGTGAAAAAGCTCAAAAGCTATTCTTAATAAATATTTATTAAGCATTATAAGTTAAGGCTTATTCTTTTCAAGCAACCATTCTAAATTTTTTTCAAAAAGGGGAGGAGGACCATTATATAAACTGCATTCACATTTACCCTCTTTCTTTGAATTGTCCTTTAAGAGATTGTTCCTATGCAAGGTTTAGTAACAACTTCTACCACTATATACCTCTGTTCTTGCATGAGTGTAGCCCATAATTATATTCTATATACACGTAGAGTAATATCACCATTATCCACCAAAAGAAAATTCTTGCTTGCACATTGGGAATTCCATTCAGTGTTCTTTAAAGGATTATTCACATGTAAGAGGACTTATTAAAGGCTCTTTCTTACATGCCAAATTTCTTCTATCATCTCGAGTTCTTCCAACACTGATAAAGTTAATGTGGAGAATATGGAATCACCTCTTTTTAAAATTCCCTGGCAACAACAAATCGATCTTCTTCAACATAATTTGAACACTTCACACGAGAGCTTCACGAGCATGAGCATTAACAAAACTCTGTGGCTCAAGACATAATAAGCTATAAGTCTTTCTAGTTTCTAAAATTTGATGGGAACAAGGATGGAAATTTTGTTTTGTTTTGGTTGATCTAGTTTGATGATTACTTTGACAATGAAGCTTTTCTTGAGAAGGATAAAATCAAGTGCGCAAACAACTATTTGATAGAATAAAGCTTCACTTTGGTGGAATGTCCTACACCATAGCATGAATCGATCAAGGACATGGGCAAACTTTCAAGAAGTTAAATAATCTTCTTCTTTTTTGCCCTAGTTCCATCTTCAAGCAAGGCGTAATTGGTTAAATTTATATTGGCAAGAATGTGATAATCTCTCTATCTACTTGAAAGAGTTTCGCAAAGGCTTTTGTTGCTATGCATGCTTGAGGAAGTTCCCAAGAGTGGGCTACGATGCAAATATGATGATGGTTAACAATCTAGAATCTAAACTAAACTTAATCCTCTCAAACCCACTTCTCTTCATGAAGCTATTTCTTATGCCCATGATGCCGAGAAAGAATTTCAATCCATTACCTAGATGCTTCGTAGTCAATAATCCAATACACCTCGTTCCTTCAACCCCAGTTGCACCTCTCGACGAGACCTTTCGTGCCTTATCGTTCTAACTCCTTTTCATCTAATAGGTCTTTCAATTTCCAAGCACGAACTGACAACATGTAAAGATATCCAAACAACAATTAGAACCATAAGGTAAAGTTTCAAACTATAAATCTTCATGTCCAAAGTAGAAATGTAAAATTTATTTATCATTATTGTGGAAGATTTGGACACTATCGAGTGGATTGTTGAGTTCCATACCACCCATCAATAACCAAAGCACCACTTAATTACACTATATTGAAGAGGAAAACTTGACTATGCTCCTGATTGGACTACCCACTCATTACAACAAGAAGCACCTATTGATGGAAAATTAGATACACCTATTTTTTTACATGTTTTATTGAAGATGAAAGATTTTGTGCATTTCAAAAAAATTGGTTAGAAGGTTATAACTAAAAACTAATCCTTCATTGTATAAGGTTATATCTGCATTTCAAGGCATTAGATACAATGAAATACAATAACTCAAGGGTTTAGAAATCTCTATGGGTAAATACAAAGAAAAAAGTGATTTCTTAGTTGCATCTCTTCAATCGTTAGACATTGTCCTTGGTATGCCTTTAAGACATCAATTTAATCCTAACATTGATTATCATACTCACACAATAATTATTGAATTCCAATAATAAATAATCTCTTTGACTAGCAACTCTAAAATTGAATTGTTTCCATCGATCAATGATACACAAGCTAAGCGAGTATTTAGAAAGCAACATAAGGCATGCATGATTTTTGTGACTCAAGTTGAAAAGTCTAAGTCTTTTGCATTGTCACCCTTAGAGAAAAAGCTTTTATACTTATATAAACATTATTTTGTGGATGATTACCTACTTGAGTTGCTACCATTATGATATGAATCACAACGCAAAATTGAATTGTTTATTGGTGTCACTCCACTGCACAAAGCTCCTTATAGACATAGTCCTTTACAAAAAAAAGAAATTCAAAAACAAGTGACTAAATTGTCGGATAAAGGTTTAATTTGTTCTTCTCCTTTTGGTGCACCAATCTTGTTGGTTGAAAAGAAAGATAAAACATATAGATGTGAGTTGATTATCAAGCTTTAAACAAAGTCATTGCTAAAAATTGATATCAATTCCTAGAGTTGATGGTCTACTTTTGATGAACTTAAAGGAGCTAATTTTTTTAGTAAGATAGATCTTAAATTAGGATATCATCAATTTTGTATGGATTAAGTTTATGTATTTAATGTTGCATGGGACATAATTTGGTCACTATGAATTTATTGTTGTGCCTTTTAGTCTTACTAATATGCTGGCTACGTTTGCCCAAATGATGAATATAATTTTTTGGATTATCAAGGTTTTGTTATTATTTTCTTTGATAATATACTTTTCTTTAGTAAATCAAAAGAGAAACATTAGAAATGTCTTCACATCGTGTTTGATTTACTGCACAAAAATTATTTGTATGCTAATCATGATAAAAGTTTGTTCTTTCAACATCAAATTGAATATTTGGGCCATATAGTTTCTACCGAGGGTATCACTATTAATCCTAAGAAAATTCAAACTAGAAGGATTGGCTTCCAAGAGTGTGCATGAAGTTTTATCTTTTCTAGGATTGATTGGGTATTATAGAAAATTTGTGAGAAATTTTCCATGATTGCTTTGCCTTTTGCCATGTTGTTGCATAAGAATATCATTTTTCATTGGGGCCTTTGTCTGCAAAAATCATTTGATACCTTGAAATGTCTTTTGACCCATGCCCCTATTCTTTAGTTGTACAATTTTTCCCAACCATTTTTTCTTGTTGTTAGTAATGCTAGTGGTTCAAGCATAGGCGCTATCTTAATGAAGAATGTTCATCCTAGAGCTTATGAATGTTGTAAGTCAAAACTCTCTAAACAAAACTGTGGTACTTATGATAAAAATTTATTAGTTGTAGTTCATGCTTTGGATTTTTGGAAACACCATCTTATGGGGATTCAAGGTTCTTATAAAAATTGACTAACATGCCATGATACATTTATTGAACCAATCTTTAATTTTTGATTGACATATTAAATGGATTTCCTTTATTCAAAATTTTTATAGTGTGATCCAATACCAACCAAGTCATGTTAATGTTGGATTTGATAGAATCAAAAGTGTATATTCAAATCATATCTCCACTATTGAAATTCAAACCTTTGATGCCATGATTCCTATGTATGTCTTGGATCCTTAGTTCTCTTTTATCTAGCAAAGATTTCAGAACACTATTACCATTGTATTTGATAATTATTCTTATGTGAATGACAGTACCTTTTAGAACTATTGCTATGACTGAAATGCATCAACTTGCATACATGGGACGTATAGGTATTCAATCTATGATAGTTGCATGCAAATAGTATTTTTATTAGCTTGCCATGAAGCATGACATAACAAAATTTGTATCTGAATGTATTGTGTGCCAATGAATTAAGTGTCACCATGGAAAACATATGGTTTTCTTATGCCTTTATCAAATCATAATGGCACATGGGAGCAAATTTCTATGGACTTTAACATTGGTCTTCCTACCACATCCTCTCACCATGATATGATCTAGACCATTGTCAATAGATATAGTAAAGAAGCCTATTTTATTCAGTGTAAAAAAAACCTTATCTGCTCCATATGCTGCTAAATTATTTCCTCATCATGAGCTTTCTAAGGTTATCTTATCTGATTGTGATGTCTAATTTTGCAATCATTTCTAGGTAGTCCTCTTTAAAAATTTAGGTTCTAAGATGGATTTTACTTCAGCTTTCCATCTTAAGACTAATGGTGAGACTAAAGTGACCAACAATATGATTATTGACTTCTTAGATCCTACATTGTTGTGTAATCTAATCTAGTAATTGGGACCAAGATCTGCCTATTCCTATGATGACCATTGCTATTGATGTTCTAGTTGTTGGTTGCTTTGCCACTGACCATAGAAACATTTTTAATGAAGTCACTGAAAAGATGAAGCAATCCCAATTGAGGTACATAGTTCAAGCTAATAAAAAAGCAAAATGTTATTAAATTTCAAGATAATGATCTAGTCTGGTTAAGAATTGAAATGAGGAGGTTACAATCTATTGAATGACATCTGAAAATTTAAGTTAGCACCAAGGTATACTTTTCAGTGTGTTTATTTGTGCCATTTTACCAGTGGTCACTCAAACTATGAGGGTCCATAATACTTGGTATGAAGGCTTCTATATATGAGACAATAACACTTGGTATTAGAGCTCCTGCTGTTTGGGATCATAACACTTGATATCAAAGCAACTCTACTATGGAACAATATTTCTCAAAAGGGAAGTGGGCTCATGGTCACAAAGGAGATCTTGATGAGATGAGAAATTGACCTTCTTGAATAAATAAGAACAAGCTAAATTACGTAAAGAGAAAGAGAAAACCTCCACAATCCAAGTTACATGAATGGTTGAGACTAAGAAAAGAAGGGCTAAATTCAAGGCCACACCCAACCATGTGGTGTAAAGGGAGCACATAGGGGCACTTCAATAATGAGGTCGCAAGTCACTCCTTTGACCTTGAGGAGGTCCTAACCAAGTTAGGGCAAAGAAGAAACAAGTGTACTTCAACAATGAAGTTCGTGCCTACTCATTTCAATCTATGGAGATAAAACCTCTAGTGCTTAAGTTGATGGATATAGAGGAAGGACCTCAATGAAGGGTGAGTATGAGGGAATCCTCATAAAATGGAATAAATAACATAACTTAGCCTTGTGGAGTTGAACCTTAGAGAACCTAAAACTCACTTATAAGCTAAATATCTTTGGGCTATGGAAGCCATTGGGACCATACTTGATGCTGGTAGAAATTAAGGTTTTGACCTTTAGGCCACAAGTAGTGCAAGGCAATGCCATCTCAATCTTATGAATCTATGACATTCCAAGCACTCTAAACATGGGCATTACCTCAAACACTCAACCAACTTAGTATATTATCCTAAAAAAACTTCAAATCCAAATGACACTAAAAAGAGCCAAAGGAAAGATATAGGAGCACCACTACTCAAAGGTGCATGAGGATCCTCTAGGAATTAGCAATGATGTTGAGCATTGGAAGTTGGTGGACGTAGGGGGTGGCATCTCAGGCCTCACATGAAAAACCTAAACAAACCCCTTTATTAAAACAAAGTTCAAAAAGTGCTTAGGAAATTGAAGTGCCACGGAGCAACGTGTCAATAACATCCCTCCAAATGTTTTTTAAGTGCCTCATAAGGATAAGGGATGTTGAGGATAATGGGATTGTTTGAAGACCAAATATGGTAAGTTGTTGTTAAGGGTATTGAATGCAATCTTCAAGGAAGGTAAATTTTCAAAGGAGTTGGAATCATCAATATTGGTCTCCATTTTGAACAAGGGCAATCTTACTAACCCAAGCAACTATTGTAGTAATTCCTTCATCTCACTCGTGCTAAAAAAGGTACTAACATCTATGGTTATGACTCCTATGTATAAAGCCCTAAAAGATTGTAGCTTCTTTCTAAAAGCACATGCTAGATTTTACATGCACAAGGAATTTGTTGCATAAGTGGCATGCCTCGAATAGATTGTGAAGTGTTTTGCATGTCAAGGTTAAGCCAATGACATGTTGAACAAGGGCAATGACTTTGGGGTTTGTGTGCTTGGATTGACTTAGAAGAGTCGTGGGCTTTTGTTTACAAATGATTAATTGAAGAATCTTTAGAGGAGTTGCACACAACATTAAAATAGTTGCATGCATGGACAAGTAAATGAGGAATGAGCTTAGGTCTATCCAAATGCAACATCATTATCTTTATTGGGAACTTAGATGCCTTGAGGTCAATGCCCCTTCTATGAAACAAGAGAATTGATGTGTGTTAGAGGTGCACTTATGTGGCATTATAATAGATAGTGACATCTTTATTGATACGATCATCCAAGATAGGGTGGAGAAGTGGTGGAAGACCCTTCACTTGTATCAAGCTTTCCTTTTAGTATGTCTATTCCGATGTGGAAATGACTTAACCTCTTCAAGGGGTGTGTACTATTGGTACTTATATACAGAGCTAAAATTATCGAAGGACATGGTTAGGCAATCCTCGAGTTGTTGGAGGCTTTGACTACCATAGGGATGAAGTGAATACTTGGGAAAGGTGTTGAGTTAATGGCAATTAGGGTAGCTACCTTGCACTAGGGGTGCTCCTCCTATTCCAATGTTTTGTGGGAATCAAAGTGCTCATGCTTTGAAAAAGTAGCATGTGATATTGTGAAACCTTCAACTTTACTAAATGAATACACAAATGAACCTCATCCTCTAGTTCTAACAAGTGTCTCAAGCACTATGCCCTAGATGCACCTCTACTCAATGTAAGACATCGTGTATGGAAGAAATGGAAGTGCCAATACAAATGACTATTACTTTCCTCTTATAATAAGGACAAGTTTGAATCCTCGAGGAATTACTTATTCCAAACCAACCTAGTGGATGCCATCAAGGCTTTAGAGGAGGTACTTGTGTCTACTTTGGGTCAAGGGAATTGGATTATTTTATAGCTATCTCTATTCCCTAAAATAGACTTGTCATCTATGGGAGCACCTTGAAGCAACATGGTAAGAAAAGACATAGTGGAGCACAACAAATTTGTAAGCAAGTGTTGAATGGTGAATATGGAAAGTCAAAAACTTGATTATTGTATATGACTACAATAAATAGCTAATGCTTCTTAGTTGTGTGCTTTTTTTTAGGAAGCCTCAATAGTAGGTATCAAACTAGAGAGATCAAGGTTTGTGTATGCATAAAATTTGTGATTGGCACTAGTAAGATGAGGTCGATAGAACTCGATTAATCTTGAGAAGTCACATTTTATGAATCAAAGGTAATCAATTTTGTAAGATCACACATTATCCAAAATGGTGTGTTTTGTCACATTCTACATTTATCACGAAGTCGTGGAATAAAATAACATGCCAATGAAGGCATGAAATCTTTCCAATAATGATACACTAGCATTCTGTGCGCGCTTCACGCACATAGAACTCTAGGCCGCTTCGCGGCTGCCTCGAAACGGCAAGCAAAGTTGCCAACTTCGCTCAACAATCCATTTCTCATCTTTCTCTCTCCTATTTTTCCTCTCTCTCTCTCTCCCCCAAATTCCCTATGTCTAATTTTTTTAAATCTCTCTCTCTCTTTCTTTGCCTTCTATTTTAGTTTATTTTTTCTTTTCTCTTAGTTCTCTCTCTCTCTCTCTCTCTCTCTCTCTTTTCTCTTCCCACTTTTCTTCCCTCTCTCTCTCCTTTTATTCTCCCCCCTCTCTCCTCTCTTTTCCTTCTCTCTCCCTCTCCTCTTTTTTCCTTTTTTTTCTTCTCTCTCTCTCTCTTCATTCTCTTTTTAAATTTTTTCTTTTCTCTCTCTCTCCTCTCTTTTCCTTCTCTCTTTCTCCTCTATTTTTATTCTCTCTCTATTTTTAAATTTTATTTTTTCTCTCTCTATAATTCTCTCTATATATTCTCTCTCTCTTCTTCTTCTTAAACTTTCTCCCCCCCCCTCCCCCCCAAGTCTCTTTTAAAGTATGTAAATTTTATCTTTTTCCTATATATAATTATCTCTTTATGTTTATATTCTCTCTCTTCTTCTCCTCCCTCCCTCTCTCTCTCCCTCCCTCCCTCTCTCTCTCCCCCTCTCTCTCTCTCTCTCCGCCCCCTTTTCTTCTTCTCCCCTTTCTCCTAATTTTCATTTTTTTCTTCTCTCCCTCTCTCCCTTTTAAAATTTCTCTTTTTCTTCTCTCCTTCTCTCTCTTTTAAATTTTATATTCTCTCTCTCTCTCTCTTCCCCCTCTCCTCTCTCAAAAAATATTTAAATTTTAAAAAGAATTTTCTATTTTCTCTTTTTCCTCATCTCTCTTCCTCTTTTCCTCTTTTTTCTTCTTATTCTTATTCTCTCTCTCTCTCTCTCCTCTCATTTCCTTCTCTCCTGTTTTTTTCTTTTTTTTCTTCTCTCTTAATTTTTTTTCTCTTTCTTTTCATTTTTATCTTTCCTCTCTCTATAATTCTCTCTCTTCTTCTTCTTATTTTCTCTCTCTCATTTTCTTCTCTATGTCTCAGTACCCCCTCTCTCCTCTCTTTTCCTTTTTTCTTTTTCTCTCTCTCTCTCTCTCTTAAATTTTATATTTCCTCTCTCTATAATTCTCTCTCTCTCTCTGTTCCCCCTCTCTCTCCCTCCCTCTCCTCTTCTTTCTTTTTTGCTCTTTGTCACCCTAGGCCCTACACATGAGAGAGAGAGAGGGGGGAAGAATTTAATTAAAAAGGGGATGGGAAAAAGAAAGAGAGATTATAAGTGAGAGAGAGGGGAAAGGGTTTTAATTTAAAAAAGGGAGGTGAGAGGGGGGGGGGGGGGGGGGGAGGGGGAGGGGAGGAGGCTTTAATGAAAAAAGGGAAGGGGAAGAGAAAATGAGATATTGCAAGTGAGAAAGAGAGGAGGAGAGGGGTTTTGATTGAAAAAGGGAGGTTTGGAAAAGGGGGTAGGTTCGAGAAGCCCTGAGGTTCGGGGCTTTCCGAACCTATAGCTAAAATAATATAGTAGTAAGATATCTTAATTTGGCTCATTATTAAAGAAGAAAAGAGTGGACTTTTCTTGCCATTTATATTTTCATCATTATTGTCTTATTTATGCACTCTTTAAAAAACAAGGAAGATACATATTAATCAATCATGTTCTTAATTCGTAAGTTAATTGAGAGATTTAAGGCCAAGGGCAAATTCATAAAAAATGTATCATCACTGAAATACTCAAAAAGTGCAAACTTTCGATCGTAGACTTACCTTGTCCATAGTGCAAAGGTCATAAAAAATAGCAATAGTTGGATTAAGAGTTTTGATCGTAGACTTACCACTTGTTAAATTCGTGATTAAGAGTTTGGGCATCCCTTGATTACATTTATTGATGTAAGCCTCATTATTCGATTAATACAAAATCATTTTGCATCTAAAAACAAAGTCCCAACATTGAAATACTCCAAATGTGCAAACTATAGAAGAGTGCAAAGTTCATAGAAAGTAGCAAAAATCCATGCAGTTACATTTGAGAAGGTGTGCAAGTTTGTCTCGATATCGTGCAACTTTACAATCCATTTGCATGCTACTACAATGATGAGCTCTCGTTGAAAGATTTGGCTTTGCCTTGAATAGTTTGTTGCACGTTACTGAGCAATGCCACCACGTTGGGGTGGGGTTGGGGCAAGTTTAACTGAACATCCTACTTGCTTGTTGTTTTTCTACTGAACTAAACAAAACCTCTCACATGTGCACGTTACTCCCGCCTAGAAACTCTGATTAGGCCATGTGCACAGTTGCACGTGTGGCATGCATAGAACAAGCAACCAATGGTCTGGCTGAGCTGAACAAAGTTTGTATCATGTGGCAGGCCATCAGCTTGAAACCAAGGGCTTGTGCAAACAAGGAAGTTACGAACACTGCATCAAAGAAAAGTTGCGTGTGAACACACCCTGAGTGTTGGCTCGAGGTAGGAGACCTGTCACCTTTTCTTGCAACATTTTCGAATCCAATTATCCAGAACATTAAATTATTGGAGTGTGATGCGATGACGAGACGTAGGAGAATTTATCAGATTGTGACACTGGCGTGAAAAGCAGGGTTCTCATGTCGCCTTGTTCAACACAAACCAGTCGCGCATGCGAAGAGCCGGTTACTCACCGACTGGAAGGCCTCTCCAGCCTGCAACATTATTGACTAGTGACGGCCTGCTGGTCATCTCCATAGCCAGCGGCCTTCTTCCTCTCGCTTTTCCCACCATTTTCGTCCTTTCATCATCTTTCTGCTCCCGCTGAGTTCGTTCTCGCTCTGCTGTGGTTCTCTCCTTCCCGATCCTCATCATCAGGTTTGTGTTTTGTTGGCAGGTTTTACGCCCGCGCGCTCACACACACACACACACACACACACACACACACACACACAGAGAGAGAGAGAGAGAGAGAGAGAGAGAGAGAGAGAGAGATCCATGGTCATCCGGGTCGTATACAGGGATTATTGTTGTGGCAAGGTCCTACGATTTCTGCCAGTATTGTCCTTAGAAGTTCATCGCTGGATATTACCCGTTCTACTCCTTTTGTGCCTCATTAGTCGTGTTTCTGCATTTTTTTTTGGTAGCCTCTTGGCTTCTTAGGCCTTTTACTATCTGTCTTTTTGGTTAGCTTGTTAGTCAGAAGACCCCTTGCAAATTATGATTTTTCAAAAATTCAACGACCTGGGGGGACAGGGTGGAGGGAGGGAGGCCGATTTCATTTCTGCAGCTGTTCCTAGTGTAGAGTCCAGACCATGCAAATTATTGTTCCTGTTGTGTATGGCAGATCGTATTGGCTGCATCAGAGTTTGGCACGAGAGAGAGGATTAACAGCTCATCTGCACCATCTCTCTTAGGTACAAGGTCGTACCTCACTTGTGTTTCACGATGATGGATGACGTCCAGGTTTTCATAAGTGATCTTCAGAACTTTCATTGCGATAACTATACGTATTGAACTGAAGTGTTTATTTCCATGATAAATTGGCTGTATGTTTCATGCAAGGGTTTCTATCCGAGTTGGACTGCAGATAAAATGAAAGTTACAATATTTAGCGTTTCAGTCTTCAGCATTTGTTCCTGTCATTTTGCAAGCATTCGATTTATGCATAAGCCTGTGAGCTGCTGATCAGTCTCTTCTTTCCATTCAATAGCTGCATCAAATTTTACCTGCCTAAAGAGGATGATAGTGGCTTTTCAAAGGTGTCACATTTTAGGTATCTCTGTGTCTGCAAAAAGCAAGGTTTCTCAGCTAGACTACAAATACGATCAAGGTTAAAGACATTGAAATTTCTAGTCAACTTAGTTGTATTTCAGCCTTTTCACTTCCTGCCCCTTTATTCAACACTTGCTTTTCAATCTTGTTGTATGGTTATTCTAACTTTCCTCAATTCTATTGATTCTATTCGCATCAATGTGGATGAATGGAAGACATCATTTGGTTGTAAAACAGGGTTTTCTTTTCAGTTGCTATCTTTAGTTTTGAAATTTTGAAAAGCACGTTGATAGGTTTTAAATTTGTTCCTTATGTACACCAGAAGCATGGGGTTTCTTCTCTATTGAAATATCAGAAATCTCCATTTTGTAAAGCACGCAAGCAGTTTTATATGTTTAAATTAGTAGGCCTTATGTTTTATACATTTGTGCTTTAATGTTATATGCATCCATCATTTCATTTGTTTCTTAAGTTATGGTTGGATGTGCTGTCACTTTTCTTTCTTCCTTCCTTCTGTTCATGGCTTGTAGATTGACTTCCAATGCCATTTTATCTCATTTATTATTATTTAAGTTTGCAACCCTTCCATTGTGCCATTTTTCTACCTTTCTGCAACCCCAACCCCACAGCCAACTGCCTCCCCCTCTTCCATTTTCGAGCCCCACCATACAGCACTTGCAGGTGGTTTTCACAGTTTATGGTCTTGGCTTGGTAGATCTAGTTGATTTTGTTAAGCCTTTGGGTGTTGGGAAAGTTTGGAAGGAGGGGTACCTGTACTGATGTTGGAGAGGACTTAGGAGGAGGACTCAGGAGGAAAGCTAATAAAGGAAGTGGTTGCCCAGCAAACTGCTGTCCATAAGTGGGCATAAATGGAGGAACTGCTGGTTGGACTAGTTGGTGAAAGCTGGATATGATGCCACGTGGCAGCACCAAAAACTGGGCATTGGGCAGACAACCATAATGTTAGGAACAACTAATGCTAGGTTTGTTTGGACATAAACTTGCAGAAATGACTAGATAGGCAGTGCCAAAGCTCCCAAGGTCCTATATGACTCAAATTGAGGCTCACAACTAGGAGATGTGAGGGAGAAAAGACATGAATGAAATTATGACTGCTATCATTAAGGAGATTGGACTTCCAAAAATTAACTTTGAGACTATCAACCATCCAAAGGCTTCTAGAGCTTTGTCTTAACATCTTGCTTATCTTGCTTATCATTTCTGAGCACAATGACTTAATAGCATATTCTTGAGCCACAAATTGCTAATCACAAGACAATATTAATCCATGCAAACCATCTCAGGCTGAACTTATCGTCTGAGGAACAGATGGGGGGCCACTCAAAGGACAGCCTTTGATGCAACCAATCTTCCCAAAGACCAAGGTTCAGTTAGTTCCTGTCCTAGAATAGTAGATAATTTTCTGTCCTTATATAGTCAAAAGACAACATCACGCATTCTAGAAACAAAACCGAGTTTTGCCATGGTCTTGTGGTGTAATCCTGACTTGTAAAATTAAATGCTTTCTCAATATCAACCTACATATTTGGTGAAACCGGCCTCAGTATACAAAAGGGCAGTAAAACTTAGATGTATATAGCTTCAACACTTTAACGGAATTGAAACCAAAGAACAAGTGGAGCTAGAATTCTCCTGAACAGTTGATCAAAACTTCACTGAAACATGAACACAGTTGGCTCAATACCTTGTTCACCTTCTGTTATTTCTGTACCTCTTTACTCCATGAACAGAAAAACACAACTGTGCTCACATGCACCCACACCACACACGAGCAGTCACAGATCCAGCTCAACCCATTACTTGTTCTTAAGATGCAGATGTGCCAACCATGTTTGTATGCTCCTACACCACACATGAGCAGTCAGATCCGACTCAACAACCTGTTACTCGATCTTAAGACTTAGATGTGCCAACCATATGCTCGTATGCACCTACACCACACATGAGCAGTCAGATCCGGCTCAACAACCTCTTACTTGATCTTAGATGTGCCAACCAGCACATCGTCGGAATTGGTTCATCCAGCTATGAGGACCCTAGATCTCTTGCTTCATGACTCTCAGCAGCGTGCACGCAGCTATTTTACATTTTGATTGTCAAAACAGTCCACAGCAGCAAATGGAAACATGACAGCAGATCAGCCACTTATATTATCAGATTGGCTTCCACAATTGCCAAAACAGCCTGTGGACAGCGTAGCAACAGCCATGCAGGTCTGCAGCGACTTCTTGACTGCCTAGAACAGCAAGGTCAGCCCCATAGGCCTTCATCAGGTCAGAAAACAGCAACGCAAGCCTGCAATCTGCTCCTGTAGACAGCTCAGCCTTCATAGGCAGTAACTCTGCCAGTCCAGCCGGCAGCTCCACTAGTTGAATCAGCTCGAGGAAATGTCACCAGCAGTGATGACACAAACTCTACAAATCAAGGGTTCTGAGTAACTCGCATTGGCATACCCAATGCATTGGCAAGTCTGCTCTAGACAATGCATGTGCTTTCTGTTCATCCTTTTTGACTTAGAAAGATCTGCTTCCAATTCATTTGGAGCTTGCTGTTGGTTGTAGCCACCATCACATAATGATTGCCTTGCTTGTGAAGTTGTTCCTCCTCCCAACCATCATTTTCATTGCGTGTTTTTGCTGACTTCCATGATCCAAAATGAAGTGGTTTGAGCCATCGTGAGTGAGTGCATGATGTACAGCGTAATAAAGAACAAACCAAGCAATCCATGATAGCCTCAGGATACTCTCTAGAAGAGCATTGGCTTTGATACCATGTGGAGATATGCTAGGGTTTGCAAAAGAAAACATTGAGTGCTCGACGATGACCAAAACACAGTGAACAAAACAACTAACACGAAAAGCAAAATTGGAGAATGAATTTAATCCGGGTCATTGAAGATTTCTGAATATGAATAAATGATGAATAAATGTATGTATAGAATGCTCAAGGGCAGAGTAGTCCAACAGTTCTAATGGATCTCATGGGACTGGATTGAGGGAGAGAGTGTTAAAGAGTTTCATCCTCTAGTGATGGATCTCGAGTGCAGCAACCATGGTGTCAAGGCTGAAGATGATGAGGATGCAGTAGACTGGAGCTGAGGGTGATTTAAATGCGGCAGCCATGGACCAATCAGCGTGGTAGCCTGATGTGGAAGGCTGTAAACAGGAGGGCACACCAGGCTGGAAAGCAAAATGCAGCAAGTCTCTGAGGTTGGAGAAGGTAAGCGAAGAAGTGTGCAGCCTGGCTGCAGTCTCTAGATGTTGGGTTAATGATGCTGGAGATGAAATACAGCAGTAGGATGAAACTTTATTGAAACAAAAATGCAGAAGTTTGGATGTCATCCAGGCGACAAATGGCAGCAGGGTGGCCTGCTCAGGGTGGAAATGTAGCTGTCCAGAGGTTGTGCAGATTAGGGCGGCCGCTGGACTCTGACTGGCGGGGGCTGGAATGAAGGTGACAGCAGATTGGAACCAAACATAGGAGTGGGCAGTCATTGGATGATCATAGCGGCAGCAGCTGGAGTGGGCAGACTGTTAAGAATTGGGATACAAGTGATATAAGTAACGTAGAACACACTCTTATTTATAGAGAAGGAACCAATCAAAAGTGTGTGGGTTTGCTTATGGGACATTGAAGTACACTAAGTGCATTTGAGTTTTGGGGCTGTTTAATGAGCCAGTGAAGGTTTAGTGTGTAATGCACAAGGAGGAAGAAGAGTGAAAATGTGTAGCTATTGAAAAAACGAAGCATGTAATCATGGAGATGGACATATTGCTAAAAGAGTAAGAGCAAGAGAAAAGAAGCATATTGAATGTAGTTGCTAAAAGAGTGAAAGCTACAAAAAAGAAGCATAAGCTGCCAATACAAATAATCAATTACGCCAAACCAATTTTACTTCATTTATTAGTTTTGAAAATAACCGGAGATACTCATTGTAAAATGGATCTCTCCCATGCAAGTTGTCAAGACTACTTTGAAGGCCTAAGCCAGCGATATCAACATGGCTTGCTGCTCATGTCCCAGGAGGCAAGATAGAGACTGCCACCATGGAAATATCTAAACCATCATCATGAGCTTTTGAGAGTGCCCTATTCGCCAAATGAGTAAGGACATATTCTACATGTATCAATGATCCACGAGGGCCATCCTTAGATGACACATGGCTCTCTACTTGAACCAATTTCTCCCCCCAAGTCTTGTTTTCCTTGGTGGCATTGTACTTTCTCATGAGATATATGTACTCATTCTTGGCTATCATTCTTGCACCTTATGTTTACATGTGGGACACTAAAACTCTCTCGAACTGCTCCGATTTAAAAGAATGGTTAAAATTCATTAATTAAATTGAGTTTTGGGGCTATTTAATGAATGCTCATGGTAATTTAGCTTAAGTCTCCTCTCAGGCCCAAAATTAGAATTAGAAAGGGATTGTAAACAAGCATAAGCTCTTTTTCTTTTCTTTTTCCCAAGGCATCCCACCCCAAAGCAACCAAGGCATTGGGCAAAGGGTGCATGTCGGTTGCTTAGTGACCTACCAAGACTAGAGAGATGATGGCCATCTTACCAAGGAGGCCCAAGTGTCCACCCTAGAGAGGACAAAGCATCAAACAAAGGGTACTCGTTGGCTGTCCAATGACCTACTAAGTCCTGCAAGGGTAGATGGAAACACAATGGACCGTCTTTTTTTTCTCTAAAAAAAAAGAGAGCTTTTGTTTTGATTTTCAAAAGATTTATCATTAAGAAAGAGTTTTCAAAAATTTTTTTGGTCGATTAAGTAATAGTGCCCCAAAGGGAGATAGGGATGGTTAGCCCTAAGACCTTCATAAAATAAATGAGCCCAACTACTATTGGGTGTTGACGATGAAGAAAATAAGCTATGTGTGGAAAGCATCTATGGTGGGTATATGGAGAGTCAAGAAAGAAGTGTGTAAAGCAAGCTAGATAAGCTAAGGAAGCAAGGGAGACTGCCTCGGAGATTGCCATGTGCAATGCTATGAATATGGTGGATCTAGAGTCGATCACTCTAAAGACTGAAAATGGATAAATATGCACAGATGCATGTTTATATGAATAGAATGTTGATGCACTGGAGCTATGTAAGAGGGTGCATGCTCATGTAAAATGCTATGCAATGGTGCCACTTGGATAGTGCTCTCGCAGGGGAATTGTTCACTTGTCCAAGCACCCTTTTACAATCATGGTCATCCTGACAATGTGGATGAAGATCCGTATAATATACATAATATTTGAATCAAAATTTGTAATCAATACTCTATAACCACCAAGAGAAGAAAGTGTGAAGAAAACTGCTAGGGTTTGAGTTGAGGAAACACAGTGTATGACCACAACAGAAACACAAAGAGAGAGACATAGACACAGAAAGCAAAACTCAAAACTCAAAACTTAGAAGCTCGAACACCAATAGAAGAAGGGAGAGAAGAACATGACTTTGAAGTCAATGAATAATGTAAATGAATGTAAGAGTGTACAGATACTTAAGGGCAGAACAATGTGTCGGAGAGTGACGTCCATCGGAGATAGGTTCTAAGTTTGTGACCATCAGTCAGAGTGAGGAATCTGCAAAATGATAATACCAAAAAGGCCTGGAGCACCAAATGTAAGTAGGAGAAGTTGTGGAGATAGAACGTGGCTCCTAGATGAGTGTGAATGCAAACTGTGGATGTCGCTTGGATGAGGAGGAACACCAATACTTGTTACGTGGAGGAAGAGACACCAAATGTAAGCAGTTGGAGTGTGTAGGAGCTGTTGCTTAGCTGGTCAGGAACCAAACACAAGCTGCAGAAGGTGATGAAGATGCTGGCGATGGTTGGAAGATGCCAAATGCAGCCTGGAGGAATGCGCCAAATAGTGGGTGATAGCTTGGAGGGCACTAGGGCATTGCAAGGGTTGATGGAGAGGTGGCAGTAGTCTCGAAGGTTGGATAACCATGTAGAGGTAGATTGATGGTTGAAATCTACACTCTAAGGGTGTGAAACTTGCACAGATGGGAATAAGGCGGAATGGGGGCAGCTTGTCTTTATAGATGTTGAAGGGTGCCCGAAAGAATTTGAGTTTTTGGGAGACCACTAAAACTCTCTTGAACCGCTTTTCTTTTTAGGGTTTTTCATTAACTAAGTGTGTTTTGGGGCTGTTTAAGAATGCTAATAAGTTGAAAAGCATGTTTTAGCCCAACACCCCCTCTCAGGCCCAAAACTGGGCCAAAAGGTTAGGCCAGTCATTTTGATTTTTACTTAACCCAAGGCATCCCACCCTAAAGTATCCAGGGCATGGGACAAAGGGTGCACATTGGCTGCCTAGTGGCCTGCCAAGATTATAGAGGCGATGATTATCTTACCAAGGGAGTCCAAGTAGTCACCTTAGAGAGGACATGGCATTGGACAAAGGGTGCACATTGGTTGCCCAGTGGCGTATCAAGCCCTACAAAGGCGGATGGAACCACATTGAACTTTTTTTTTGGGTGGTTTTTAAAAATAAGTGAGTTAAATTTTATGGGATGCGACCGATTGAGTAATAGTGACCTAGAAGATGGAAGTAGGGAGCTGAAATTGAAGTATTTTTCGGGCAACTTATTCAAGAAGAATGCAACATATAGGCTGTTCGTTGTTTGACTTCAGAGAGCTAGTAGGCCTATATTCAGCCAACTTGAGTTTCAGATCATCCCCTTCCTTTAATAGAGAACTCTTGAAGCTCAAAGTTGAGATTTATGTGTCGAGTATGATCTCTGGCTGCATATCGGTCGAGAAGGCGACTCCAACGCTCTGATGCGAGGGGGAAGTGCTGTAATTGAGAGTAAAACTCAAGAAGCAATCCTTGCATCAACTCAATATTGGCTGTGGCATTGCGGGCTCTCCATTGACAGATGTAGTCAGGGTGAGCTAGTTGAGGGTTTGGCATAGGTTCTAGACCAACAACGAGGTCCCAAAGACCTTGAGACTCAAGTACTTTTTGCATGAAATTTGACCAAGTGGTAAAATTGGATCCATTAAAACGAGTCTTATCGATGAATGCATTTTTGGCAGCTTTTCTATAGGAGTGGTAGCGCGAGGTGATGGATAATGGGAGGAACTGTAATGTGGGTAGAATGGGGCAGTGGAGTACACTTGGGAATGGGCCCCGGAGTGCTCACGAGGCATATGGTGAGTGTGCAAGGTGGATCCATAGGTAGGGATGGATTGACTAGGGATGGGGATGGTAGTCGCATGAGTAACCCAAGGAGGTGGGATGGGAACACATGGAGTAGATGGGAATCCCTACGTAGGTGTAACCCAAGGAGAGTGTGAAGACGCACCATAAGCTGAGGATGGAAACCCCTGCGTCTGAGTGGTCATGCGAGATGTGAATCTGGGGGTAGCGAGGGGGATGTCCATTATAGTCGTCCTAGATGCTATGGGTGTGCTCATTCGCAAAAAGGTGAGAGGTATTGTGTTAAAGGGTAACATTTCCCCTAACGAAGTACCAAGGTGTAAAGAGGTAGAGAATGGGGTAGAGAATGAGAAAGTGCTAGGAGTGGAGATGGAAGATCAAACCCCTAGCGTGTGATGTGGATGTGGAGTGTAATCCAAGGTTTTGAAAAGATGATGAGAGGTGATCAAGGTGTGATGTAGAAGACGTGTGATGTAGAAGAGGGTGGGTTGGGAGAAAATTGAGAAGTGTGTGTTACATGCTCAAATGAAACAAAAGCTGTAGATGTACTTTAATTATGTCTACTTCGAGAGCCCCCTGTATTGAAGTTCACATATGCAAAGCCATCTGGATTGTGTACCTCAAAAGAAGAAACATACGAGGGTTTTGATTTATGCAACTCAAAAGGATTGTACAAACCTGACATTGGACTTGGTTGAGATGAGGAAGATGGATCACCAAACGTTTCGAATGCTGTATATCCTCCATGATCAGAGAGGTGGCTAGCCTCACTAACCAGTTCGAATGTGGTAGTAAAATTGGTAGGAGGGTTGTAAACATCACCATACTTGCTGCGATAGTACTCCTCAAAGTCCTCTGTTATGTAGGTGAAATCTAGAATAGGAGTAGAAAAAGAAGGTGACGGTGAAGGTGGAGTGTCGTCCTCCTCATTGAGTCCATAATGTCATCTTAGGGCCTCCAGTGATGGAGAAGCCTGATAGGACATCATAGCAATTGGAGAAGAAGGTGTCTGCTACACTGTGATTCGGTTATGAGGCGTATTGTGTGCCTCCGCAAAACCAAGCTCCCCACAATATCTGCAAGATACTCTTTACAAGAGCACCGACTTTGATACCATGTGAAGAAAACTGCTAGGGTTTGAATTCACGAAACACAATGTATGACCACAACAAAAACACAAAGAGACAAACGCAAACACAAAGCAAAACTTAAACCCTAAATGTAAAACTCAAAACTCAAGCTCAAAAACTCAAAAGACAAACAGAAGGGAGAGAAGAACACAACTTTGAAGTGAATGAATATTGTAAATGAATTTAAGAGTATACAGATACTCAAGGGCAGAGCAATGTGTCGGAGAGTGATGTCCACTGGAGATAGATCCCAAGTCTCCGACCACCAATCGGAGTGAGGAATCTGCAAAACGATGATTCTAGAAAGGTCTGGAGCACCAAACACAAGTAGGAGAAGCTATGGAGATGGAAGGCGGCCCCTAGATGAGTGTGATTGCAAACTGTGGATGTCGCGTGGATGAGGAGGAGCACCAGCACCTATCGCTTGGAGGAAGACACACCAAACGCAAGTAGCTAGAGTGTGTAGGAACTGTCGCCTGGCTGGTCTAGAACCAAACGCAAGCTGCAGAAGGTGACGAAGATGTTGGCGATAGTTGGAAGATGTCAAACGCAGCTTGGAGGAAGGTGCCAAATAGTGGGCGACAACCTGGAGGGGGGCGCCAGGGCATTGCAAGGGCTGATGGAGAGGTGGCATGTTACATTAATAAAGTAAATTATGGGAAACAGGGCGAGGGACGACCGTCCGAGGGCCTTGGGCACCCGAACGGGGTTTAAGGGAGCCTAGAATGAAAGAGAGTCCAAGAATAGTAGGACTCACCAAGAGTTGACGGTTGGCAATCGGATCATGATGAGAGTTGCCAGCAACTATCTAGGCGAGGTTGGGAGGAGAAACGAGTCTCGTGCCACTGTATCTCAGGATCGTCAGACGTTTTCTAAGGACTCGACTATTCATTAGTTTAGTTTCATGAATTCACTTATGACTTACTTATCACTGGTATCAGAGCCGCCGTCGGGTCCTGTTTTAGCTATCGGGTAGCCGTTGGGTCCTGCTTCAGCCATTGGGTCCCAGCCGTCAGGTCCTGCTTTCGTCCGTTTCTCATGAAGGTTTTTTTTCGGTGTCATACGGGTCAGGCAAGAAGACGGTGCCTCCACATGTCATACGGGTCTGGCGTGAAGACGGTGCCCCACACGTCATACGTCATACTGGCCCGCATCCTGTCATACACGATTCATTTTGTGAGGCGCAACAATCAAACGGCAGTTTTTCCTCTGATGCTCCTGTGACGAGTTCCAGCTGCAGGTTACCATTGGACGTGAGAGCTCCATATTGGCGACGACTGCAAATTAGCCGCGTGACAGTTACAGATTGGTAGGGTACGAATCCAGGGAAGGCGTCACCAGCATACACGATACAAGACATGTCATAGTGATCACATTAGTTCACATGTGATCTCGCAGGGGGGGTGTTTAATTTCATCCTCATCTTACGGCTCTACCCGATAAGCCTTATTTCCACGCGATTGGCACAGTTTGGAGGAAAATTGAACTGTTTCTCACGTATTTTGCTATCACTAAATTATAAAGGCCATTGACATTTGCCCTATCACCGTAATCAGGGAAGTACCTCATCTTGTACGCAAATTTCTTATATTTGCTTTCCAATTGCAGTGTATTAATGGAGGGGAAAGGGAGAGAGGGAGTAATTGAGGGTTTTGGTTCTGGGGACCACCCAATGGTAGATCCCCATGAAACGGAGATACAAGAAGAGCAATGGGAAGAATTTTTTGCCACACGAGAACAATTTGATGATCTAACTGCTCGTGTGCAGGCATAGGGGGTTCAAATGGAAATTTTAACTCAAACACTGGCGGAAATAAAATCTCAATTAACTTTATTATTAGAAAGGAATAAAAATAAGATAGAAACCTCGGATATTTCATCTTCATCGAAAGATTTGGATGTGACTATGCGAGATCCTAAGGAACCCCACCACAAGTTGAGGGATAATCCAGTTTAAAAGATATGAAACCCCCTTAGTTTCACGGGGAGGAAAAAGATAGGAATAAAGACACTATCTTTAATTTTCTCCAAAAATGGGAGGATTTGCACAAACTTAAGAATACTCCACCACATCTCTAAGCGTTGGAGGCCAGTTTAACTTTGGGGCCAAAGGCGTATAAATGGTGGCAAACTTTAAAGGAGGCAAATAAAATACCTGAAACTTGGGTTCAATTTGAATTGGTCTTTTTGAAAGAATTCCTTTCTGAAAATGAAATGGAAAGAAATTGGGAAGATTAGGATTATGTCAGACAAAAGGGAAGACCCCTGCTGATATATTTGGAGGAATATCGTGAGATAATCCTCAAATTGGAAGGAATAGATGAATTTCAAAAGACAAGAGGATTCATTAGGGGACTAAATAAGGCCTGTAAAAAGGAAGTGAAAAGGAGTTCACCTAAGATGCTTGAAGAGGCAATTAAATTTGCATTAATCAATGAAGATAGTACGTGTCCAGGTACACTCACTAGTCTCATTGATATGAAGCCCAAGACTAAAGAATTGGAAACCTCAAAATTTGTAGGCAAATTTAAAAGGAAAATACCATTTCTTAAGGGCAAGAAACAACCTTTTGAAAAGAAACAATATGTAAGGCCAAAGCTAAGTCCAGATGACTTCGATAAGGCCAAAAAAGAAAAGCTGTGTTTCAATTGCCTATCTCCTAACCATGATGCCTGGAATTGCCCTCAAAGGAAAAGGGGGAAGATAAAGGAAAGGATAAGGACAAGGGCAAGGGAAAAGAAAAACAAATCCATGTAGTGCAGACCCTAGAATTAAAGGGGCATGAAAAGTATAAATCTTTAGAGGTCTTGCACAAGGATGTACAACACAGGTGTTGTATGCCAACTTCTATGTGGCAGTCTACTTTTGGGCCACATGATTTAGTTAGAGTGCATGGATTGATAGCTGGAAAGAGGGTTAGAGTCATAATTGATGACTCTGCTACCCACAATTTCATAAATTATGCACTCGTCAAAAAATTGAAACTTCCCCAACAAAAGAGTGGGCATCAATATATTCGTATGATGCAAGGTCAGGATAATAAAATATGGGATACAATGGTATCCAATTTGGAAATTGAGATCCAAGGTTATAAAGATAAACTTGATTTCCAAATTATGAATATGGAAAGAGCCGATATTGCTTTAGGGATGGAGTGGCTATGGGGATTGAAACCATCCTTAAAACGTAGTTATCATCATAATACATTGGAATTTGAAAGGGATGGTAAGACTTTTGTGATTTAAGGTGAACATGAAGTATCTGATAATCCTTTGTTGTGTTCCACTGAAGTTCAAAAGCTGATAAAGAAGGAAGCTTGTGAGGTATATATGTTATGGTCTCTTCCTGACAAAACACTTTTACTTTCTGTAATATAAAGCAACAATTTTCTTATATTTGTGAGTTGAATGTAAGAAATGAATTAAGTGGTTTGTTAGATGAATTTAAAGATGTGTTTCCTTCTGATTTACCAAGTGACCTTCCATGAGATAGGGATGATATAAATCACCCAACTGACACAAATAAGGATACACACCCTATTTTTAAACCACCTTTTAAGTCAAGTGAAACACAGCACCAAGAAGTTGATAGACAAATTAAGGATTACCTTGATAAAGGGTTTATACAACCCAACAATTCACCTTGGGCTTCGCCAATTTTATTGGTAAAGAAAAAAGATGGTTCTATGCGACTTTGTATTGATTATAGAGCACTTAATAAGATAACGGTGAAGAATAAATTTCCTATGCTCAGAATGAAAGATATTTTTGATCCATTACAAGGGGCAAAATTCTTCACAAAAATAGACTTAAGATGAGGCTATCACCAAGTAAGAATTAAGACACAAGATGTTCCTAAGACAACATTTCGTACTAGATATGGGCATTATGATTTTTTGGTGATGCCTTTTGGTCTTACTAATGTACCAGCTACCTTTATGAAGCTGATGAATAGTGTGTTACGGCCCTATCTAGGACATTTTGTAGTAGTGTTCTTGGATGATATCTTGATCTTTAGTAAATCAAGAGAAGAACATTTGGAACACTTACGATTGGTATTCCAATTGTTAAGAACACATTTCCTTTATGCGAAGAAAACTAAATGTGAATTCTTTGCACAAGAGGTTAAATATTTGGGGCATATTATCTCGAAAGAGAGAATCAAGATGGATCCAGAAAAAGTAAGGGCAATTATTGAATGGCCATCTCCAAGGAACCTGGAAGAGCTGCAGATCTTCTTGGGATTGTCTTGATTTTATCGTAGATTCATTCGAGATTATACCAAAATAGCTGTTCCAATGACAGACCAACTTAAAGGAAAAGGGAAGAGTTTTAATTGGGGAATAGAGCAAAATGAAAGTTTTCAAAAACTTAAGGTAGCTATTGCTACAGCTCCAGTACTAAATTATGGATTCTAATAAACCATTTGTGATTGAAGCCGATGCCAGTGATAAGGCGATAGGCGCGGTCTTATTACAAGAAGGTCGACCAATTGCTTTTGAAAGCAAGAAGTTAGACCGTGCAAAACAGAATTATTCTGTTTATGAGAGGGAGTTGTTTGCAATAGTACATGCAATGAAGAAATGGAGGCACTATCTGTACGGTGCTAAACTTTTGATCTTGTCGGATCATGAAAGCATTAAGTTGCTTAATGACCAATCGGATCTACAAGGGTGTAAAGCCAGATGGGCCGAACTCCTCCAAGAGTTCGACTATGAGATAAGGTATAGAAAAGGAAAGTATAATATAGTGGCTGATGCACTTAGCGGAATGCCCATAATAAATGAATTGAGTTTTACTCGGTTCACTTTCGATTTGCTTGAATCCTTAAAAGAGAAATGCCTGGTTGATCCGGCATATTCCAACATATGGGAAACAATAGAAAATGGGGATCCAAATGGAAGGGCCTCCACTGAGGAAGGAATATCTGAGGATGTTCAACAAGGAAATGGAGCATTAGGGGTTGCTCAAATGGGATTCAAGTGGAAGAACTTTACCATTGATGATGGTTATTTACTCTACAAGGGTAGGGTATGTGTCCCGAAAGATAAAGAAATAAGGCGCCAGATACTCTTTGAGTGTCATGATACCCCTAGCGCGGGACATCCAGGAGTTAATAAGACTTATAGTCTTATTAAAAGGCAGTTCTATTGGCCTGGAATGAATAAGGACGTCCTTGACTATGTGGTCAAATGTAGTAAATGCCAGGTTAATAAACTTGAAAGATTGAAAATGGGAGGACTTCTCCACCCATTAGAGATTCCTTCGGGAAAATGGGAGAGTATCTCCATGGACTTTATTGTTGCATTACCTAGAACATAGAGGGGGCACGACTCTGTGTGGGTGATTGTGGATAGGTTAACCAAAATGGCTAGGTTTATTTCAACTTCAACTGATGTTAAAACACCAGAATTGGCTAGATTGTTCGTAGAGAACATATACCGATTGTATGGCCTTCCGGCAAATATAGTTTCTGATTGGGATAGAAAATTTGATAGTCAATTTTGGTGTGTGGTATTTAGAAAGTTGGATATTAAACTTAGCATGAGTACGGCGGACCACCCGCAAACTGATGGGCAAACTGAAAGGGTTAACCAAATCCTTGAAGATATGCTTAGGGCATATGTAAGTAAAATGCAAACTAATTGGGAAGAGTATCTACTGATAGCAGAGTTTGCATATAATAGTGCCAAGCACTCTTTCATTGGATATAGTCCATTTATGTTAATGTATGGGTTTCAGCCTAGAGCTCCTCATGCAGTGGGACTGCATAAGAAAAAGGTTCAAGCAACCAAGGATTTTTTGGAGGATATGAATAGTATGTTAAAATTTGCTCAGGAAAATATTAAGAAAGCTCAAAATCGAGCTAGAGCTTATGCAGATCCTCACCGAAGAGACATCTCCTTTGAAGAAGGAGAATTGGTCTATCTTAAAGTGCCTGAACAAACTAAAACCATGAAAACGGGACGATGTCCAAAGCTTTCACCCAGGTATTGTGGTCCTTTCACAATACTTAAAAAGGTGGGAGAACAGGCTTACAAGCTCCAACTACCTGCTGGGAGTAAAATACATCCAGTTTTTCATGTAAGTAAGCTAAGGAAGAAGCTGGGTGATTTGGATAATCTAATCTTAAATGATAAACTTGAGAAGCTATTAGATGACCAATCTAACCCACATGAACCATAAAGAATATTAAATGTTCGTAACAGACGAACAAGGAATACTATTTATCAAGAATGTTTGGTTAAGTGGAAAGATTGTTTAGAAGAAAGCTCAACATGATAGCGAGTAAGTACCCTAAGGAAAAGGTTTCTCAATTTACAGTTGGACCTTTCAAGTATCGTTTTCGAGGACGAAACCGATTCTTAAGGGGAAGGAAATGTTACATTAATAAAGTAAATTATGGGAAACAGGGCGAGGGACGACCGTCCGGGGGCCTTGGGCACCCGAACGGGGTTTAGGGGAGCCTAGAATGAAAGAGAGTCCAAGAATAGTAGGACTCACCAAGAGTTGACGGCTGGCAATCGGATCACGATGAGAGTTGCCAGGAACTATCTAGGTGAGGTTGGGAGGAGAAACGAGTCTCGTGCCACTGTATCTCAGGATCGTTAGACGTTTTCTGAGGACTCGACTATTCATTAGTTTAGTTTCACGAATTCACTTATGACTTACTTATCATGGCAGCTGTCTCGAAGGCTGGACAACCACGTAGAGGTAGACTTATGGCTGAAATTTACACTCAAGGGTGTGAAACTTGCACAGATGAGAATAAGGCTGAATGGGGGCAACCTGCCTATTTATAGATGTTAAAGGGTGCCCCAAAGAATTAGGGTTTTTGGGGGATCAGTGAAACTCTCTCAGACCGCTCTTCCTTTTAGGGTTTTTCATTAATTAAGTGTGTTTTGGGGCTGTTTAAGAATGCTAATCAGCTGAAAAGTGTGTTTCAGCTCAACAGAATGCTGTCTCCTCTCAAACTCGAAGAAAAAGTTGGAGGGAAGCAACTCTCCTTGTCAATAAGAAGTAGGGAAGGAAGCATCTAAGTTGATCCTAGGTAGTAAATATTGTAGCACCGACTGATTGATTGCCTTGGTCAATATGTTTGCAAGATTATTTGATGAAGGTACAAACTCTAGGTGAATGGTGTCTAGCTCAACTTGCTCTCTGGTAAAGTGAAAATTTATTTCAACATGCAGTGTTTGAGGTGTGATAATGGGGTTACTAGCTAGTGCAATTGCACCTTGGTTGTTGCGATAGAGGACAGTCGATGCAACATGTGGGAATTGAAGCACTGCCAGTTAGCTCCTTGGGTAGATGGCCTCGGTGGTACCATAAAAACGAGTCCTATACTTGGCCTTGGTCGTGGAAGCTGCCACTATCTCTTGCTTATAGCTAACCTAAGAGATGGAAGCCGTGCCCAAGGTAAAGATGCAGCCGCCATGGGAATGCAAGGTGTCAGGATCTTCTACCCAATGAGAATTTGTGTACCCTTGCAAACATAAAGCATAAGTCAAGCCATAAGAATATTTACATCTCAGATATCTCAAAACACAAAGATTGATAAACTAATTGAGTATGCTAAATTTGGCCTAGTATGAATTAACCAAAGCAATTTCCTAGCTACAGATCTATAGGTATGCTCATTAAAGGTTGACCTAGGGCATCTTTAAATAAGTGGATAGTGGGATCAAGAGGCATGGCTACAAGTTGTGTTTGATCCTGGCAACACTGATCCTGCAACTAAAGAGCGTACTTCTACTGTGATACAAAAATACATCCCCTAGATCGAACTATCTCTATTGCCAAAAGGCAAGATAATAAATAGAGGTTTGCCATATGGAATGTAGCACAAAGCTTGGCCTTAATTTCTGCTATGGTCGTAGAATCTGAGCCAGTGATAAGTAAGTCGTTTATATACAACAGGATATAGCAGATGCCTTGTGAAGTGATATGGACATAGAAGTTTGGGTCATAAGGGGTAGAATGGTAACTTGTCTATCCTTTGGAACCAAGATTGCAGTACTTGCTTTAGTCCATAAAGAGCTTTCCACAAGTGAAAGACCTTATCTTTTCGATCAACATAAGAAAATTTGGGTGGTTGCTCCACATAGACTTTCTCCTCTAGATGACCATTCAGAAAGATACTTTTGACATCCATTTGATAGATCAGCCAACTATGGTGAGTAGCAAGCGCAACCAAGAAACGGAATGAGGAGCAAAGGTCTCTTCAGAGGCAATGCCTTACTTTTGTTGAAACTCTTGTATTACAAGGCAAGCCTTGTACTTATCTAAAGTCACATAAGCTTTTAGCTTTGTCCTAAAAATCCACTTTGTTCCGATGACTTTCTTATGACTGAGACGATCAACCAAAGTCCAAGTCTCATTTCAGTCAATACTCTTTAGTTTCTTTTCCATGGCCTCTTGTTATTGGGGGGTACCGAAGAGCCTCCTACAAACTATCTAGTTGAAAATGTACTATATAATTAGATGTAAACAATGATGCAAATAAAGCATGATATGCAAATCGGGCACATATTCTAGGGCTCTTTGGAGTGAAATCTAGTGGTAGAATCTCGAAATCTCGCATGGCTTGCTAGTATTAGCAAGGTAATAGGTCTTGTAGAGGGGGCCTAGGAGCTGAAGAATTTGCGGGAAGGCTAGGAGTGATAGACCCAGGCGGCGCTGAGAAGGTACTATCTTTGATAGAGTAATTTACGGAAACAGTGCAGAGTCCAATGTAGAAGATTGCATAATATCACTCTCATAAAAAACTACATCTCTCCTAACAATCGCCTTGTTTGTTCGAGGATTAGGTCTTTGCTTTGAAGTTGTAATGTACAAAAATCTAGGGATCATCTCCGGAAGTGAGCTTTCCTATCTTATTTAGGAGTATGTGCATGTGCACGACTCTCAAAGACTCTAAAGTGGAAAATGGTAGGCGGAGAGCCAAAGAACGCCTCATATGAAGTCCGCTAGGGACAGCCACAATCGGGTACTAGTTGAGGATGTATATTGAAGTATTAATAGCCTTGACCCAAAGGCGTTTGGGGAGCTATGATGCGAACAACATAAAGCATGCCATGTTCATGATGGCCTAGTTCTTATGCTTTACAACTCCATTTTGAGAGGGGAAGCTGGTAGAGGTAAGCTGGTGAGAGATGCTATGCTCTTGTAAAAACTCGTAAAACTTATGGGAGGTAAACTCGCCACCATTATTACTCCTCATGCATTCTACACAATGACTAGTTTGGTTATGAACCAACAGTACCCTAGTAGAGAAATAGATAAATGCATCATACTTGTGATTAAGAAAGTACACCCAATGTATCAAGAATGATCATCTTCTATTAAAAAGAAGTACAACGTGCCATTTAAGGTGGTGGTGGATGTTGACCCACAAAGATAAACTTGAATCAATCTATGCGGCGCCTCAGCTATATATATGGACTGTTGATGGAATGGGGTATGGTGCTGTTTTCTGAGTTGATAGGATTTACAGATGTCTTGAGATAGCTTTAGGCATGGAAGGTGCTCGACCATCTAATGGCATGACAACTCATAAAGAGAGTCGTATCCAAGATATCTTAAGTGAAAGTTTTGGATATTTAAAAGGCCCTAAAGTTTGTCCTACTTTGTAATTTACTTTAAGAGTTTTGGGCTATTTAAAGCCACTCTTTTTCTGTCACTTAGTTAATTGATTATGGTGTTGATGATCATGGCAGATCAATTGATCAGCAATCACACATCTTCTTTCTATATTTGTGTTGAGTTGTGAGGAACAACAAAGAGTGAGTCTAGCTGTGAGATGGAGTGTGTGCAAGATTGAGGTGAGACAGAGTCTTTGTGGCTTGATCAAGGTGGAGACTGCTTGAGGCAGATCAAGATGGAGTGAAGAGTTGTCCTGGAGAGGACAAATTGGTGACTTCATGGATTTGAAGTGCCTTGGGCTCTTGGAGCCGAAACTTGTACTAATCTTAATTCAACTGCTCTAATAAAGATGGGAGGGTCTCTTCCACCTTTCTTGGGTTCTCTTATCTGCTGTTTGAGTTGTGCACTAGGACTTTGAGTCTAACCTAATTGCATATTCATGCACTCTTCCACCTTTCTTGGGTTCTCTTATCTTCTGTTTGAGTTGTGCATTAGGACTTTGAATCTTACGTAATTGCATATTCATGCTACTTGTTTAAGAAACTTACCTCTATAAATCCTGGACATATCACCTGCATCTGATTTAGTTTAGGACTTAGGATGACCCCCTCTGATTTGCAGGACTTACCCTGTATACAGCACCCTTGCTGTATGTTAAACCCAAATATAGTTTGGGACAATTGTTTTTAGCAAAATTTTCTTTTTCTGTTTCTTCTCCCTTTTTACCAATCACTACACACATTTTAACAGCATGCTTTCTTCCAACATTTCCATAAGGCAAACACACATAGGTATGGAAGTATGATGCGAATTTCAGCCCTTGGGGCTGAACCATATCTGACATTAATTTAATGGAAAAATAAATCCAGAAAAAACCATTATACCATTCTCTAGTGGAGAATTACAAAACATAACCTGTAAAAATACTATACCATTCCATGTTGGAGAGTTACAAAACATAACCTTCAAACTCGGGACTCTAAAGTAGTATTATCTTGAATTTACAAAGATCAAAGCATCACAATATCACATAGTGACATTTTCAAGACAAAGATAAACCAAGAAAATAGAACACCACACATATTTCATATTAGAGAGTTACAAAACACAACCTTCAAACCAGTATTAACTTGAATTCATAAAAGGTCAAAGCATCACAATGTCACATAGTGACATGAACATCAAGTTTCAACTTGCAAGCCAAGCCTTAAAGAAAAAAATTGACCCAAAACTTTATACAAAAAAAACACCAAGTATTATATGCAAAGATTATGCACATCTGAAATGGGTTTCTCTATGTGGGTAACTTTTGGTACACTCGTGTATGAATCCAACTATGTTGAATAGTTGCACATGCATTTGGCTTTTATAGATGGTAAGGACATTTCTTTCTTGCTCCTAGGTCTTCCTCTCCCTCCACCCTCTGTCCTTCCTCCAAAAATAGGCCAATTCGGTCTATGGTGATCCTCTCCCCTGGTAAATGTGGTCAGCATGCCAAAATTAGAACTTTTAATGAAGGATGGATTCTACCATGTACTTAACCATATGGACTATCAGATGCTGGACTATATACTATAAGATTAATTACTGGAAAATAAAATATTGTTGATCTTTGGTTCATCTCCCTGATTTTTGTTGTATCTACATGCCAATTGGTTCTCTTAAATTTTGTTCCATGGAATATGATTAGAATGTCTCTAATAATGATTTTGTTTGAGCAGTACTGGATTTTGAAGAAGACTTTACTGCTTACTCTGAAGGAAAGCAAGTTAAAGATTGATACTGTGCCCTAGTGTGGGTTCACAATCCTAAGCAGGATAAGCATGGAATAGAAAAGCTTAAATGTCAGAAGATTATAATACCTTGCATCTTGTGCCGAGCTGCAGTTGCCCTTTGTCAACCTGCATACAAAGGAGAAACTTCATAGCTTCCGCAATGTTGGAAGTTGGGCAACTTCTTGTGAATGTTCCATCCTCTCTACTACAAGGGTTAGTACCAGGGCCTGTAACTTCTGTGTCTTGAGGTTCTTTCAAATTCCTTGGCTAGCTTTCATGGGAGAGGGTTTGGACAGATGACATTGCATCAATTGTTGAGAATATTCTGTGATATTCATGGCAATGAATTTTGTATTACTTGCTTTTAAATGGGCTTTTGGATGATATTTTGTACTTTCATTACATGTTTTCTCAAAATCATGGAATTTGCAGGTGTTTTTTCCCTGTTGTACTTGCAGGGAGAGTTGTCTCCTCCGTTATGAGATCTTGTCAGAATCATATAACTCAAAGGAGCAATGAAGTCAGGCGGTATGTTTTTCAAAGCAGCCAAGGATCATTCATTGTATCAGTATGATTCCATGAGTTTGTAAATTCATGTGCTTTTCACCTTTCTAAGGTGTCAATATGTTTTCTTTCTGTGGAACGGTCTCACATATACGCATAAATGATAAATCTCTATTCCATATTGGTTCTCAGACTTGTAGGTCGCATTCAAGCAACTCTACGAGGCTCTGTTGATGACATTGGGTGGCTACAGCGCATGCCTGACTTGCCGCCTGTTGAGGACCGGACAGATAGGTTTGTGCAGCTTTTGGGACTAGTCAGGTACACTATTCCTTTTTTGGAAGAGTTCCTTTCGATGATGCTCATAGAAACCGGGGCTTTTCAAGTTTGTGATGTCATTTATCTGATCTAAACTAGTTTCTTATTATGGTTGTCTCAGTAATGGTATACATAAGCTACCAAACAGTTATGTTTACCTTCTAGTGCCAGGTATTATCATTATACCAATGCATCTGATTATTTTTCTGTTGAAGCTAGTGGAACTTTGCACAGGTGGACATGTTTATGAGTTTGGAATTTTCTTGAAGCAGGTTTGTTCAGCAATCATGGCCCGCTTTACTTTGTTGAAACAAAGAAGTACTTCTCAAAACTGGGTTTAACTTGTCATATCGCTAAAATCCACAGTGAGGTATTTGTTCAAATTGCAAGTGCACAGATGAAATCTTTTTTAAGAGATACACTCTAGTTTGACTTCAGGTTCAGTTTGTGTGGTCCTAATGCCATGCCTTTTTCTCAACAGGCATCAGTTGAGACTAATGCCCTAGAATTGAAAAACTACATTGAAGAACTTTATTGGGGTTGTGACAAGCCTGTCATGTTGCTTGGACACAGCAAGGGTGGTGTGGATGCAGCTGCAGCCATTTCCAAATATTGGTCTGATCTCAAGGAGAAAGTTGCTGGGCTAGTTGTTGTCCAGTCTCCTTATGGTGGAAGCCCTATAGCTTCTGACATACTCAGAGAGGGTCAGATTGCAGATGCTGAAACACGGCGTGTTATGGAGTTGTTGATATGCAAAGTTATCAAGGTAGGACGAACAACCTTCTTGCCCTGAGGTTTATGAGCTTGTTTTATGGGTTTTATTGTAGTATGATTTTAGTTTGATATGTTAGTTGAGAACAATGTCACATTCAGAGGATTCAACTTTATGTTTTGGATATTTCAATCCAAACTTGATATTACTGTACATTCTCATAGTTCTCATTAATACTTATGTTTGTGTTGGGACACACTAAAACAATAATCGTTTCCTGGAGAAAGGGGGAACTTGATGATGTAGCAAAACTCCTCTGCTTATTGAGCCGGTTTGTCAAAAATAGCTCTTGCCAAGCTCATGTATGATTGAGTCTCTTACAGGTAGACACTCAAGAAATAATGTGCAGAGGTAGTATAAGCTCTGAAAGTAAATATTTGCAAGGTTGATAGCATATATCAAATATGTGGAATGTACATTTGGATGTGATGCACATTTGCAAGCCAGGGATAGGATACATGGATGGTATGCAATGTACATTTGCAAGTGATGAAAGAGAGGTACAATTGCATTATTTACATGTTGGCAGCCGATGTATGCTTAATATGATTATCATGTGGTACATTGTTGCTATGAGGCATTAGCTATGCTTAGTTTATGCGTTACTTTGTCTTGTTGGATAGAATAGTGTTGGATTTTAGCATGTAGATGCATCCCTTATGGTTTTGATAATGGGTATGATTCATGTGTGTGGATTATAATTGATTTATGAGGTTGGAATAGACATATTGAAACCAGCCTTCCTCCTCGGATAGAATGGCAATAACCTAATTTAACAGTAATTATGACAAGTAATTAATTGATATAAATTAAAATACACACGTTACCTCCTAATTCTTGAACAATGGATACCTTGGTGGTCCCAAAATAAGCACCCCTTTCGATATTTCTTTATCTTTTTTTGCAAATGGATAGAGTACAACTGAGATTTATCGATCTTTGCTAATCCAAGTGCTACTTGTTGTCATTAATGACCAGCAAGCCTTCAAACAAATTTGCCCCTTGGTTTGCTTGAGAGAGAGAGAGAGAGGGCCATTCCAGCTTTGTGCAAGTTGAGAGAGACAGAGAGAAGGTCGCCATGGTTGTTACAATAGTTAATAGGCCATTCTAGCTAGCAAGAGACCCTCTAGGAGCTGGTGACATGCCTTGAAGAGACTACAACAGTAGGTGACAGCCAAACAAACATCATATCTGGTGTATTCTATCAGCATTTGTTGTACACTTTGTGTTTCTCCTTGCAAAACCCATTGTATCTCGACATGGTATTAGAGTGTATCATTTTGTCTCTCAACAGTTGTAGTGGACTGAGGGAGAGTGTTGTCCTTCATGAAGGGATCTGGAATGCAGCAAACCACAATTGCGGATGCAGAACTTTGATGTAGACCACTCTGGCAGCAGTGTAGACAAGGACTGGTCCATGTGGCAGGTCTGGAGAGGAGAGATGATGGCAGGAAGATAGCAGCTCAGCCGGGTGGTGTGACAAAAGCAGTGCAGATGGCTGGAGTGTCAAACCACAGGTACTACATCTGAATGAAATTTGAGAGTTTTACTTTGGAGATGCATTACTAGAGGCCAGGTTGAGAGCAGTTTTCACAGTAGGTTCATAGAGTAGAGATGATGATATCAGCTGTCAGCTGAAGACAGCAGTTCAGCAGGCTGGAGTGAGAATGCAGCAGTGCACATGGCTGAAGTACAAACAGTCAGGTGACTACAACTGAGTAATTTTAGAGTTTTCCTCTGGAGATGCAATATGGGAGTCCTGGTTGGGAACACTACAGAAACTAGAAGAGCATTGGCCAATTGTCTTAGATGTTTGTCTTTCATAGAAAGAGCGCTACATCTTCTTTGTACTTGCCTTTGAGGCTGTCTGGTTTTCTTCAACTCAGATTTCCGGGGGTGTTTCTTTCTCCCAGACATCTGGGTGTTTTGTGGTATCATGCTGGCTTGACTGATTTTTCATTGTTTTGTGCATGGAGAGCATATTGGCTTTATCCCTTGAGATTTTGACAGGATCTCAGATTGATAAATATTCAGAATTTCATCAAAGTTTGCAGCAATGTTGTAGAAATCAATAGATAGATCACTGTCAACCAGATTTTTCTCCCAATGTATTTAAGTTTCTTCTGTCAAATCTGTTCTCACATTTAGCGTGATCTGCTGTATTAAAAGGAAGCTTTGGGATTTCACTTCTTCTCAGGTTTCCCACTAGAGATTCAAAATACTACGAAAAAGAAAATGTGTGCACTCTCTTAAGTGCACCCCAACCTTCTCCCTCCTTGAAGGTCAAGCTCTGAATTGAAGGTCAAAAAGTACCTAGGAAAATCCCCCTTTTTTGTGGTCTAATCATGACAATTGAATGATTGTGTGATATGGTACCATCAACCTCCTCATTACTTACGTCAAGTGGTAGTTTGCCTTTCTTCATAACGTAGTTTAATATAGTTGATTTTTATCTATTGTCTTTTTTATGATATAAACATCAAGGCTAATCTGTATAGTTTCTCTTTGTTGTGGCAATCTTTGTTGCTTCAAGATTTTGCTTTCTGGATCTGTTTGCTCTCATGTGCTCTCTCTGGTTCTGTTTTCTACCTATTAGCACATTCACTGAGTAGTAGAGGCTGGCTAGTGCAAGAATGCTGTTGCCTGTGACTTTTACCCTTCTTAGCTTCTTAGCAATTGTCAGCACTCTCAAGTATGTGTGCTAAAGGAACCTAACTGTTCAGGCCTGATTTGGTTGGCAAATAAACTGATGTAGCATGTAATAACAGGGTGATATTCGCTCCTTAGAAGATCTGACGTATGAGAAGAGGCAGGAGTTTCTGGTTAAACATCCACTACCTCCTGGTTTCCCTACTGTCTCATTCCATACTGAGGTGAGCATTGCTCCAAGTGTTCTAGCTACTATGTCACACATTGCGCATGCAGAACTTCCATGGCTGCCTTTACCTACTATTCAAGGAGCTGACATGATGGAGCCTATAACAGCCACGAAGCTACCTGTAATTGTACCTTTGGCAGCTGCCATGGCTGTATGTGCCCTCCATTTGGAGCTAAGATACGGCGAGAAAAGTGACGGTCTTGTGACACGGAAGGATGCTGAAATACCAGGTTCTGTTGTGGTCAGACCAGATAGGAAGCTCGATCATGGTTGGATGGTCTATTCTCGATCAAACAAGGCCGTTCAAGAATCTGATGCATCGCAAATGTGCGAGGCACTCCTGACACTTCTTCTAGAGGTCACACAAGGAAATTATCAGATGCAAGGTGAAACTATAGAAGACAAGGAAATAAGTGCAAGAGTAGATGATTGTACACAGGAGCATGCAACATAAAGTGCAGGTCAAATCTGAGAAGAGTTTTGGACTCTGTCCACATCAACTCAGGAAAATTCGAGATCTTGTGCATGTGACTAGTATTGGCAGCTCTTTTCCTTTGATATCATTTATTATGTGCAGATGACTGTTACATCATAAAAGCCAATGAGGTGTTCGGCCTATGTATACTAGCTTATTTGTATGTGGTGATTTCACCTAGTTGTTTATATCTCTGTGCATACTATTTGTGGCATCTAGAGATGCCTTTCTTTATTGTTCCCCTGAAATAGATGTATCCTAGATCGAATGCCGTGTAGGAGCATGGACTCTTATGATGGTGGTGTATACGGTCAAACTATTTCAGAATAAAATAGAAAATGGATTTGTACTGATAGGCCAGAATCTACAATAGATTGTTTCGGAAATCCAGAACTGTAGACTTAATAATTATTATCTTGTTATGGATACTGGGGAGCTGCAAAAGCTTCAAAACTCTAGAAATGCCAAGCTGTTTACTACAAAATGGAATTATCATTCTCTATGCCTTGTTGAACTTTTCTGATATCTTATCATGCTACAGTTCTCTTTGAAAGAAATAGAAAGGGGTTTAACTTGATAAAACACACCCTAATCATTTTGTTCATTGAGTAAGAATGTCCTCTAAGCACTGCTTTTTAGATCAAATGAACGTTTTTGTGATGTCTGTTGAGTTTTTGTTTGCAGTAGTTTGTATTGCTGGAGTGGCATTTTGTCGTCTGCTTTGCGAATTGCGGATTTGTAGTGTAGAGTCACTGGTATATAAGTCCAGTTTGCCAATTATGGATACTCGCTGTTTGAAATATTCTGATCAGTTCTTCTCAGTAGGCCTTTTTATATGGGTATAGATACTTGCTGTTTGAAATATTCTGATCACCTTTTTGTATGGGCATAATACTTGCTGTTTGAAACCCATATAAAAAGACCTACTGAGAACAAATGATCAGAATATTTCAAACAGTGATCCATATAAAAAAAGGAAGAATCTTTTATTTCACTGGTGAGCTCTCTATAGGTAATCTAGCATGTTGTTTCATGTCTTTCAATTTATTTGTAGGCCAGATCCATCCTTGGTAGTTTTGAATCTGCTTTTAAAAATTTGTTTTCTAGTTTAGCAGTTGAAGTTAAAACTTTTAAGTGATGAGTTGCTTCCACTATAAGCTAGATACTTCTCTAGATGATGTTTAATCATGACCAAAGGCAGCTTAGCTTTCACCACACGTAGCATGTTGCATGTTTGATTATTCATGAGGCAAACTCAAGTCCAAAGAACTTCATGAAGACAAAGCAAGACTTGTTTGCTTGCTAGAGATTTTGTCCCTTGCTTTGTAGATACTCCATCAAAGGCTAGCTAGGAAATGAGCATGCCCAACTCCTTACATAGCATTCACATGTTTGGAATCTAAGCTGTTGTGTCACTTAAGGCTAGCTTTTTTGAATATATAGTGTACGATCTGTTCGGAAATTACATCATGATGATTTTATTGTTGTTCGTGCTCATGAGAACATGTTGGGTATTGCTTTAATAAGAGGGAGGCATACTACAAGTTGATTAAATGTGTATTTCCTAGACCTTAAGTAGGAATTCCATCTCAACTTGATTGCAACATAATGAAAACTTGCAATTGTAATGTTGGAAAACATTTAATTGAAAATGTCAATTGGACATGTAAATCGATGAAGCATTCACCTATTTTGCATTGTTGTTGTCTTTGAGAGTTGAAAGTAGCTTCCATGACTAAAAGGTTAGCAATATGACCTTGAATCTTTCTATATTTTGATCTTGCAATTTTTTACTTGAACATTGTTTAGTATCCCATAGTAATGATGCACCTAAAGTAAACTAGCTAATCTTGACACAGAAAGATGCCAATTATATCAACGATTTAAGGATATATTGGAATCATGAGCAAAATGTAGGGAAGCATGTTGTTAGACATCACTGCCCTTATTTAGATCACCACTTGGAGTAGAGTTTATAGATGTCTTTGATAGGCAAGAAGTATGGTAGACCTTTATCAAGATGATCAACTCTTGGAATAAAGTTAATGTGTGGCTTAATCAAGGGAATATGCATGAGAAAGGTGAACAAGAGGTCATTTTGGGTGCCATTGCTTGTGCGCAGGAGTGATAATAAGTACTTTCATAACACTATTTCAAAGCATTGAATATTGGTAACTATTATCACTTGCCATTAAGTACATCCTTTATGTAAGCACTATTTCAAAATACCAAACATCAAAACATAAATTGTTCTGGTGTGGTATACTCAAAAGGATCATAATTAGAATCAACTGCCTACTTTCCTAAGCAAGGCTTACAAAAAAGGTAAAAGATGAGATGCTTTGCAAATGTGATGCAGAAGAGGAGATTGGGATTGTATTGAAGGCTTGGCATGACAAGCCATGTGGTGGCCATTTTGCAAGAGAATCAATGACTAGGAAGGCTCTCTTAGCAAGGTTTTGTTGGTCTACTCTATGTAAAGACACCATTGATTATCATGAATGTTGACCCTTGCCAATGCATGGGAAAGCCAACCAAAACTAGTGCCATGATATTGCAATCCATCCTCCCTTTAAAGCCATCCGAGGTGATGCATGGTCATCTTTCACATAATGTGCAAAATCCTTCTTTGTAAACTAGAATTTGATACATTAGCAATGATCAAATCTTGGTTTTTCTTTCCTTATCTTGTGACTTTTCACAAAACCTTGATATTGTGAACTTGTTTGCATTAGCAACATAAAAGTTTGATCTTCTTATTACTATTGGACTTCATCATGAATTGAAGTATGAATGCGAAATCTTGAGAAGAGTATAGAAATGCAATGATGCATAGTTATCTTTGACATAATGTGCAAAATCCTCCTATTTAAAACTAGAATTTGATACATTAGCAATGATTAGATCAAGTTTCTTCTTTCCTTTATAGCTTGCAACTTTTCATTAACCTTGATATTGTGAGCTTGTTTGCATTAGCAACATAAAAGTTCCATCTTATTACTATTGGACTTCATTATGAATTGAAGTATAAATGTAAAATCTTGAGAAGACTATAGAAATGTGGTTAGAACATTGATTAATGAGCTACTCTTTGAGTTTTCACTTTTTGCAAAAAATACATCCACAATCAAGCTTATTGATATGTTTTGGCTCTAGATATTTAAGCAGGTAGGCAACTTGTGTTGTATGCAATTGATAAAGCTTGAAGTGCATCTCAAGCTTGGTTGGTAGTCTTATGTGAGCAAATATAAGATATGATTGCTCATTTGGTATTTTCCACATGAGTGAATATGAGGTATGATTGCTCTTTTGACAAGTAGAGCAAACAATTCAAGAGCATGTGCATCATTTACATTCAATTTTCATCATATGTATTAAGTGGATTGCATGTCTCCCATGGTGCTTTCGAAATTAGTAGCAATTGTGGGAGAATCATGTTACTTCTACAATATTTGTAGCAAAGTTTCATAGCCCTTTGCTAACAAACACATGATACATCATAAAGGACTAGTGGATAGTTGTTCCCATTAATCCATTGTTGACAATCAAACATATAATTGGTCCCCAACGTTTCTACGTCTCAAATACACCACGAAATTACTCAAGCTACAATTGTAAAGTATCCCTAAATTGCACATCAGTGTGCTCATTTTCAATATGTAGATGAGTGTCGCATGTATTCTATTGTAGAATTCAAAACAAGTGCAAAGTATAGGACGATTGTATTGAGGACATGGGAGTAAGTATCTTGAAGCTAGGACAAATTGGGTGTCTTATTGATAAATTTGGTGCTTGTTTGGTGGAAAATGAAATTCAAAGACAATTGACTTGTGGAACACCTTAGCAAAATTGTATGGCTAAGAGTAACAACATGCTATTTGTAGATGACACTAGATTTATGCTCAAAGGAAAGGTGTGCCTATTATGTTTTATGCAAAAGTAGTCACAATACATCTTGTTATTTAATGAACAAGTTTTGCACAAAACTCTTGAAAGGCATACATTCCTTTTGAAGCTTACAAGCCAAAAGCTACTAGAAGCCATGTGAAAGTGTTTGAGATCATTACTTATGCTTATGTGGTTGATAAACATAAATAACTTGGATTCTAAATCTCTCAAATGCATTCTCATGGGTAGTAGTAACACCAAACATATAATTTTAACAAAAAAGACTTCCTTAGATTAGAGATGTTATGTGGATGAATATATACAAGTTGGAAAGGTTTTACAAGTGTCATTGTGGAGAAGAATTCAAAAGCCAAATTGTTTTGTCTATACCATCTATCACTGTGAATAGAAATTGATGTAGAGAGTGATGGAGATAAGGATACAAGTGAAGAAGAGCAAATGGTTTCTCTTAGGAGGCCCACAAGGCAAATAAAAGAATCACGAAGGTCAACATATAAGAGAGTAGCAACTCAATCCCTTTGGTTGAAGAATCTAGATTTGTATTCCTTATCAATATCATGTAGTAAGAGGAATCCACATTGTTTAGAGATGTAGTAAACATGAGTAGAATAAGGTTGTGGAAAAGAAAATTCATGTTGGTTATAGGACTTGGGATTCATGTAAACTTTCCAAAGGGAAAAAGGCCATCGATTGTAAATGAGCTTGAAAGATGAAATTTAACAAGGGGGAAGTTCAAAAGGCATAAAATAGGCTAGTTGCCAAAGGATTGTTTTAAAAACATGGAGTGGTTATAATGAAACATGTTACTTTAGTTGCCAAAACCAATTTAGTAAGGCTTCTCATTTCACTTGCAACAATAAAGAAATAGAAAAGTTACCAAATGAATGTATACAATGCTTTCTTAAATGCAACTATAAAAGTAGAGGTTTAGAAGGTGTAGCCACTCAGGCATATAGAATAAGAAAAACAAAACTTGGTTTCTAGGTTGAAAATATCTTATATGGGCTAGAACAAATGTGTATAGCATGGCTTGTAAGGATTAACTAACTTTTATATCTATGCTAATTTTAGAAAGAGTAATGTAGGTAATACACTCCACTCCAAGGTATGAAAACATGAGTGTGTTGGCACTTTTATACATGGAATCTCAGTTTCATTAGTATTTGTCATGCAAGCTTTGTTGCACATTCTTCGTGTTTCTATCTATAAGCCCAAAGAATCAAATGTTATCTATTGAAAAAATATTTTATCGAGACTTTGGGCAAATCTAGCATGCCTAACTATTAATATGTTTATTGGAGTCCAATATGGTCTTCAAAGGATGGAGTAGACATTAATTCTGATGCTATGAAAAACATATTTTTAATTACGATGTTGACCTATTTTATTACGAGGCTAGACATATGTTGTGAATCTTGTTGCTCTTTGAGCATTGATCCATGGATCTTCTCATGAAGTTTGCTTGTGATGAAGTCATAGTTGTTGATGAGTGTGCACTAAATTTGGTAGAAGTATCTAGAGAAAGGAGTGCCATAAGTATTCCTAATATAATGAGGTTAGTAGAAAAACCATGAAAGATATATATGCAAAATGGAATGGAGGCAATGGAGTAAGTTATGGAATCATGGATAGGATAGATGAGTAGGTCAAGCTCGACCAAGTTTATTACACTAATTTCATAGAGGTTTCTAGAGTCATCGAGAGGCAATGATTTATATGGTTCAATCTTGACTTTCTATAATTACAGTCACATTAATCGTCAATCATGCCTTGGGAACTCTATGAAACGTCACTCATATTAGATCGGTCACATGTGTACCACCAATCACTGACTCTAGTTTATGACAATTTAGAGGATAGATATATACTTGTAAATATAGATGATGCATTAAAAAAGTATATTGGTGCACAAAAGACAAGTAATAAAAATTGAAACCCTATTGTTTATTGAGAAAATTTATGAAGAAAATATTTGACAATTCGATTGATATCTTAGTCAACACTACATGTGAAGCTAATGTTAAGTTACTATGCAAAGTAGAGGTAATGCCACACATGCTGGCAATGCAATAAGAATGAAGTTAAAAACTAAACACATTTAGGAATGGCAAGACATGGATTTGACTAGAAATACATTAAGAAGTATCTCTTAAAAATAGGAGGGAACATAACTACATGTAGCAATCCACCATCTAATGTAAAAGTTTTGTTTTGGAAGTTTTGGAAGAACAATAAACATAGAAATAAAGGGGCCAAAATATCACACAATAATAACCTTGAAGTGGCAGAGTTAACAGCCACTTCTAAAATTGTGGAGATTGATTGCAAAAAGTGTGCTTCAAATGCTCAAGTTTGTAGTGGAGCAAGGTCATCTCAGCCCATTATCCCAACCTTTGGTAGATACAAGTGGTGTAAGATTCTCCGATGTAAGAGAGAGCTTGTATGACAAGAAGGATTAAGTACATGTTTTGAAAAGCAAAATAACTTGATGTTGCACCTAAAGGGGACACATTTGTTGCATGTGGCATCCTTTTGAATATCATTTGGAACCCAATATTTCAAGTTCCTTAATATCCATGGTTAAATTAGGATTCACTTTGCTAGACTGACAAAATGCCCATTGAATAGGATAGAAAACATGGTTGGAGACATGTTTAAACTACCAAGTATTTAATTGTGCACCTTCTTATAGATACATGATTGCATTAGATGTTGGACAAATAGCAAATGCAAGTCATTGATCATTATAGTAACTATATTTGAGAAAATATACATTTCTTTGTAGACCATTTCCATGAGTGGTCCATTGCAAAATGAGGAGGTTCAAAGAAAGTCACTATCATTATGTAAGTAATACTTTCAAGTATAAGAGTGTAGGAGAATGCATCATGACTAAGTATTTAAATGTTAGTTGTGTTTTTGGATATTGACCATGTGGTGAAATTAATCAGACAGTATCAATACATATATGGAATATTTTGATAACACTCTGACAAATGTGTAAGGACCTTTTATGCCAAGGGGTGTAGATTTTGGCACAACTAGCTTGGCAAGAATCCTTGATATGTTGAAGGAGTGAGAAAATGTGTCATATGCATTTGGGTAAAAGGTTTAAGATGATGATTGATTGGTAAAGCCATTTATGCTCCTTTTGTGTATGATTCACAAATGAAAATTCATGATGGCCTATATGAGGCACTCAGAATAGAGTAGCCATTTGTGCTCTTTTTGTGTATGATTGACTTGTGATGGGATAAAGTTATTGACATTTTTGTGAGACACTTAGAAAGAGTAGCTTACCCCTTTTGACTCATGTGAGAGGTCAACCCTTACAAGGAATGTGGAGTCACACTAGGCACAAATGCATGTCCCATTGCATGGTCTAGGGCTTGTCCTAGATTCAAAGTTTTGGGTGTCTAAGTAGACACAAAACAAGTGGCTAATGCTGGATTTTAGAAGAGCGTGCATTGATTACTTCCAAGGGAGCAAGGTAAGAATGCATACTTTCAACGAGTAAAGTATCCATATAGGGAAGGGATGTTTGGGAATTCTTGGCAAATTGATGTAGCAAAGAGTTTTTTTGCCCCTACTTAGTGGAAAGATATTGGCTCTACGACTACCAAGCTCCAATATGTAGATACAAAGGTGTTATATGAGAATAATTCAAAGCATAAAATTTGCAATCGATAAAACATAAAATTTTAAAAGTAGGTTGTGATTCATAAGTTTGAAACCATTTAGTAACTTAAAATCCAAGGAATACAAAAACTTAGTAACGTATAATTTGAGGTATGCAAAAATATAAAAAGTCGACGTGATCCATATAGAATGCTTTTACAAGTGCATGATTACAAAAGAACTTTACTCAATAATGTTGGGCGGTCGAGTTGTGTTTGCTTGCTTAGTAAACTCTAGAGGGAAGTCGTAGATGAGCTCACTAGGGAACTAATTTAGAGACTCCCACTCATATGTTCTATAGCTCTTAGCCATTTTACCTCATGTGGGCTACACTTCTTCCAACAATTGTGCTATCTTTTGTCTAGTCTCGTAGTGCAAATGCGCTATTTTCTCCCATCATGCATTAGCCTTCACTATTGCTCTCCCCAAGCATGTGCTTGTATTTAAAGGCTTATCTATCCAATTCATCTTTCTCTTTAGAATGCCTTGTGTATACACTTATTAAGTCATGTATAAGGGAAATTCTTTGTTATTTGGCATGGCTTTCTCCACCTCTACCAAGCATTTCAATAGTAGACAAGTTTTTCCAACATATTGTTAATCCAAGAAATTCAAGGGACACATGCCCTTGGTCCCCCTCACATACATCTTGGGCATAGTTGGCTTACATATTTTAAAGAGTAAGGCAGGTCTTCAAATGAACTCTCATAAAGGAGTAGTTAGATCAAAGGTCCCCGCATGCCCTAGCAAAAAAAAGGAAACCTCCATGATCCTTCATGGCATTTAGTTATTGGGATGCTTAGCCATTACATTGATAAGTGCTAGACTCTTAAATTATCTCGGACTCTTAGCTAAGTAGTGAAATACAACTTGAAACAATGTTACTTGAACTCATTTATCTTGAGTATTCTCTCCAAAAGGATATTAACTAATGGTACTCAATGTTAAATAGATAGAAAATCAAAATTGGAAACAAAATAGTTGCAAGAACTCACGAGCCAACATTAATATATATAGTTTATATGCCAATATCTAGCCATAGACTGATACAATCTTGAAGATAAAAAATTTCACAGTTTTTTGATATTTGATCTACATATTTGTTAGCATCTAGATGCCTTTGTATCCCTTCTTTGTTCATGGAAACACTATATATTCTTTCCATTGTTCTATAAGAAATTGCTTATGTCTAAGAATGTATGGCTTCACCAAATGTGGATGTGTGCAATTACATCATCTCATCCAAATGTTGGTTGCTTAGTTGATGAGGGTACATGCTATACATGTAATGAGAGTTTACTACCATGCCCCAATCAATGATGCCAATGGACACCCTCCTCAATGTTTTGGCAAAGTGAAATATGATGTTCTTTGTTTATTATGAAGTAGTTTTTCCTTGTGTAAATACCTCATCAAGGTCACGAAGCCATGCACCAAGGATAGGGTGTTTGCCTGGACATGTTTGAACCATTCATTGTCTTGGGAAAATTTAATAGTTCTAGCCCTCATAGGTGATGCTACTCTAAAGTGGACTTCAAAGTCCCATTTCTACATCCTTGCTATAGTTGACATGACTTTGCTTATGAGTGACTTTTTTTTTTGGCCTTAGTGAGCAAGATTTCATTAGGTTTTCCACCCACATGAGAAACCTAGAACATGGCTAGAGGAAATTATGGTACTTATTTTATTCTTAAAAATAAGTAATGTTTTTACATATGATAGCAAAGGAAATCCTAGTACTACATCTTTTGTTTCATTCTTTATTCACTAGGATAGTCATATGATGAGGTTTTAGCGCCAAGTGCTCAATGGCATATGATATTGTACCTCTGAGTTGCAATGAGTTACAACCATTCTAATGGATGTGGAGCATAGGATCACAATCATTTAAACTCTTGTTGGGAACTAATAACCTAGCAATGGAAAAAATAGGTAGGGAGCCATTTACCAATGATCTAATAAAGGACACTTAGCTTTACACCCTACATATATGACAACATCAACCTCCCTTCCTCTAGGATATTTTTAGTATAAGCATGTTACAATAGAATACAAGCATGTACCCCAAGGTGCTACTAGTTTCTAATCTTTATTTTTAATTCTAACCTAAGCAAATTACTGTAGGATGCAAGCATGTTGTACCAAAATGCAAAGACTTTCTAACTTTTATTTTCAAATACCAACCTAAGCACATTGGTGTAGGATGCAAGCATGTTGTACCAAAATGCAAAGATTTTCTAACTTTTATTTTCAAATGCCAACCTAAGCACATTGGTGTAGGATGCAAGCACGCAACACCAAGATGTTACTTTCTTATTATTATCCTTTTATCTATTCAATTAAAATTATTAATGTGCCATTATTTTAATATCTAGATTTTAAGTTTGATTGAATTTGTTGGTGTAGGATGCAAGCATGCCACATCAAGATGTCTAAAATATTTTTTGTATTTACTTAGAGAGTGTTGAGTTGACGAACATTGGGGCACTAGAGAGTGTGAATGAACATTTAATCTATTCTATTCTTGAAATTTGAGGTCTTGAGCTCCATTTATATAGGGTACTATATCTTTTGAATGAATGAAGTAGGAAACGATAAGTTTGCGCAAAAGCTTTGTAATTATACAATAAATGGGATATTACAAAGGTTATATGCCCTGGTTCAACATATAAAACATAATTCTATACAATCAAAACATATAAATGCAATATATGATTGATGACTACAAAAGAAAAGTAGAAATCATTTGCCTTCTTTAAAAGTGTCTAAAATTTCTTAGTAAGGATTGTAAATAGTTGAAACATGAAAGCAACACAATGCATCTAATTAAGGTAGAAGAAGGAGTTGAGCTTCTTGCTCAAAAGGAAGAAGGCTTTTTACTATTTGAAAATAGTTATTGGTAGCAAATGGAAACCCTATTGAAGGAGGATAAGTTCATGTATTGGTAGCTCATACAAAGTGGCTTTTCCCATTAGTCATAGTGTTAATAAGGGAAAAAAGTAGAGAATTTATGTGGATTTTGGTCCATTGAATGCTATAAGAAAATGTGTTATTCTTTAATGGGATTTTGGGTGAGGTTGCTAAGCATGATAGAGGCACAATATGTGATGAAAGTTATGGTGATCATGATTAAAGGTAGCATTTGTTTCCTATTTTATCATGATCTTGCGTGGAGAACAATGGTAAAATTTTAACCTCTTATCATTATTTCTTATTGAGGCTTTTATTTGTAGCCTCTAATTTAAAGCTTAATATTTATGCCATAGTCAAGTATTCTATAATGCTTTCGGGAGGTGGCAACCTTGTGTCCCAATCCCCACAATTTCCTCTACTCCACATATTTGTCTTATAAACTATATAAAACAAATACTATCTTTTCATGTTATTGAGGTTTGTGTTAGTAAAAGAAATGTGAATAAGGCTTATATTCCTTCATCCTTGGTTAGGGTTTTGGCTACTAGGAGGTTATTTGGGGTTAGTAGGCCTCAATTCTAGAAACATGGGAAAAAAAAACCATGGTTAAACGGTTGCTGGCTTAATGTAGAACTGAAACTTTGTAAGGAGCTTATAAATGAAACTTATGAATAGAAGAATATATTTTTACATTGATTGGTTTTTCTTTGTTTCATTTGACTAACAACATTTGAGGAATTTTGTAGGATGGATGGTTTATATTTTTAATGCATGTATTATTGGTTAGTGCATGTATACTTAGTTGTGGACAAGTGGATATATGGAGAGCATAATATGTGGGAGGGGGTAATGAGAATGCCCTTGTAAAATCAGACTTAAATGAAAGGTGATGATAATGAAGGAATGTGTTTTTGCACATCTATTTATATAGAAGAATGTCACATTAAAAGATCTATTACAAGATTTAAAATAAATGCAATAATGGGTATGAATATATGGAACAGGGTTAGGAGGAGCTATAATCTTTCCTAAATTTCTCCTTACTAAGTAGAGGAGCATAATTTCAATGCCTCTTTTTTTTTGAATGTTACGATCCATATAGATTAATAGTTTCTCTATGTTTGTTCATGCATATTAAAATATTGGTTGGTGTATGATCGGACATTGATTAATGTATGTGTGGATGGAAGGTTTCTAGTGAAAGCTAGATCTAGCTATGTGATTTCTTTCTCCTTTTGTAGTGGAAAGAAATGGGCTTGGATTGTGTGGTACTCATGCTTATTTGGGTGTTTATGTGTGTAGTTATAGGAGCTAGTGCACTAAGGATATTTGTGATTATGTGTTAGTTGTTACAAGAGAAAGTATTTTGGATGTTTGTTTGATCATTTTCGAAAGATAAAAATTGTATCTCTTTGATATCTTAAATCTCTTAAATTTTCAAAATTTCATCATAGGACCAATATTTGATTTGTTTAGCTTTTTAACATCTTGGATTTGCTACTTATTAAGTGTAAAGACTAGGATCTTCTCTTTGAAGTTCATTAAATCTCTCTCTCTCTCTCTCCCTCCCTCCCTCTCCCTCTCCCTGCCTCTCCCCCCCCGCTCTCTCTCTCTCTCTCTCTCTCTCTCTCTCTCTCTCTCTCTCTCTCTCTCTCTCTCTCTCTACACCCAAATGTTGTACACTACAAAGGATTTGCTTACAATCATGCATTTAGGTTTTGTTTGCATATATGCATTTAAGTATTCAGAATTGAGTGTTACTTTACTTTCAACCTGTATTTAATACCCTTTAAATATATTTGATGCTTGTAAATATGGATTTTTCTAGTGTTGCAATAATCACCATTCCTTTTATGGTGGATCCTTAAGATCTTAGAAAAATTACAATGGTTTAAAACCACTACATATTACCTATGGGTTATTACATGTCACACTACATTACACATGTATTATTAACTAATGCAAATTATTGCATTTGATTTCTTTATAACTTTCAATTAATGCCTTGTAATATTGGTAGCTACAACCAAGATAGAAGTTATGAATGACACCTTGGAAGAACAAGCTAGAAGGTGAGCAAGGGTGCTACATGTATGAGCCACAAGCTGGGAAGAGAAGGGAAGTCCACAAGAGGATGCAAAGGTACTCAGTGAAGCTAGGCAAATCAAAGATATCTATAGCAAGTACTTGAGTCCAAGATAACATGTGTTTTTATCCAAAGCAAATTTTTTGAAAAAGAAGTGGATATTATGGGCATGACATAGTCTTTTTATGTTGCACTACTAGAGCCCAACTCTAATTTATAGGAAAGTAGTCATAAATAGTCATTATGTCCTACATGCAAATTTAATCTTCCCATAGTGCAACACCAATTTTCCACCTAAATAATCAATAAATAGAGCAACATGACATATCAAAGGTTATAATATATCTTCCTTCTTACAATCAAGATTGGGTTTAGAAATGTACATATGCTCCATAATAATATATAAGAGAGAGAGAGAGAGAGAGAGAGAGAGAGAGAGAGAGAGAGAGAGAGAGAGAGAGAGAGAGAGAGAGAGAGAGAGAGAGAGAGAGAGAGAGAGAGAGAGAGAGAGAGAGAGAGAGAGAGAGAGAGAGAGGGAGGGAGGGAGGGAGGGAGGGAGGGAGGGAGGGAGGGAGGGAGGGAGGGAGGGAGGGAGGGAGGGAGGGAGAGAGAGAGCTTTGCGCATACATGTGCATGCATGCGCACACACCCCCTTCGTTGAAGGCCATAATAAAAATGGATAATCAATGTAAACCAAAAATCATGATGCAAATATATATAAATGAGTATATATCTTTTGTGAAAAATTTTTGGTACAAAATATGATTGATCACCAAACCTTTGGTACAAAAAATGAGTATATGTATTTTGTCAAAAAAAGTGGTACAAAATATGATGCAATGATATATACATGATTATATATATGTGATTTGGTAGTCCCAAAACTTGTATGTAAATTTATCTATGAGGAATGAGGATAAAATAACAAGAAGAATTGATCATCACCAAACCTAGAAGTAGAGTTGTTTTGAGAGATGATAAGTTAAGAATCAAAAGGATATTGCTTATTGTATATGTTGTTGAATTTTTGTAGTCCTTTTGGTGGTATTTGTGAGTAGTATAGTTTTAAATCTATACAATCTTTATAAGTATTAATTTACCAATTTTTAGAAGTCCTATGGCTAAGTTGGTTTTATGGGAAGCACTTAAGAGGCAAATCGCTTTTATATTTCTTGTTCATGACTCAAAGTTTAGAATCAATGCCATGTCCCTTGTGATGTGAGCATTATATTCTTTTGACCCTCTTCTTTCCATCATTCTTTTTCTCACATTTTACTTTAGCATTTTCTAGGGAGGTAGCATATCCATTGTGATTCCATCACCAACATATCTCCACTATCATCATCTTTCAATGCAATAGACCAAAAGATGGAGAAAAGAGAATTTGAGAGAAAGGGGCACTAAATAAGCCACATGTGAAAGCTTTTGAAGTGAAGAAGAAAAGGAAAAGAAGCCATCAAATGAAGAATTAACATTTGATATGTCACTTTTGTCAACTCACTATTATTTTTGGGTGCTACAATTACCAATATCAATTATTTGTAAAATTTGAGTGTAAAGATCTCTCCCATGCAAGGTCATAAATATTTGAAAATAACAAAAAGGTCTAGGCCAAGAGTAGAGATTTGTAAAAGTATGAATAGTCAAAAGGCTAAGTGAAGGCTATATATGTATATGTTGGGAGCAAGTAAAAAAAGTTATAACAATAGTCATCATACCACATGCTCACCTTAGATGTCCTACTATTGTTAAACCATAGATTGTCAAAGCTAATAGAATACTATGCTATTAATAATCTTGGCATATGGAAACCAATTAGTTAGATTGATTGGATTGATGATCAAACTAGCAACCACTATATTGATGGTCAAATCTAGCAACCACCAATGCAAGAAATAACATATTCTCACCTACAATATTATCATGCATTGATTGGAGTATCTACTTAAGAAGGGCAATAAATGAATGGAGATAGCTACTAGATGAGCTCCATGAGTGGCTAAGGAAGGATATGATAGATGAAAATAGCCTACGCTAAGCTATTTGTATGCAAATGGGATGATGTAATCTACAAGGAGGCCATGTGCAACACACTACCATTGGGGAACCTACAAGCACATTAAGGCACTATATGTCATGGGCATATAAGTGCTAATGTTGCATTTGCCACCACGAATAGTCATCATACCACATGCTCACCTTAGATGTCCTAACCATAGATTGTCAAAGATAATAGCATACTATGTTATTATTAATCATGGCATATGGAAACTAATTAGCTAGGTTGATTGGGTTGATGGTCAAACTGGCAACCACTAATGCAACAAATAGCATATTCTCACCTGCCAAGATTGTGGGAGAGAAGGAAGGAGTCTCGCTTGAAGCTTTCTTGCTTGCACAATGGGGGAAGACACACAAGGGTGGAGGCTGAAAACAATTTTCCTCTTCTTAGTTGTGTAAGCCAAAAGAACTCTACTACAAAGAAATAGAAGAACCCTATATATGGGTCTCAAACCAAACTCAACTAACTAAGGTGGCATACTAACTGAGCCACGAACTAGAGTAGATAAGGATAGCTATCATGTAGCTATTATTCATGGGCGGTGTACCAACCGCGTCTGCAACTGACAAGTCGGTGACATAAATACACAACGGTCACCCTGGCGTATCACGAGTGGAGCTCGATATCTCAACACTCCCCCTCGAGCTCAATCCCAATTCCTGCACACCAAGCAGGTCTCTGAACTTGCGCAGCTTCTCTGCGCCCAATGCCTTCGTAAATATGTCAGCTACCTGATCCTCTGTGCTGACATAAACTAGATCAATAAGACCTAGTAAAACCCTCTCCCGCACATAGTGATAATGCACCTCAATGTGCTTTGTTCTAGCATGATAGACTGGGTTATTTGCCAAATGTATACTACTCATGTTGTCACAATAAATGACAACTGGCCCATCTGTAGACTGATGCATATCATAAAGTAGCTTATGCAACCAAGCTACCTCACATGCAGCCATTGCTGCACCCTTGTACTCAGCCTCTGTGCTCGACAAGGCAACTGTAGGCTGTTTCTTGCTGCTCCAAGTGACTGCAGCACTCCCAAAAGAGAACACATATCCACTGGTAGATCGTCTATCAGAAATACTACCAGCCCAATTAGCATCAGTGTATCCATGCAGCTGTATCTGAACCCCAGTCTCATAAAATAGTCCATACTGCAATGTGGACTTCACATACCTGAGTATGCGTCTAGCCGCATCCAAATGCGATTTCCTTGGAGCCTGCATAAACTGACTTACCAATCCAACATCATAGCTCAAATCTGGCCTGGTAATAGTCATATAAATCAAGCTTCCTACTATGCGTCTGTACATAGTAGGGTCTTCCAGAAGCTCACCTGCATCTGCGCTCAGCTTCACATTCTGCTCCAAAGGAACTGAAATAGGCTTACAGCCTGTCATCCCATATTTGGACAGCATGTCCAATCCATACTGCCTCTGCAAGAGCTGTATCCCACTTGGTGATCTAATCACCTCAATGCCCAAGAAATAACGCAGCTCTCCCAAATCCTTCATCTCAAACTTCTGCTTCAATAGCATTTTCACATGAAGGATATCTTCATCACTGTTACCTGTCATAATCAGATCATCAACATAAATGACAAGTAGCATAATACCTTTCTCTGTTTTTCTCACATAAAGTGAGAAATCTGCCTTGGAAATCTGAAAGCCAATAGTGACAAGATACTGTCCTATCTTGTCAGACCATGCTCTAGGTGCTTGCTTCAAGCCATACAAGGCTTTCTTCAACTTGCAAACAAACTCAGGATGAACAGCATGCACATAACCTGGTGGCTGCTCCATATAGACCCCTTCTTGCAAATCACCATGCAAGAAGGCATTCTTTACATCCATCTGATGTAAAGACCATCCCTTTGATGCAGCCATAGCAATGACTGCTCTTACGGTTGCCATCCTTGCAACCGGACTGAATGTTTCTTCATAGTCAATGCCATATGTTTGTGCATACCCCTTGACTACTAATCTTGCCTTGTATCTGTTCACAGAACCATCAGCATTGTGCTTCACCTTATAAACCCACTTACAGCCAATTGCATTCTTACCTTTAGGCAAAGGTACCAATTCCCATGTAGCATTTGCTTCCAAGGCATCCATTTCTTCATCCATGGCTTTCTCCCATTTTTCTTTTCCCATGGCTTGCTCAAAGGAAGTGGGTTTTGGTTCCTGTATCACCTTGACCATATATGCATAGTGAATGGCTGTAAATCCATCATATTTCAGCCTATCCACAGGATACCTAACTCTGGTAGACCTGCGCAAAGTGGGTTCACTCCCAGGTGCTCTCAAAACTTCCCTGGTCTTCCTTACTCCAGGTGTAACAATAGAAGGAATACCCAACTCATCATCAATGCTCTGTTCTGAGCCACTGGATTCACCATCCACATAAGAGTGACCTGCATTCACATCAAATATGGACTGATGAACCTTCTCTTTTCCTTTTCGTGATACCTGCATACCACTATCTGCATTACTTTGAGAAGATTCTCCTGATCTCAATCTGCCTGTCCATGGTGAAGAATGTGAACCACTACTAGAGGACGCTCCAGGTCCACTAATATTTTGTGACTGCTGCTGTGAATTTTGTGCAGCATTACCATTTTGTGCATCTACATCATCAATCACATTTACTGGTTTATACCAGCTACTCATCTCATCAAAAACAACATCTCTGCTCACTGTAAACTTATGAGTAGAAGGGTTATAGCATCTATACCCTTTTTGCTGCAGAGAGTAACCAATAAAGATGCACTTCTCAGCTTTTGGATCCAACTTGGATCTCAACTCATTTGGCACATGTACATAGGCAATGCAACCAAAAATTTTCAAATGAGAAATATCTGGTTTCCTACCAGTATACCTCTCCTCTGGAGTCATTCCATGTATTGCTGCAGTGGGAGTCCTGTTCATTATGTAGACTGCTGTAGCAACTGCTTCAGCCCAATAAAAATCTGGCAAGTCTTTTTCATTGAGCATGGCATGAGATACCTCTCCAATATGCCTGTTTTTCCTTTCTGCAATTCCATTCTGTTGTGGGGTATAACTGCATGAATATTGCTGCTTTATGCCATGCTCCTGCAGGAACCTTGCAAACTCATTTGAGAGGTACTCTCCCCCTCCATCTGACCTTAGGCATTTTATCTGCAAGCCTGTTTCTTTTTCAACCATAGCTTTAAGAGTTTTGAAATGCCCAAAAACTTCACTTTTCTTTTTCATAAAATACACCCAAACTTTTCTGCTATAGTCATCAATAAAACTGACAAAATAATGACAGCCTCCAAGAGATGCAGCTTTAGTTGTCCACACATCAGAGTGGATTAATTCCAATGGCTTCTCTCTCTCTTGAACATGTCTAGGAAATGGTTTTCTTGCCTGTTTTCCAAACTGACAGGCTTCACATACCTTATGCATTTCTGCAACCTTGAATTTGGGCAATCCTGCAACAATATTTTGGGCCTGCATTGATTTAAGTCGCTGTACATTAACATGACCAATGCGTTTATGCCTAATATCAATATCTGCAACTACACCGGTCCCATGTGCAAACATTGCTGCACTCAATTCAGACATGTCTGCATCCAATGTAAACATTATGCCCTTCTTCTTTCCTTTTGCTATAAAGCGACCTTTATTTTTCATATCCTCAACAAAGCATCCATGAGGATTAAATCTGACCTGCAAGCCCTGTTCAACCATTTGACCAATTGAAACCAGATTCTTGGTGATATTCGGGACATGAAATACATCGGACATGTATTTCTTTTTCCCACCCTGCATAGACAAGGGAAATTTTCCAATCTGCACAATAGGATGTGCAGTATCATCACCAGTCTCCACAAATCCTGGTTTTTCCATTTTCCTTGCATCCTCCATCCATTCTGCATGACCTGTCATGTGGTTTGATGCACCTGAGTCAACATACCATACATCATTGCTTTCTTCTGCACTTGTCATAGAATTGTTCATGTGCTGCACCATGAACAAATGCTCATTTCTGTCATCACCCTGTCTACTAGAAGATGCATAATTCCCTTGTTGCAGTTTTCCATTCATGATGTCATTCTGCTTTTTATAGCAGTCTTTAGCCATATGACCCATTTTACCACAGTAGTAGCATTCAACATTACTGTTTGCATTTTGGCCTCTTTGCCATCCACCACGACCTCTTTGGCTCCCCCTGCCTCTAGAGTTACCACGTCCTCCTCCATAGGACTGGTTTTCTTGAGTTTGCTGCATATTCTGATTTTTGCCACGGCCTCCAAATCAGCCTCCTCTACCTCTGCCTCTACCTCTTCCAGCATTTGAGTAGAAGACAGCTTCTTTTGAAGTTCCTCCTGAAGAAGATGCACCACCATTTCTCTGTTCCTCAGAAATTAGAAGAGCAATCAACTCCTCAAAATCAGGAAATCTTTCACGAACTGAAATGGATGTCCGAAACTGTGCATAATCCTTTCCTAGACCATTCAAGGTCACGGAAACTAAATCATCATCTTCCACTGGCGACCCAATGGAAGCAAGTGCATCTGCAATCTTCTTCACCTTCATGTGGTAGTCATTGATGCTCATATTTTCTCTTTGCACATTATGCAACTCTTGCTTGAGCTGCATTTTCTTGGCTTGCGTATTTGTGCTATACATTTTTAACAAAGTATCCCATGCCTCCTTTGGCGTACTTGCATCCTGAATATGCACAATCATAGAGTCTGAAATACTGATAGACAGCCAGTACATAACTTTCCTGGCTCTCTCATGCCATGCTTTGAATGCCTGCATTTGCTGTTGATTGGGAACATCAGGAAGAACTGGTTCTTTTTTATTTCCTGCAACAAATTCCCAATATCCTTTTCCCATAAGGAAATTCGTCATTCTAAACTTCCATGCTTGGAAGTTGTTCTTGTCAAGCTTTTCAGTTACAATCTGTGAAAGAGAATCAGACGCCATTACAGAATACTGCAAAAAATTTTGTCACTGCAAAAAACACAGCTTCACCCTCACAAGGGCAAATCTGCAAAACTGGCGAAAGTGGTATTTGACCACACAGTCACTTCCTAGTGACGATTTTGCATCAACAGGCAAAAGGGATGATTCTGTAACTCCCAATGTCTCTGCACACAAGCATACGATGCAATCTGTGTGGTAACTTTTCACCGACCTGTAGAACAGTGGTCGCACAGCATAAAACAGGGCCTTTTCCTGAGTGCGTGCAGAAAACTTCCGCCTCCAAAACAGGCCCCGAAATGGCCTCAAATCAAAAAAACAGGGTCGCCAAGAGCTAAAGCTCTTTCCCGCAGCATATACTGCCCTCTTGCTTCACCGCGAAGGGCGTCTCAACCTGAGACAATGCACTCTTGCAATTTCCGGCTGTGCTACCTGCAGAGATCTGCTCCCAAAACAGAAAATGAAAGCAACACTGCTCCTCTTACCAGAACACCGCGAGCTTGGCTTGCTTTCTTGAGCTCCTTACCACGAACAAGGCTCTGATACCATGTCAAGATTGTGGGAGAGAAGGAAGGAGTCTCGCTTGAAGCTTTCTTGCTTGCACAATGGGGGAAGACACACAAGGGTGGAGGCTGAAAACAGTTTTCCTCTTCTTAGTTGTGTAAGCCAAAAGAACTCTACTACAAAGAAATAGAAGAACCCTATATATGGGTCTCAAACCAAACTCAACTAACTAAGGTGGCATACTAACTGAGCCACGAACTAGAGTAGATAAGGATAGCTATCATGTAGCTATTATTCATGGGCGGTGTACCAACCGCGTCTGCAACTGACAAGTCGGTGACATAAATACACAACGGTCACCCTGGCGTATCACGAGTGGAGCTCGATATCTCAACATCACCAACAATATTATCATGCATTGATAGGAGTATGTACTTAAGAAGTGCAAGAAATGAATGGAGATAGCTACTATATGAGCTTCATGAGTGGCTAAGGAAGGATATGCTAGATGAAACTAGCCTAGGATAAGCTATTTGTATGAAAATGGAATGATATCATCTACAAGGAGGCCATGTGCAACACACTACCATTGGGCAACCTACAAGCACATTAAAGCACTATATATCGTGGGCATATAAACACTAATGTTGCATTTTCCACCACAAATAGTCACTACTTGTATCATCATTGCATCAAAAAGACGTGTAGGGGAAATTACTCATAGAGTTATTCTTTCATGGTGCCAAAATGCTTATAGCCTACTATTGATACAAAAAATGTATGTTTTGCATTTGTGCACATGTGAGGATAGCCAACCCATCAATAATCTTCACTTTAGCTCAATTGTGGCTGATCTATCCAAGGGTACATCCAATGGGAGACATTGAAAGATTGGCTAGTAAAAATCAAAGGATTGTAGTTGTTAATGGGATTTGACGTATTAAAGGCATAGACTATGATTTCCTCTTAGAAAGACCTTGGATAAGGAATGTCAGAATTAGTGATATTTGGATAATGGATAAGTTAGTATTAGAATAGAGGCAATTTGAGTAGAAATTAAAACTTGGAAGACCTTTGTTATTGAAATAGATGCCATATCTAAGTCCTAATAAGGCATTAATGTTTCACCCCAAAAATAAAAAGAGTGATTAGATACATCTGAATTTGGAATATGAGGACAATTGAATGTATACATTGGTGATCTTGGACCTACTATTCATTGATGAAGAATTCAAAGAGGCCCAAGAAAGGTTAAAATCAATAACATCTAAGAACCAAGTGGGTATTTGTCAAGTCACCTTGAATAATAAGGAAAACATTGAAAGAAAAGCAATAAATGTTATTTATATTAATGCTACACATGATATACAATGTTATTGAAGAGATGCCTTCTAAAGTATCACAAAAGTTGAAGAGTTAATTCAAGCCCTCAAGTTCTTATCCAAAAGACTCAAAGACAATGTACTTGCCAATCTTCATCTATTAGAAGAGCCCTCAAGTTCTTACCCAAAATCCTTGAAGACAATGTGCTTGCAAACCTTCATCTATTGGAAGAGAATTTGGATTTTCCCACTAAGAAATGGACAAGGATACATAAGCTAAAGTTTTAATTCAATTATGCACTCTTGACTAACGTCAACCATGGAGGGTGGTGGCTTGTGCAGCCAACATAGATCCAACCTACAAAATAACAACTTATGACATAGATAGGAGAATGATAGAGCATATCCTAGTCAATCTTATCCTTAAAGGTAAAGGACTACAAATCTAGAAAAACATCATTGGGTTAATCTCTAAGCTTGTTGGTTGGAGGATTTAGAAGTCCTAGACCATGAATAGATGTAGGATTGAGTATGTTGTATTTGATACCCTTGGATATGGAGGCCAAAGAGAACAATAAACTCTCTAAAAAGGGCCAACTATTAACTCTTTTGAATCTAGTGCACCTAGTGAAAGAGATGTTGAGATATCAACTTAAAAAAGTTAGGAAATCAAACAAGACTAAGAAGGGAAAAGATCAAGGAATTATAAAAGAAAGTTGAACCTATGGAAAGAAAAATCAAACAAAAAGATGTCCCAAACAATTCACATATAACACATCACATTATTATAAAAGAAGAGAGAAAATTGATGGCTCATTTCCTAAAGGAATTATTGAATATGCTTGTCTCAATTTATTTGGACCTTAAAGTAATACTAGCTAGTGCCATAACACATACAATCCTCTTTGCTCTAGATGAAAAGCTAGTAAAGTAGAGACCATACCAGAAACCCAAAATTTGTGTAAGCTATCATGGATGTGCTAGACAAGATCTTGAAAGTACGGTTTATTTACAAGATTGAGCACACAAATTGGGTTTCTCCTAGAGTGGTGGTAAAGGAAAATGAAAAAACTTAAGAATATGTGAGCTAAAAGAAGGTTCATGCAATAATTGAAAGAGATAGCCACGTTCTTTTATACACATAGCACATGCTAGTTGACATAGATGAAACAAAGTCTATGAAAAGAAGGTTGCAAAATGTGTAGGTTACCCTAAAGTGTAGCTTTGCTTCATCTCAAACCCAAGTTAACATAGAAATATCCAAGGTTCACCTTGTGGGATCCTAAAGTAGGTATGCTATACCGACAAGAAATTTAAATGATTGAGCTTGCTATATCATTAGGGCCAATTTTGAGGCCAAAGGTTCCGTTTGACTAACTTTTACTAATGACAAGATTAGTGAATGGACAAATAACACAATTCCATGTGTGGCCAATGAAGGGGATGCAATGGCAGTGGAGAAGGAGAAGAGGAAGATGCATGAGAGAAGAGCACACACAATATAGGTGCTGTCCAACTGAACTGACAGCCTTATTGCACTATCATATTATATATGAATAAAGAATGGGTGGTCACAGTATACACGGGTAGGCCTAGAGGCCTTTTACCCCCAACAACCTCTCACTAAAAGGCCAATGTGGCTAGGGAGTGAAAACAAAGAAAAGAAAAGAAAAGACAAGGTGAGGAATTATAACATCTCACCCAATGCCCAATCGGAAAGCGAGCTATGCAAGAAGTGTCGGGAACCTCTGCAGAAGAAGAGTCAAGCATCCCTGAGTCCATGACATCCAAGAGATAAGCGATCCCGCAGCTCCATACAACGGAGCAATCCAAGAATGCTTCTCATGAAGCAAGCACAACTCATCAGTGCACGGTTGTAAAGCATCAAAGTTGCGCATAGCATCAGCGTGGCGCATATAAGACAACGAAGAGTAGTCAAACTCTCCAGAGTCAATCACTGAAAGAGGGCCAACATCCTGGACACTCGTCCAAGGGGGTCTCAAGACTACATGTGGCCTCAACAAAGCGGAAGACTGACATATGGCTGGCTGTCTAGCCTGCAAAACTACAAGAAAATGACTCTCATGAGCCTGTAAGGGGTCTAGCAATTGACCACCAACATCCTGATCCTGACTGCTATGCATAGCTATGTCATCTGGGCCAATAAGTGCCTCATTTTCAGCATAAATAGCTTGCTATAATGGCACTGTAGCTGCTGTAAAATCAACCATAAAGCATACTGAACGCTCATCAAGAGGGCTAAGAGGTGCCTGCATCTCATAGAAGATAGCATGACGGATGCGTATGACCTGCTGGGCATCCAAATCCCATAATCTGCAGGCCTTAAAGTCACCATCTCCATAACCAAGGAGGATACATCTACATGACATAGGCTCATATGGCATATGTACAGATGCTTGGCAGCCAAACATCCTCAAGTAGTCCAAGGAGGGCTGCATGCCACTCCATGCCTCATGGGTTGTAATACCATCCAAGGTCAAGCACGACGTCCTGTTTACCAAATAGACTGCTGTCATAACAACCCAAAAGCCATAAGACAACCCAGCTGTGGTAAGCATAGAAGCAACCTTTGCCTGTAAGCCATGAGTAATCCCATAATACCGTGGGCACAAGAAATCAATGCCATATTGTTGACAAGAGGTCCGAAAGCTTGGAGAGAGAACATGACTCTCATAATGCATCTGCAACCACCTAGGCCTGCTACCATCAGAATCCATAAACTTGTCAAGCATAATTGTAGCATCCTCAATCTGCACCAAGGGAAAAGCCCAAACACGATGGGTAGCATGATCAACAAAGGTCACAAAGTACGACGCTCCACCAAGTGACTGGGAAGGCATAGGCCCATATACTGCACAATCGACAAGATCTAGAGGACAATGCCTCGTACGATCGCCATAAGTCAAGGGGGCTCTGCAAGGACCAAGAGTATAATCAGGGCAAGCATCAAGTTCTGTAAGTGACATAGGAGGCAACAATGAGTCTGAACGAGACAAGATCTCCATCTCTTTGTGGTGTATATGGCCTAGGCGATAATTCCATAACAATGCATGTGGTATCCGGATAACTGCAACCATAGGATCTCCCACATGAGAGACATGCACTGGGTAATGAGAACCAACTCTGGCCAAAACCAAGCAACCATGACAGATCTTCCATGACCTATCCTGAAGAGAAACAGAGTAACCTGCATCATGCAATTGACTGACAGAAATCAGGCTCCTACTGAGCATGGGAACATGTAGAACATCCCTGAGCATAAGAGAAGTCCCATTAGGCAAAACTAGGTGTATGTTCCCTGTACCAACAATAGCATAAGTATGCTCAAGGCCCATATCAATACATCCATCAACCTCCCTGTAAGAAGAGAACCATGCTCTATGAGGGGTAACATGACAAGATGCCATAGAGTCGAAAAGCCAATCAAAGGCATGGGCCTGATCATTGAGCAAGTAAGCTGTAGGGAAACTAGATGACAGGAGGACATGCTCAACTGCATCATCATGGGTAATTGCATGTACCTCACCACTAGAAAGAGTGGTAATACTTGCTGCATTGCTGACTCTGCTCATGTCGAGTCTGTCTTTGTCTCTGCTGCTCTCTAATCCATCTAAAGCATTTTCTTTGAACATGCCCAAGCTTCCCACAATGGAAGCAAACAACATCTGAAGTAGAAGAACCTGTAGAAGATGACAAGGAATCCAAGTCATCATGAATAGGGCTATCCATAGCATCCACGGAGCTCAAGCAGTCGAGGGCTGTCCCAACATAAGGAACCTGCTCATAAAGACAATCATTTGCTAGTACATCAGTGGTAGAAGCATGCTGCAAATGCTCATGAAACCTCAATGGATGGGAGGACATAAAGGCATTAATCAAGGATGCAAAAGCTCCCACATGAAGAAGAGTCGTAGCCAACTGCATGACATAACCAACCATAGTATAGTAAAGCATAAGACATCTGTCATAGGAGCATATGATATTCAGCCATGAAATCATCCCATAACCATATGCATACGCATAGCTCTGCAGTATATCATGCCACCAAGGAACATCCAAGTCAAGTAAAGAACGACAAGTGGCAAAGCATCCTGCAAGAGTCAAGCTCCAGGTGAAGCCCAAACATCTATACAACAACATCCAAATAAGTGGCTCTATAAGGTATACAACAGTAGACCATGTGCATAGACGGGTAAGCATACATAGCATCTACTCTCTAACATTGACGCGCAACAAGAGCCCAACTAGCATAGAAGCTAGACAACAGAGGAGCAAGAAAGCCATAACTGTAAATCCCAAGCACTATCCAAGTCCACTGATCAATACGTATCCCGTATATCAAATGCAAACGAGCAATCACAGCTCAATAGGCAACTACCAAAACAAGGGAGCAATTCACTGCTCAATACCTATAAGTGCATCCAAGTAATAGCCAAGATCCATAATCGGAGCATCAAATCCCATATAGCATCCAAGGTCGTAACGGAAAAAGCCAAGTCGTAACGGAAAAAGCCAATTCAATGTCCAACTGCTCAAGGGAATACTCAAATGAATGTCGAGACGAGCTCAAACAACTACCATCCATAGCCAAAGCATAAAGCATTCACCAAGACATCATAACCCATACTGGGTAGCCTAGGCATAAACCATGTCATAGTAGATGAAATGCCAGTTGCAAAGAAGTGAGAGTCAAACCCAAATAGAGATCTAATCTCAGCTCAAAAGCATTCCAGAGCATAAACAAGACATGTGGCATAGTCCAAATACATCATGACATCATACCGAGTAGCCGAGAGCACCCCGTGACCAATAGGCATAACCCAATTGTAGCATAAATAGCTTTAGCCGTGAAGTTTCCAGTAGCATATAACCTTTGTAAACTGAGAAAATCAGTGCTCAATCCAAGCTCAAATCCATAGGCAAACCATAGGCATACATTCCCGTATGTATAGGCACCAACCGAGCATAATCGGGCATCAAATGCCAAGACCTGTAAGCATAAAATTGAAGTAACAAGTGGCTGCCCTATTTTGGATAGATCTGGGATTGTTCAAAACAGTCAATGGCTGAGCTAAATCAGCTCCAAATACGTCTCACATAAGAGGCATAACATCCACAAGTGATCTGGTATCAATGGACATTAGTAGAAGCATCACATAAGCCATAGGCATACAAATACATGCTGTCTCAGACCTGAAATCTGTTGCAGAATATTTTGTCATCAAAATTTGGCAAATCCGACATCACCATCGTGTCCGAAGCATGCCAAAACCCCAACTTAGACTCTTACCTTGCCTGAATCGGGTTCCAAATGCCCGAGATATGACAAAAAGAGTGATTTTTGGGCCAGATTTTGAAATAGGCACAAAAAAAACGTGAGTTGGCTGAGGGGTCTGCTGTCCCACGTGTCAACAATGGGGCCCAAAGGGGGCACAAATGGGGGCCAAAGAAGGCCTACACCAAGCCTTGATAGGCTGGAAGCAAGATCCAGGTGAAGGAAGCTCCAAGAGGTGTGAGCTATGGCTGCCCACAACCTGTGAAAACCTTGTTGAGCTAAAAACTGAGTGAGAATAAAGATCTCATACCTCGTGTGGAAGGCCAGGATGAGCTCTTGAAGACCCGCTTTGATACCAGTTGAAGGGGATGCAATGGCAGTGGAGAAGGAGAAGAGGAAGATGCAGGAGAGAAGAGCACACACAATGTAGGTGCTGAATTGATAGCCTTATTGCACTATCATATTATATATGAATAAAGAATGGGCAGTCACAGTATACACGGGTAGGCCCAAAGGCCTTTTACCCCAATAGCCAAATGCGACACTTGACTCTCTACTGATTCAACCCATATTCATCTACTTCTAGTAAAAAGCAGGGTTCGCAAACGGGTTCGCTTAAACCTAGAACTTGTTCACCTTGAAATCCTTCTCAATTCTTTGGAAGAAGGACATAAATCCTCTTCAAATTTCTCAAAATATAGTTATATTTGTTAAATATATGTATAAGATACCGTCTCAATGGGGGATACTTCCTTCTTAGATGATAATGAAAAGGATTTACTTCCTCTTCCTCCAAAATTATTTCCCGAACCCTGGTAAAAAGATGATAAAAAGCCTCTAAACTTATCCTCTCGATGTATTTCTAGTAAAACATCTTTCTTTATACTTGTTTCTTGCCTCTATTTTCTCTATTTTAACACCCTTGATGGGACTTTTAACAAGCAAAATTGTAGAACGTAGAAACTTTTTCCTCAATCTAAGAGACATTTGAATACTTTCTTATTTGCACCCTTTTTTATGCATTCATCTTGTAATTGCATTGTTTTGATACTTCATCTCCAATCTAACATCATTCTTTGGACACTTTCACTCTTTTCCACCCTTTTTTCGTTTCAACATCTCAAACTTCTTCCATGGATTCTTTAACGCAACCATCTAACTTTATAAAGACATGCACATTCTACAATGTAAGAGAGGATGCGGTAAGGTGCCAAATAACCTACAAGCTCCAAGATTTGAAAACAACCCTCTTGCAAAGGTTTTCAAAAAATCAACAAAAATAAGAAAATGTAAGCTCTCATTGGAGAGAATGAATTGTGGGCTTCAAATTACAATATAGAAATGACATGTCAACATTTACTATGTATATTCTACAAAAGATTTTCACCTATTTCCTTTTACATAACAACATTTTTCACATCATTGTAAGGTGACAACATATTGTCTTAAATGAAATTAGGGACTAACCATTTGAATTTGTGAAGACATGTCTCCGTAAATAAGTATGGAATTAAGGAATAACCATGCGAACCTTGCGAAGACATGTTTCCACCAACAAGTAACCATTGGAGTCTTTGACAAGTACACTTACTACTATCATGCATGCAAAGTTTGGAAACCTTATTTATCCTAATTGTCCTTTATCCTTCTTTGTTGTAAATATTTTTTTCTCACAATGTAATATACATTGTTTTAGCAAATGCACAAATGTATACAAGGTTGGAAGAGCTTTCTATGCCTGATCCTTCTTTGGTGTGCCCTTTGTGCTCTCTTTGGCTTGCTTGAGCCTATTTCTGTGGTATCCTTGTGTATAGACACAACATCAATTTTTAGTACTTTAATCAAAGAATCACTTGCTTGGGTCCTTCAAAAAGGGGTCTCACATCCTATGCCTCCTTACATGGTGTCCTCTTGGGGACTTTCTTAGGGATATTTTGTTCTTTTCTTTTGTGCCCTTTACACTCTCGTTGGCTCCTCTAGACCTCTTCCTTAAGGTATAATTGGGGATTATTGTCTTTGAAGTTTTCATTCTCTAATCAAGACCAGGTAGTGGACAATTTTAATTTTCAATAATATCCACATTTCTATGAATAAGAATCTTGATTGATTTGACTTTTACAAGCAAAATCTAGTCACCTTTGTAACAATTTAACGTAGACTACACAAATGAGATCATGGAGGTTAGATAACTTTAAACAATTCTTACAACCAAGCAAATAATTTACTGCCATCCTCTTCTTTAACCATAAAATTTTCTTTGAAACATCCAAACATTTGGTATTGCTCTTCATCTACAAGCAATGATATCCAGTTGATGTGGAGCTCAAAAAGTGTATAAAGTTATTTCTTTATCCTTTTTTAGTGGGGGATACATTTTCTCTAAGTATAGCATATAGTCTTCTTAAATTCATGTTTACAAATTTCTTAAGATCCACAAAGTAGTGGGTAGCTTACTTGTAAAAAAGAAAAGCACTTGCACTTTGACATCCCCTTGAAAATCATAAAGAGAATATATGACGCAGATCTCTTTAAATTTGAGATCAAGTATTACAACACTTTAATGTAAACTCCATGGGCAAACAACTAAGATCAGGGTATGAGGAGAGTTCAAATCATATGACAACTACCATCTTTTGGCATCCACTTTTTGGAAAACTTGCCTCTTATGATAGGGTGGTATGGCATAATAAACTTTGTTCACATTCATTTCAAAACTCCATGGGCAAATAACCAAGATTAGGGTGTGCAAAGAGTTCAAGTCGAGGTATCTCAAACAATAAGCAATGTGGAATGAGCTATGAGAAGAATAAATGACTTCATAGCACTAAAGAGTAGGTTTACGGTTTGGGTTTATTTTATAAAAGCAACTTAATAACACTAAAGAACTAAAGATTGGACCAAAAGTAGCACAAAAAATATAACAAAATGATCCCACATCACATAAAGGATCAATGTCAAAGTTGTTAACTTTATAAGAGTATGACAAAAGTTCATTTTTTCTACATACAATGTCATAGGCATCTTGAATACCAATCTAAACTATATCATTGCCTTTTATCCTCTCATTGTCTAAGAAAGTTCATATTCTTTGATGAAGCTCTTTTATTTATTGGTTGCAACATAGATCTTGAGCCATATTTCTTGATATAGTCTTTGCGTGCCACTGGAAAAAAACTATAGACAAATGAAATAGAAGGGTATTTACATTTGCTCCAATGGAATGCCAAACAAATAGTCTACGAGCAAACAAGTCTAATTTTTAACTACATTTGCTCACTCTTTCCAAATAAATCAAAACACAAAAAATCATCCATGCCAAGAAGCCAAAATAAGTATAGATACCAAATGACACAACAAATCCAAGTCCATAGACTTCAAAACATCACTATCAATAGGTGCAAACCAAGCATAGATGTTTAAACAATAAAAGCAACAAAATATCCCTACTAGCACTACCACATATCAAAGTTAGCTAGATGCTCACTAATCATATGGAGATAGTCCTCCCAAAACATCCATCATATCATCACCTTCCTTGCTACCTACCCTAGCGACCTCCTCAATCTACCTCTTCTTAGGATGAAGAGGCAAAACATGTGATGAGACTAATGCCCCATCACCATCCATTGAGACACAGAGACGTCCTGCCAAAACATCCATCATATCATCACCTTCCTTGCTACTTGATAGTGACCTCCTCAATCTACCTCTTCTTAGGATGAAGAAGAGGCCAAACATGTGATGAGACCAATGCCCCATCACCATCCATTGAGACATAGAGACATCCTGTTTGGAGGTAGGCTTGTAGTAATGGAGTGATACCACAACCCAACTCGAGGGTGACCCCCCATGACAACAAAGAACCTCCAAGTAACATGCCACAAATGTGCAACTCCTCTGCATGGGCTCCCTCAAATCATCCCCATAACTTTCATGTGCTTTGCTCTCGAGAGGTAAATGGTGGTAGACAACTAAGTCTAAGGGTCCAAGTCAAAGTACCTCAAGGACTGGATGACTAAAATCCAAATATGCAGGTGGCTTGTATCCATACCAATTCAAACAAAAACCAACATGGAGGAAAAACACTACATAGCAACAAGAAAATCATTAACCCATTGCCTCGTTCCATAAAAATATTGTCAAAATCACATGCTCTGAGTGTGAAGAGTACCTCCACTCTAGCACTTTCCAGTTCCATATAGCCATAAGGAGAATGATGCAACAATAGGATACGATGCCAAATCTCCATACCAAAGATGCACGCATATCTCTCTATCCATTCCACACAAGGTCCTGCAAAACACAAAGTTCTTACAAGTAAGCACATGTCTAAGTGTAGCACTGCATCCCATGAGAAGCATCATAGAAGCACAACACCTATAGTGGATGAGATCATCGATAACCATCCATAATGTGATGACAAGGCCATACCCAAAGATATACCAAAATGCACATGGTCCTTTGATAGCCTACTATCCCACAGTGGACGTGATGGGGATCCATGAAGCATGTCACCGAATGGAAGATCTAAGAAAATCATGTTTGTAATCCAACCAACGGACTTCCCATTAACGGCTATACTCTCTGCCCTTTGGACAATTAGCCCTCATGTGCTTGTGGACGTGTGTATACTAGGTTCTTCATCCCACATGTGAAGCCACTCCCAATCATGACATAATCACCTGCAATGGCAAAGTAGCAGTGACCACTACTAGATGGCATAAAAGCATAGTTGTGTTTCAAAACAAAAACAAAATTAATGGTCTTTTTGGCCATGTGTGTGCTTTCTCTAGCACCTACATACTCATTGGTCAACAACCTTGCATCTATGAACAAGATACAAAAAGAAAATAGTCAACCCATGTTGGAGATGTTTGGTCACCCTGCAAAATGAAGTCATCCTCATCATTCATGGTGTTGCTTGTATCATGTGAAGCCCTCTCCACATGATCACAATCTCATTGTCTTCACATTCCTTCGCATGTGGCATAGCATAACACCAAAACCATAGTAAGGATTCTCAATTGTCCTCCCAAAGTCAAGTGATAATATGCAAAAGCAACAACAATGTCAAGTTACCTCTCAAAGCTAAGGCCATCTTCTCATCATCCGCTCCACCATTGTCTTGTTGCACATGTGCCAAAAGCCCTCTTTCTCTCTCCAAAAACTCCCCTTTACTCATATCAATCCACCATGGGCATTTCTCTAGCTCTCACTATGAGAGAGATTGCATATCGGGAGTGCACATTGTTGTTGCTTCATTAGCAAGTGATAGCCAAGTCTTACATGCCACTGGAAGGGAAGGCAAGTGGCCACCTTCCCTTAAGAATATAAAAAACTCGCCAAAAAAATGAGATCTTAGTAGTCCCAATAAAAGCCAAACCAAGTTATTTTATAACAAAGATAAACTCTCACCTATGTAGCACTCTTTGGGTAGCCATTTGAATAACATCAACTTTTCAAGTTCTTGACCTTGTTACCCCTCTCTTGTGCCTCAAGAAGCGATACCGCACCTCAATGTGTTTCGTCTTTGCATGGAAGACCGAATTCTTAGCTAACTGAATAGCACTCATAGAATCCAAATGTAGTGTAGGGTTAGATTCAATACCAAGGTCATGAACCAAACTGCCTAACCATATGGCCTTCTTGCAAGCCTCAGTGGCTACAACATACTCGACCTCAGTGGTGGAAAGAGTTGTACACTTCTGCACCCTGGACATCCAAGAGACATCACCTCTAGCATAGGTGAACACATAGCTAGAAGTGGACTTCCTACTATCTGCATGTCTTGCATAATTAGAGTCAGTGTACCCCACGAGTCTCATATCGTGGCTGCCATAGCATATGCACATATTTGCAGTGCCCTTGAGATACCTCATGATACCCTTCACGGCATCCCAATGCTTCTTGCAAGGTGTAGCCATATACCGTTGGTGAGTAAAAATGAGCAACCGAGGACATGATGCTTCATGAAGTCAAGTGGGGTCACACATGCAAATATCATTTTTTTGTCTTTCTAACACTTATGCGTAGAGGGAGTCGGGTTGATAAATGGAAATCCCACGTGGTATCATGCATGTTCGACACGTGGTTGAGATGTTTCAGTTTTGAGACACACACTCTATGCAGGAAGAGAAGAAAATGTGTTCCCATTTCCAATTTTGAGTCCCCGAGCAAAATTTTAAGTGGCAAGGGGCATGTTTGCCATTTAGCAATTGAGGGGAAGCAAGGGGCAACTTGAAAAATTAAGGGAAAAAGCAAAAATGTGAGCAGTTCTTCTTGGGGAAAAAAGAGAAGAGGAGTGTTGGACACAATACAACACAACAAGAGAGAGAGAGAGAGAGAGAGAGAGAGAGAGAGAGAGAGAGAGAGAGAGAGAGAGAGAGAGAGAGAGAGAGAGAGAGAGAGAGAGAGAGAGAGAGAGAGAGAGAGAGAGAGAGAGAGAGAGAGAGAGAGAGAGAGAGAGAGAGAGAGAGAGAGAGAGAGAGAGAGAGAGGGGGGGGAGGGAGGGAGAGGGAGAAGAAGAATCTTGCAAGCTGAAGAAGGGAGAAATCTGAAGCTTGGAAGAAGAAGAACAAACTGTTAGAAGAAACAGACTCTGAAGTTGAAGTTATTGGAGCTGAGAAGTAGGATGGCAGAGCTGCTGAAGTCATTGGGCTGATGCGAGTTCTCAGTTCTTAGATGATGGTAATAAGAGTCTCCTTTTGTCTTGTTTTCTTCTACTGCTTTGTGGGGCAGAGAGTTTGCATATTAGTTCTGGCATAGGGATATGAGTGAAAGACAATAGAGGGCTGCTCTTCTTCACGATGAGAGTGATGTTTGCTAGTACTTGAGTGAGGCTTCCCATCAGTAAAGAAGAATGGAAGTGAAAGGTCTCTACATTTAGAACTGGGTATGTAATAGGGAATATGTATTATCGTCGAATGTTGAATGCACGAGCTTAAGTTATTGGAAAATCTGAAAGGATTTGCAGCCAAGAAGATAATGGATCAGAGTTTGTAAAGTTCAAAGCTCCCATGACACTTCATCAATGCAAGATCAGGCTTTTGGAACAGAGAAGTTGTGTTTGTTGTATAAAACGTGCAGGAATTTATGACTCCAGACTGTGCAGAGCTATTTCAGGGTATTAGATCAAGGAATTTGACTCTGAGTTGTTCTGAAGAGTCGTGATTTGGAAAGAGAGCTACAACTTTCGTTTTTTAAGCTTGGCGATCCAAGGTCTGGTTAGAAAGTTATGAGCTGTTCTGTGTGTAATGCTCTATGAAGCAGTTTCTGTGCTTTATGAGGCAATTTCCATGCTTTATGAGGAAACTGGTGAATTCAACAACTTCTACAATACCAACTTGGTTTCCCGTGGAAGTCATCATGATTATCCATTGATATATCAATGCAAACTTGGTTTTGATGTAGTAATGGAATGTCTATAGCTATGAAATGCTTGTAGCAGTTGAATGGGCATGAAAATTTGTCTTATAAAGCTTTGAATCCCTGAGTATTTGATTTGTATTTATGTGTGCTTTGAAGGAAGAATGACAGAGAAGGTCTACAATTGATTTTGTACTGCTTGAAGCGATCATGCTTTGTGGAACAGTTTGCTGCATGGGGTTGCCATCCCAAAAAAATAGGAGTTGTGTGAATATGAAAGCTCTTGTTGTTAGAGTCTATGCCATGGTTGTTTCCGCATCAGATCTTCTCTAAATGTGGTAAAATCTGAGCTTGAAAGTTTAACCTGTTTAAGTGTTGAGTGGAAGTATCAATAAGGAGAAAGTGATTAGGAATTTTTGATCATGTGTTCAGTGATGTCGTCTCGTTGGTTTTGTTGAGGGAAGATCCTCGGTCTTTATCCTGTGGTGTTGTCTTGGGGGTTGTTAGAGGCCAACTACCCAATTCACCCACCATAGATTGGTTCCCCCATTGAGGATCTATCGTGTTGAAGTTCTCTTGTTGATCAATGTAAGGTTTGGAAACCAACTTGTACACAAACTCAAGCATGGCGGCTTTTGGGAAGTGTAAGGTTTGGAAACCAACATGTACACAAACTCAAGCATGGCGGCTTTTGGATATGAACCCTTCTTTGATACTGAAAATGAGGACGCTAATTAGTTTATCAAGAGATTGGAGTGGTTGGATTACCAAGATCGAAGAGACACTGATGCAGATAAGCTTCGAATGATCATCATGCTGCTTGAAGGTTTTGCAAGATTATGGTGGAACTCACTGAATGAAGAGACAAGGGTGAATTGGAATGAAGTCAAAAATGAGTTCCTTACAAAGTTTGCAACTAAGCAAACTCCTGAAAGTTTATGGAAATCTTTGGAGAAGATGTTTCAGGGAGAAAATGAGGAAGTGTCTAAATTTGCAGCGAGATTTGAAGCAAAATGGATAGAAATTGCATAGAGTATGGAGCAACCTCCCATGATGTTCTTGAAAAAGGACAAGTTTGTCTCATTTCTCAAACCTGAAATTAGAGAAAAAATTCTGATTAAATACCCTGATACATATGAAGATGCAGTCAAATTAGCCAAGGAAAAGCAAAGGAAAATACAATTGAGGTCGGATCAATCAAGAGGTATTGTTGTGCATGCATTTTTATGGCCTCATCAAGTTGACAATGTTGCAAGAAATGCAAGCAAGCAAGGTGTAAATCTTCATGGGGCATTCGAAAGAGCGGAGAATGGGACTCAACAAGGTCATAGGAAACGTGATGATGATGTGATTAATAAATTGTAGGAACAGTTGGCAAATCTGAATTTGAATATGAACCTATTACAGTGAAGGCAACCTCAAATGCAACCTAGATTTAGAGGACCAAGGAATAGATGGGAAAACTTTGAATGCTTTAATTGCAGGGAGAGGGGTCATATTGCTCCTGATTGCCCTCATCCAAGAAGAACAGGAGGGGAGATGTATCCCATGCCATAAGGGAATGCTAGGCAAGATGCTAGACCTCAATAGGAACAAAGGGCACTTGAACCAGCTAGGCAAATGTTGGAAAGAAGACCTAATGAAGGCACATCCCGTATAAATCTGATTGAAACCAATGTGTCTGATGATGGGGAAAAGGCTGATGTTTTTGCTAATAAGAGAGTCAGAGAGAGGGATATTGAAATTGAAACTCAAAGGGCCACAAGGATTAAAAAGGGAAAACAAGTTGCAGATGATCAAAAAACTAGCAAGAAAGCTAGTCACGAAGGAAGATTCAAATGGGGGACTTTGCTTTGGGAGTCAATCAAGTTCCTTACAACCTGCTTGAGGATTTAAAAGGCAAAAAGGCTGATGTTACATATGGTCAGCTACTGCAGATGAACTCATCTTTGAGGAGACAATGGCATGGTTTGGTTAGCATTAGGAAAGGAAAAACCCAAACTAGGCATGTTGGAGTGGTATACCTATGAGATGTGAAAGACATTATACCTGTCATGGACACATGGATACATGGAAGGAAAATTGATCAAGTTTATGTTGATGGTGATGTGCAAGTTTGTGTAATCATTGAAGAAGCAATGTTACAAATGCATCTTAAAATGACAGGGAAGTCACTATTTAAGGTTAAAAATGGCAAATAGCTCAAAAGTGAAATGCTTGGGAGACATTGAGAGCTTGGAGATCAACATTGGAGGCCAAAGAGCATGTTTGGATTTCCATGTTATGCCTGTAAAGCTTGCGGCGTATCCTCTCATTTTGGGACGACCGTGGTTGATTGGTATGAGATCTAGACAAGACTAGTATAGAGGTCAATTGGAACTCTATCTAGAAAAGCCAGTTCATAAGAGGGTGATCTTGGACATGAAAACATGGTCCGTCATTCAAAGTAGACATGAAAGTGATGTTGGAGAGGTGATGAAAGTAGTGATTCAGAAAATTCCAGCTTTGATGAGGAAGATAGAGAATGGGAAGCTAGCCTACTCTCTCTAGGGATGTTGATCTCTTTGCGTTGTCAATCCAGGGTTCAAAAAAAGAGGAAAAAGAGGTAAATATTGCTACAGGAAGTGCAGACTTCATGAAGAAAACATGTGATTAGCAACCTAAAATAAATGTTGAACTGCCTAAGCTTATGAATATGTTGGGAAATGACTTGACTAATGATGAAAGAGATGAATATTCCACCATTTTTTAGAAATACCCAAAACTGTTTGCTATAGAATACCACCAACTGAGGGGTACTAACAGCATTATGCACCATATCAAATTCAAAGAAGGGTGTAAACTAGTGGCTCAAAAACTTAGAAGACTTGGTACAATTCAGGAAAATATACTTAAAGCTGAAATTCAGAAGTTGCTTGATGCTGAATTTATCTATTCTGTTGATGATGCAAAATGGGTGTCTCCTATTGTAATCAGACCAAAGAAGAATGGAAAGTGGAGAGTATGTGTTGATTTCAAGCCTCTTAATGCAACTACTAAGAGGGACTACTATCCTCTTCCATTTCATGATGAGATCTTGGATCAAGTGGCTGGTCATGAATTTTACAGTGTGTGCGGTGGATACTCTGGATATTTCCAAATCAGAATAGTAGAAGAAGATCGGAAAAGAAAAACGTTCATTACCCCATGGGGATGCTTCTATTATTGAGTGATGTCTTTTGGTCTGATGAATGCATACGCCAGCTTTTCAAGATGGGTTAGTTGGGTATTTGCCCCTTTCATTGGGAAGTCTTTGCGGGTATTTATGGATGACCTTTGTGTATACAACTCAAGGGCCTTACACTCTAAAAAGCTTGATGAAGTTTTTTGCAGACTTGATGAGGATGGTGGTCAGTTGAACCCTGATAAATGTAAGATAGCAAGAACTAGAGTGATACTCTTGGGTCATGAAGTGCTTGCTAATGGTATTTCACCTGAGCCTAGTAAAATGGAAGCTTTACTTCTTATGGATTCTCCAAAAACTGTAAAAGAACTGATGAGCTTTGTTCAAAAGTTGAGGTATCTATCAAGGTCATTCCATATGCTGGTTGAATATGTATATCCTTCACAGAAAGCAACTCAAAGGGATCCTTTAGTTTGGATGCAAGTTGAAGAGGATGCATTCTTGCAGATTAAAGAAAAGTTAAGCACTTTGCCAATTCTCATGTCTCCAAAATGCAGTGGAAGCTGTTTTAATGTAGAAGGGAAAAGGGTTGTCTTATATGAGACCGGTGTTTTATATAAGCAGATCCATTGGAGCGACTGAAAAAGCTTGGATGGAAGAAGAATTGTTGGTATATGCAGTTAAAAGATGGAAATCATACTTGATTCAAAAACCATTTGTAGTACATACTAGTTCCTAGTTGCTTCCATGAGTTTTGCGATCTGCTAAAAATGCTCCAAGAGTTACTAAGTGGCTATTGGCTTTGTAAGAATTTGAATTTACATGTTTGAAGGAGGATACTGTAAGAGCTAACTTGGTTGATATCTTGACTTATAAAGAACCTGTTGAAAGTGCAACCGTTATAAGAGAGAAATTGATTCCGCATCTGCAAATTCATGAGGAGATGAAGGATAAAGATGCTACCTTGTTTTTTGATGGCAGTTACAGAAGAGTGCTGAAAAAGGGAGGATTGGGTTTTGTCATTATGAATGCTGAAAATTGAGAAGTCTTTTCTGGAAGTCAAGAGAGTAAAGAGATACAAAGTAACAATGAAGCTGAATATGCGAGTTTACATGCTGGTCTATAACAGTGTATTCAGATGGGATACAGAAAGATAGTTGCAAAAGGAGATGCTATGTTGGTGGTTAGACAGATTCAAAATGTTTGGAAAGCCAATAAAGATATTTTGAAGGACTAGTTGTTTAAGATAAAAGGCCTCATGAGGCAATTGCAAAAATTTGAAATTTGGCATGTTGGTAGGGAAACAAAGCTCATGAATTGGCTAAAAATGCTCTTTCCCAGTATGTTGCTGCCATGAGGGTGGATAATCTTAGATATGAGGGTAGGAAAAGCCTTCACCTGATTGAAGAGTTTTTAAAAACTGGGGAGTTAAAGTCATTGGCTGATAAATACAAAAGGTATGCCATTATCAGAAAGGCGAGGGCATATGTGCTCATAAATGATCAATTGTACATGAAGGGGATTGATAATGTACTAAGAAGGGTGCTGGATAGTTCTGAGATTCCTACTTGTTTATCTTCCTGTTACGAGGAAGCATGTGGTGGTCATTTTGGTTTTGAACTAACCAAAAGGAAAATTTTGCTAGCAGGACTTACTTGGCCTAGTCTAAGTACTAATGTTGCTCATTGGAGTAAAAGTTGTCATGCTTGCCAGTCATATGCAAAAAGTGTACTAATTCCAGAACCTGCTAAAGCTATTGTTGCCTATGGACCCTTTGAGAAGTGGGGTTTGCATTTTATTGGACCTTTGCCTGGTACAAAAATAGGAAAGTCTTACATCATTATTGTAGTTGATTATATGACCAAATGGCCTGAAGCTAAGGCTATAAGGAATTGCAAGAAAGAGGATGTAACTCAGTTCCTTATGAAGGATATGTGCTGCAGATTTGGGATACCACTAGAAATAGTGACAGATCAAGGTCCTGGATTTAGAAATAAACTATTGAGAGAGTTAACATGGAAACTAGACTTGAAACACAGATTTGTTACTCCTTATTACCCTCAATGCAATGGATTGGTGGAAGCATTCAATGGAACATTACAGAAGATTCTCTTTAAGTTGGTGGAAAATCATCCCAAAGATTGGGTCAATTATCTACATCAAGCTTTGTGGGCTTGTAGAACAATGCAGAAGACAAGTATAGGATTCACCCCTTTTCAGTTAGTATATGGTCAAGATGCTTTATTACCTATGAATGTCATGTTTCCTACGATGGAGTTTGTAAGAAAGCATCAGTTAGATCAGACAGAATTGGAAATTGACAGAGGACTGAACTTGCATACCCTACTTTTGGATAGGCAACAAGCAATGAATTGTTATGAAAAATAGATTGTGAAGAGAAAGGAATGGTTTAATACACAGCTGAAGAAGAAGAATCTTGTAGAGGGAATGCCGGATGAGATATGATAGTAGCTTGGACTCTACTTTTCAAACCAAGTTTTGAGTTAGATGGGAAGGACCTTTCCTCATAAAGCAGAAGTTTGAAAATGGCACTTACTTACTACAAGATTTAGATGGGACTATTCACAACAGTAGAATCAATGGGTTCTGTCTAAAGAAATATATATACAGGATCCTGTAACTCAAGGGGATGTAAGTAATGTACATATTGTACATAAAGTAGGTTGCTTCCAGTTTATAGTTTGGGGTAGATTCAGTTTTTTGAAATTTGGTGTTGATCAGATGGTTGTAAATGATGGACAGCATATTCAAAGTGTGCTTTGAAACCTATAAAGGTCTCTGTCAAGTTTGGTGTTGATCCGAGCAAGAGTTATGGTCTCTGGAAGGTTGATATCTAAAGTGGACTGCATGCAGGAATTTAGGACTGCAGACTCTGCAGAGCTGTTTCAGGATAGAAAATCAAGGAATTTGGCTCTGACTTGTCTAAATAATGGTAGATTGGAAAGAGAGCTACAACTTTCCTTTTTGAAGCTTGTTGATTCGAGGTCTGGTTAGAAAGTTATGAGTTGTTCTGTGCTGTGCTCTATGAAGTAGATTTTCAGAAAAAGGTGTTTGTCTTTGTCAAATGTTTTTGAAGCTTTCAATAAAGGTTTGTTCACACTTTGTGTTCCAAACAAAGGGGTGACTAATCATGGTGACTGAAAATGAGCGACTGGGGACATGATGCTTCACGAATTCAAGTGGGGTAACACATGCAAATATCATTTTTTTGTCTTTCTAACACTTACGCCTAGCGGGAGTCGGGTTGATAAATGGAAATCCCACGTGGTATCATGCATGTTCGACACGTGGTTGAGATGTTTCAGTTTTGAGACACACACTCCATGCAGGAAGAGAAGAAAATGTGTTCCCATTTCCAATTTTGAGTCCCCGAGTGGAATTTTAAGTGGCAAGGGGCATGTTTGCCATTTAGCAATTGAGGGGAAGCAAGGGGCAACTTGAAAAATTAAGGGAAAAATAAAAAACGTGAGTAGTTCTTTTTGGGGAAAAAGAGAAGAGGAGTGTTCAACACAATACAACACAACAAGCACGAGAGAGAGAGAGAGAGAGAGAGAGAGAGAGAGAGAGAGAGAGAGAGAGAGAGAGAGAGAGAGAGAGAGAGAGAGAGAGAGAGAGAGAGAGAGAGAGAGAGAGAGAGAGAGAAGCAGAAGAAGAAGAAGAAGAAGAAGAAGAAGAAGAAGAAGAAGAAGAATCTTGCAAGCTGAAGAAGGGAGAAATCTGAAGCTCAGAAGAAGAAGAACAAACTGTTAGAAGAAAGAGGCCATGAAGTTGAAGTTATTGGAGTTGAGAAGCAGGATGGCAAAGCTGCTGAAGTCAATGAGTTGATACGAGTTCTCAGTTCTCAGATGATGGTAATAAGAGTCTCCTTTTGTTTTGTTTTCTTCTATTGCTTTGTGGGGCAGAGAGTTTGCAAATTAGTTCTGGTGTAGGGATATGAGTGAAAGACAGCATAGGTCTATTCTTCTTCACGATAAGAGTGATATTTGCTAGTCATTGAGTGAGGCTCCTCGTCAACAGAGAAGAATGAAAGTGAAAGGTCTCTACATCTGGAACTGGGTATGTAACAGGGAATATGTATTATGGTCTAATGTTGAATGCACAAGCTCAGGTTATTGGAAAATCTGAAAGGATTTGCAGCCAAGAAGATAATGGATCAGAGTTTGTAAAGTTCAAAGCTCCCGTGACTTTTCATTAATGCAAGATCGTGCTTTTGGAACAGAGAAGTTGTGTTTGTTGTATAAAGCGTACAGGAATTTATGACTACAGACTGTGCAGAGCTATTTCAAGGTAGCAGATCAAGGAATTTGACTCTCAATTGTTCTAAAGAGTTGTGGATTGGAAAGATAGCTACAACTTTCATTTTTTAAGCTTGGCGATCCAAGGTCTGGTTAGAAAGTTATGAGATGTACTGTGTGTAATGCTCTATGAAGCAGTTTTTGTGCTTTATGAAGCAATTTCCATGCTTTATGAGAAAATGGGTGAATTCAACAACTTCTACAACACCAACTTGGTTTCCCGTGGAAGTCATCATTATTATCCATTGATATATCAATGCAAACTTGGTTTTGATGCAGTAATGGAATGTCTATAGCTATGAAATGCTTGTAGCAGTTGAATGGGCATGAAAATTTGTCGTATAAAGCTTTGATTCCCTTAGTATTTGGTTTGTATTTATGTGTGCTTTGAAGGAAGAATCACAGAGAGGGTCTACAACTGATTTTGTACTGCTTGAAGCGATCATGCTTTGTGGAGTAGTTTGCTGCGTGGGGTTGCCATCCCTAAAAAATAGGAGTTGTGTGAATCTGAAAGCTCTTGTTGTTAGAGTCTATGCCATGGTTGTTTCCACATCAGATCTTCTCTAAAAGTGGTAAAATTTGAGCTTGAAAGTTTGAACTATTTAAGTGTTGAGTTGAAGTCTTAGTAAGGAGAAAGTGAATAGGAAATTTTGATCATGTGTTCAGTGGTGTCATCTCGTGGATTTTGTTGAGGGAAGATCCTCGGTCTTTATCCTGTGGTGTTGTCTTGGGGGTTGTTAGAGGCCAACTACCCAATTCACCCACCAACGTGCCACAGCACCAACTAAAAAGGCAATATCTAGATGAGTGGCTATCATGGCATACATAAGACTGCCCACTATGGATGCATAGGGAATCTTGGCCATCTCGGCCCTCTGCTCATCTGTCTACGAACAATCAACCTTTGAAACCTTCACATAAGAAGGCAATGGACAGCCAATAGGCTTCACGTCCTGCATGTAGAAGCACTCAAGGACTTTATAAATGTACTCCCTCTATGACAAGTAGAGGAGTCCCTAATGCCTGTCGCGTCTAATGCGCATACCAAGTATGTGAGAGGCATGTCCCAAATCCTTCATCTCAAAGCTCTTCTTGAGCTTAGCCTTAAGAGCATCTAGCTCATCATGAGCTTTCCCTGCTAATAGCATGTCATCCACATAGAGTACCAAAATAAGCAAAGATCCATCACGATCTTTCTTCGTGTACAAGCACAGACCCATAGCACTATGGCTGTATCCCTATGACTGCATAAAAGCATCGAACTTATGGTACCATTCCCTAGGTGCATGCTTCAAGCCAGAAAGACTTTTCTTCAAACTTGCATACTAGGTGCTCCCTGCCAAGCTCTAGAAAGCCCTTAGGCTGCTCCATGTAAATCTCATCATGCAAATCCCCATGTAAAAATGTCGTCTTGATATCCATCTGATACAAGTCCAATTCAAGCTACGCGAGTAAGACCAAAACCAAGCGGAGGGTGGCCATCTTAACCATAGGAGGAAAAACTTCATCAAAGTCAACTCCATGCTCCTGTTTAAAACCCTTAGCAACAAGTCTTGCCTTATAAGCCAGCTTGGGGTGTCCAGGGGTGCAGAGTCTTCTTAACACTAGGCAAGGAAACCAAATCCCAAGTCTCATTCTTATGCAAGGACTCTATCTCAGACTGCATAGCCCTCTCCCAGGAGTGATTGTCACCCCTGTAGCCTCATCATCATAAGTGAAAGCCTCTGCTACATATGTAACCAAGACATAATACATCGAGGGCTGAAATCTGTCAGGGGGGTGTCTATCTCTAGTAGAAAGCCACACTGCAAGCTCTGCTACCTGCCCAACATTCTGTCCAACACCCTGGCTATAAGTACCTGCTAGTACTACTACAAGCTGTCCAGCTGGCTATACGAGAGCTTGTGGCTTCTCTTGAAATATAACCATGTGTATCTCCACTATCTTCTCAGGCTGCCTATGCATCTTGTCTTCATGGAAGACTACATCATGGCTGCACATGACTTTCTGCACCTGCGGATCCCATAGATGGTAAACCATCTCTTCTGCATCTCCATAGCCAAGGAATATCCATTTAACACTCTTAGGATCTAGCTTATTACACTTGTCCTTAGGCACATGGCAAAATGCCTCACATCCAAAGACACGCAATTGCACATAAGAGGGAGACTTTTCTATCCATACCTCCTCTGCAACTTGGAAATCAATGGCACTACAGGGTGAAATATTAATGATATGCACAGCAATCATAACTGCCTCAACCCAAAAGTGTTGGGGTAGGCCCGCATAGCTGAGCATAATCCGAACCCTCTCCTAGATGGTCCTATTCATCCGCTCAGCCCTACTATTCTAGGGAGGGGTGTAGGGGGTGGTCAACTGATGCTTGATATCCCTCTCATCACATAACTGCTCAAAAGCACGTGAGACATACTCACCCCCATTATCTGTCCTTAGGTATTTCAGCCTATGCCCATATTGGGTTTTTGCCAAAGTAAGATATCTCTGAAAAACTGCCACACATCAAACTTCTGCTGTATGGGATAAGCCCATACTTTACATGAAAAATCATTTATGAAAGTAACAAAAGACTTCGCACCACCCGTAGACTGACAAGGCATGGGCCTAGAGTCATCAGAATGAACCAAAGCCAAGGGCTCACTCATGCGTGACATACTAGACTTCTTATGCATAGACCTAGTCTGCCTACCATAAAGACAATGATCACAAGAATCAAAATGAGAATAGAGTCAAGGGGCGGTAAGTACTGCAAACCAAAAATCATTTTCATTCCCTTAATGGACATGTGCCCCAAATGGACATGCCAAAGAGATACATGAGGTAAATACTCCACATGCAAAGCATGATCAACCGTAGATCTAAAAACAACTAAGGGATAGAGGCTACCAGTCTTGGCACCTCTCGCAAGCACAAGCCTGCCACGATTAATCTTCTATGCAGAGTCTCCAAAAGATACATGATATCCTGCATCATCAAGCTATCCAGAGGACATGAGACTGCGTGTCAATGTAGGTACATGATGTACATAATGCATAACAAAAATGTTGCCAAAAGGAAACTGTACCCTAACATCACCAATGGCAACAATCTCAAGAGACCTGTCATCACCCAAGCGCACAGAACTCGAAACAAAATGGTATGAATGGAACCACTCTCGGAAAGGTGTCACCTGAAAGGACACACTTGAGTCTAAGAGCCAACACTGCGCATACATAGAGTGTATCTCTATCATCTGTGAAGCACTAGATGAAGCTGCTGCAAGGATATAATCCCCATCACTATCCTCAAGTTGCATAACATTGATCTCTTCAATTTTAACACTTGACTTAGCATGTACTATGCTGCAATCAGAAGACATTTCCTACACTTTCTCTTTCCCCTTGTCTTTGCACCTTTCATTGCGCAATTCATGACACTGTGGCCTTATGTGGCCTTTCTTCCCACAATGATGAAAAGTCAAATTTGCATTTCTCCCACGAGACTTACTGCGAGACTTGCCACGCGATTTGGACTGAGATTTCTATGAATCCCATCCACAGCCATTACCACAATCATTCTTTGCATTTCCATCATGTTGGTCTCTAACTGTCAAAGCATAAGACACACAAGAGGCATCCAAATTCTTACGGCTTATCTCTTCTTGTGCAAAAGAGAGCTCTCAACATCAAATAGCTTCAAAGTAGTGGTAGAAGCACATAAGGGAGTGCGGAATACATCCCAAGACTCATTAAAAGTTACAAGCAAGAACAACGGAGTGACATCCTCTTTGAAATCAATGCCCTGCAAAACCAAGTTCTTAAGAATAGCATGAAACTGGCTCAGTTGAGCTAACATGGTCATATTCTCTTTCATGTGGAGATCCATAAGCTGTTTCAGCCAATACAATTGACTTGCATGACTTTGCTTGTCATAGAGGTTTTTGATATTATCCCAAAGCAATATCCAATGGTTGATACCAATATCTCTATTCAAGAGAGAGGCTTCTTCAACCACATTGTAATGTATTTGTTCAGTGAGAGACAATATGAGGGTGGACTTGCATAACTCATCAAGCTCCATCCATTCGTCATTAGTCATAGTTTCAAGCTGCTCTCCACTCAACCTTTGCGGCTTTATCTGCAATTTTTGCACCAATACCTACCAAACTTGGCTCTTCCAATAGGCATAATTATTACCATAAGATTAGTGATATTGAAGATAGCACTGTCAGTGAAAGAAAATGCCATACTGCAAGCTGAAATAGTGTAGACAGTTCAAAACTGCTTGCTATAAATTGCAGAAAATGACAAAAAAACCACCAAAACCAAGGAAAAATGGCAAGAAACGAGTATTTAATGATGCCCACCAAGTATCATCAAAAGTACATCAAATTAGGATGATTCAACATGAAAAATACATGACACTCCGGAGATATATGCTTGCTGTAATTTATGATAGCAGTGTATAATGAGTGTTGATAGTAGACAAAACCCAATATTCAAAGTCAATCATTGATTGTCAATGCAAAACCATAATCAAGCAAGCATAAACAAGCATGTAACAGCCAAACTGGCATGAGCCAACACCCAAGCATGCTAGACAAAGTCCGTCAATAAAGTCGGTACAGCCCCCAATCAATAGGGCAAAATGTACATACCATTGCTGAGACCTGACACAAGTCGGCACTGCTCAGTGAATGCAAAGTGGAATCAACCCAAGTACATCTACACGGACCAAGGCATATCAACCATACATCATCCACAAGGAGATCCCAATCTCAAAGATCCAAAAGCTCAATATGCATAACCTGCACTGCTCAATGTTTGATAAGCATACAAAGATGCTCCCACTGGCACAAAAGTTATAAGTGTCAAGAAAATAAGCTCAAACAAAGCATGTAAGAGCACCAGTTGGATGGAGTATCCAAGATCATACATCAGTAAGACATCCAGAGCATATGAGCAGTCAAGTATCCAATGATAGCATCCAATGTCAAGAAGATAATCCCAATCAATCTCTGATGAGCCAAAGCAAAACCAAAATAAGCTCCAGAATATCCAAAGTCAAGCCCAAATGAAGCTCCAGTAGCATTCAAGTCCAAACAATGTAACTAGCACGTGTAGGTAACATAAGCATCAAGCATGTACCAACAGGTCATACATAGACCATATGTATAACCTCTGTCACAAACCATGCTAGTGTAGACCAATGTCAAGTAAATGCAACCAATATGGAGCTCAAACAAGGCTCAAAATACATTCTGAAACCATCCAAAGCATTTGCCAACCTTCATTTGCATCCCAATAGTCATATGAAACACCCGGGAGGCACCCGCGTGACCAATAGGCAAAGCATAAAGTGAATAAATAAGCTTCAGACTTGGAGTGTATAACAGTGAGATATTGTGTAAAATTGAGTATTTCAACCCATAAATCAGCTCCAAATGATGGACAATCAATAGGCATACATTCCCCTAACATTTAGGGACCATTCGGGACAACTGGGCATCAAATGCCCATGCTATCCAAGCATAAACATAAAGTGCTGATGTAACACTATTTGTGGCTACCTGTGGATTGTGAAAAATAGTCCTAGACTAAGTTCAATTAGTCCACAAATCAATGCCAATGATAAACCACCAATGCCGAGCATTAGGGGGGTGTTCCCAAGTGCCAAATGAAGTGTTTTCAAGCTGGCAATGAGTGCTAAGGGAGGGCTGAAGTAAAAAACAAATTTTTGCGGGTCTTCAAGCTAGCACAAATAGGGCTGATGTTACTGGGTATGCTGCTGATCCACATGGCATTAATGGGATGGAAGGGGGGACTCAAGTAGGGCCTAAAGAAGGCCTACACAAAGCCTTGGCAAGCCTAATTAGGCGACAGGAGCCAAGATATTAAATGGGGGAGCTCCAATGGTTGCTGCCCCTTCCTACTGTACCCTGAAAACTAAAATAAACACTCAAAATAATGCTTCAATACCTCTGAAGGAATGCCCTAAGGGTGCCCAAATGGGCTAGGTAGGTGGTCGGGAAGCCGGGGAGTGATCGGCGGAGCTAGAAGGAGTTAGATATGGCTGTTGGGAGAATGCACCAATGGTATAGGGATTCAATGGGATGCTGATGGAGTCACAGACCAATCTCGAATGCTCAAGCAACCATGCTCTGATACCAGTTTAAAGGTGAGAAGGATCGAAGCTTGCACAAGAGAGCTATGGCAGATGGGAGAGCAAGAGTAAGAGAGAGAGAGACTCACAATGTGGGAACTCCAAAAGTCACAATGTGTGACCGGCCCTCCCTTTGTTCATCTGTCACTAAAAGAATAAAGAATAAAGTGACAGTGACGAGCGCCCACCGCCTGTAGTATGCAAGCGCGGATACTGCCAGTGCAGGAATACACGGGTGGCTAGGCAGAGGCGCATGTACCCCCAACACAAAAGTGATGAAGAAACTTCACCAATTAAATAATCATTTGGTTTTCTACTCTAGGAAACTAGCAATACAAAGGACAAAGGTAAAAAAGTCATTTGTACCATTATGGGCTCCTTGTGGAAGGGTGGGACATGAAGCATGCTTGCTATATCGTAAAAGCAAGCCCCAATGTATGTAGTAAAAGAAGATTTGACACAACATAAAGGAGTGCTAGGGAAAGCAAAAGTATTGTGGATCAAGAAGATATCAAGTTGAGATGAGCTATGAATCAAATTTGTAACTACATGTCAAACTTTAGGGGCCACAACACAAAACAATACTAGAGTGACCAAGAAAATCTCATGGATCAAAAAGCTATCAACCAAATATCTCATCAAATTTAGATATTCTTGCTAAGGCCCTTATGTGCATCAAAAGATCAATGTAAAAGTCCATTACACAGACTTTAGAAGCCAATGAGCCATGTATCATTTTTTCAATAATAGGACAATAGAGTGAATGCATGGTAAGATGGCTCAAATAGTTGTGTAGGTATGATACATTGATGAGAAATAAGGATAGATTAGGGTTCATTAAATCGTAGAAACTTAGCATGTTAGCACTCTCTAACTAACGTAATTAGTAAACTAGTCAAAGTGTTGGGGTAAAGACCAATGGTACTCCCTCCTATGCAAGTTGTAAGGTCTAATTGGACATGGGTGAAGGGATAAGGCAACTAGAAGGGAATGGAGAAAGAGGACCTTGGCAAGATGCCTGGTCATGTAAAAAAGGGGATGGGTTTCCAAGGGATTTAGGGTTTTGTATATAAACTCAAAAAGTGAATGAAAAGTTCATTCTTTGGTGTGTGGCAAAATTGATCTCTTCTTCTTCTCTCCTTCTTGCTTGCTTGTGTGTGCTTGAGAGAGGGAGTGTGTGAGGGTGAGGGATCGTGGAGAAGAAACTCTCCATCATCTCCTCTCTTCTTCTTCTCTTCTCTTCTCTTCACTTGTCTCACGCGCGGCTATGGAGGATGGAGCTTGAAGGTGGAGGCTTGAGGTTTCTTGAGCTTGCATCTCAAATCGTGGAGCTACAGACTTGCTTGAGGGAGAAGGGTACTCACTCGAGCATCAAGATAAACTCACTACACCCTTGTAGGATCGAATGCATGTTGGCTAGGTGAGAGATAGCTATTTGTGCTCACTTGAAACACTTGAAGCAATAAGCGGTCTCTGGGTCTTGGCAGTTGAGTGTGAGCTCCCACTACACTTTTGTTCTGTTGCCAGGACAAATGGATTCAAGCTTGAGCACTTGTGTGCCTCAAATCGAGTGTCAAAGTAGGGTTGTATCCCCAAATCAGTGCTTGAGATAGGTAGGAGATTTGGACTTTTAATCTTCAAAACAAGTAAGTATTTTCGATTTTTGAAGAGTAGACAAGTGGGAGGATTCATTTTAGTATTTGTGTTTTAATTCTTGTTGCATTTAGAGTAGGATAGAAGCAAGAAATTGATGCAAAAAGTTTTAGGGTTTCTGCTGTAAAACAGACCAAAACAGGGCAAAATCAAGGGAAAAATGGGCTTGTACACCATTGACAAGGCTTGAGCACTAACATGACAACACTTGGACATTAGGAGGACAATGGCTTAAGACCCAAGGAAGGGGGGTTGAAGGCTCATTTTCAGTTTCTACAGTAGAGAGAGAGAGAGAGAGAGAGAGAGCTTGAGAGAGACTTGGAGCTTAGGGCGAATTGATCGGCTACCATAGGAGTTTTCCGTGCGTATTAGGTATATAGAACCCTCCTTGTGTATGCATTCTTGCATTCTGGAGCTCCTTGCTTGAGGGTGTGGCTGTGATTCAAATTTTTGTTGTCATTGTTTGCGTGCTAGCGGAATCCGACATAGTCCATAGGGGTCTGATTCCTAGAATCAAACACTCCGACATCCGATTCCTGGAATTTGGACATTCGGACTAACTTGACTTGTCCAATCGAACGTTGTTCGTCTGAGCTTGGAAATCAGATTATACATCACCCGTCCAATCGGACATTCACCTCATCCAATTGGGACAATCGGACTTGGACACTCAGCCACATCGGCCACTTGGACAGACAAACCTTGTCAAAACCAGACGCTTAGCACTTGGACGCACTAGAATCAAATACTCCAAAATCGGACATCCAACTCTGAGAATCGGACACTATAAAATCAAACCAAAATTTTGGCAAGAGAGACTGACAAATCTAGCATATCCTCCTGAGTGAGGTAGAACACTTCCTACAACCGCGGAAGGCTCGAAAAGCCTTACAAACAAAATTGACCCTGAAATTGCAGCCGATGACTAGATGCGACCGCTGATAGTCACACAAGCTTTTAGTCCCTATTAGAGCCGTGAGATGGATCCCAAACCCCCATTTGACCCTGATTAAGATGAACAATATAACAAAGACCCTAGAGACCAAAGAGAGTGGCTAGTGATGAGACTAAGCGTAAATCCCTATTCAGTCAAGAACTTAGACCGGAGTGCGGAAGTTGCACTTATTATCCTATGTTCACACCCACATTTTTTTTGACACTTGAAGTGCACTTGGAAAAGCTAAAAGCTTGATTGCGCACAGTGCATAGAAAAACCAATACGCACGCACTGAGTGAACTAAAATTGAGGGTTGGCTATCAATAAAAAGGAACACACTCAAACGTAATTAACAGAACAACCCCACCAATAGCATCGACAACTTGGTGGAGCAGGAAACCACAGGCATGGCAAAACCCAATGTAAACCATGAAAATGAGGAGCTTGAACTAAGAGATGTTCCAATCAAAATCCAACGGATGGTGAATGCATACAACACACAAACCAGGGTAGACCACCATGGAAAACTACCAGAAGGCATCATAGCGGACCTTGAAGAGGAACGAAGGCATACCAAAATACCACCAGCAAGAGCAGGCAAGGAGATTGTGATAGGACATAGCAATGTGAGAACCACCATGGTAGACTGACACAAGGCATCATAAAGGACCTTGAAGAGGAATGAAAGCTAGCGTAGAAAGTCCTGCAAGGCATAGCAGAATACCATGAGCAAACAGCAAGCTAGGAGATTGCGACAAGACTTAGAAATGTGAGAAGTCCAGTGTATGCTAGCCCTAGCAAATATAAACCGAGCAGGACCAAATGCAGAAAGGGAGAGAGTGCTAGAGGTAGACTTAACTCTAAGTGAGCTTCTCACGAAGTGACTGATAGACAACACATCGGCAGAGCAAAGTATTGCAATGCTAGCAACATCGTTGCTGGTAGGATTAGGAATTAACCAAGGCTCCAATAGCCAATCAAGAATCTCGGTAATTGCAAAATAACTAGACAAGTATGAGCAACAAGCCATATAGTTTTGTGGAGCAATTTGAGCAGGACTACAAGGCTAACGGCCTCACGGATCTTGCCTAGCACTTGTAGGCTTTTGGCCCATGGTTACGCAACAAAGGATGGATGTGGTACACTAGTTTGGACAATGCTGAACACAATGACTTCAACACCCTCAAAAGTCTCTTCATCAAGAGGTTCTCTAAGGCGAGATACTCTGACAACCTCATAGTTAGATTGATGAACATTAAGCAAAAGGACAAGGAGGATATCCGAGACTACATCACCCATGTGCGGAGTCTTTTCAAGAGAATCCCTACTGTAGAGAGACCTAGCAAACAAGTGGTCTCCATTGTGTTCATAAGTGGAATTCGAAGTGAAGAGCTTTACAAGGCCTTGGTGAGCAACTCAACCCTGCAAATGGATGTACTTAGCTAGGGTCTTTGAAGAAGCTATACGAGTGGATGACCTACTCAAAGAGAGGAGCTTAAGACCCACAACTTGAGACATCACTGCTCCTAGAACCTCAGGAAGAACCTCGATTGCTAGTGACAAATCTAGCCAAGGCACCCAAGTCAAAGGAAAGAATGTCGATCAGAGCCAAGAGTTGGCAAACGTGAAGCTAGAGTTGGCTAAGCTATAGAAAATGATGAGAAGGCCTACGCGGTCACATGTCCAATTATGTATTGCGGTGGAAACCACCTCCCTGCTGAGTGTCAGAACCCAAGATCCTGACCTTGTGCCAACTGCGGTAGATTCGGCCATGATGCCATGCACTGCAGACTACCGCAGAGACTCCCATATTCGCACCCTTACAACCAGCCTTACCTAGTGAATAGACCTTCAAATATCTTCATGAGAGAAGCCCCATTGGCCCTCCCAGCAGTTAATGATACAAAACTAGCCATCCCTAGGATAGAGATCAATCCCGCAAGCATACCTAGATTGCCTAGACCCTACATAACCCATCCACTGAGCGACGTTCCAGTCCACTATGTTGAGGAGCCTAACAATGAGGAGCCCTATGTGAACAGATACGTCTCATATGACAAAGAGGGCAATACAGTCCTCATGGACTATTGACCAGTGTTGGTAATGGCATTAAGAAGGGGGAGAGGTAGAGGCTTAGGAGGGTAGACCCAAGAACCGAATTCTTATTGGACTTGTGGTCACCCAGGACACATCTCCTTGCACTACCCCGATAGGGAGCAAGTAAATCAAGAAAAGGCTGATCTCAGATGCACTGAGTGTGGAATCACTCACCTCTTTGCTGATTGCCTTAGGTAAAAGCCATCAGTAATTGTCCCATCAGTTCCACTGGGGTTGTTTGACGTTGAGACACATGACAAGAAGGCCACACCCATATTGTTGCATGTCATGTGACCTGTGCACAAACGAGGCATGCTAGCATATCATTGCCAAGACCTAGCAACCTAGATGTAGCCTCAATTGGAAAGAAAAGTCATAAGCAAAGAAAGAATAGAAGTAAGGAAAAGATCACGTTGAAAACCGAGAGCGCAACGACACTGCCTGATGTCGAGAAGAAAGATACGAATGTTGAGGCCGAAACATCTGCCCCAAAGACGACTAAAAAACGGAGTGCTAGGGTGGGGGAGTACCCCAACGCAAAGCACCAACTCGAAGACATAGAAAAGGTCAAGGAAAGGGTAAGAGAGGCCTAGGAACAGCTAAAGGATGCTGAGCCCATCTTGGAGGATGAGCTCGATGATTTCTCTAGTGTAAGCATACCATTCTCTCCCACACGATCAACAGGCATGTCTACACCTCAAATTCTACCGCCTAGATAAAGCCTGAATGCCACGGATCAGCAAACCAATCGAGACTATGGGCCAAGAAGCACAAATTTGGGGGACAAGCAAGCGATGAGCAGTCTTCTCACAACATTGGTAATCACCCCTGTAACCCTGAGCTTAGGCAGTAGCAGCCGACAGTGAAAATGAGTGATCGAGGACATGATGCTTCATGAAGTCAAGTGGGGTACCTGTAGCGGGAGTCGGGTTGATAATGTAATTTACCATTGTCCCACATAAACCCTCCCTAAGTTTAGGGAGAAGACGGTAGTCAACGGCATGGAAAGGGGAAGGATGGAATCGACTACGGCAGGAGATACCGACGTGGAGGAGGAGGTCAAGGTGACAACGTGGTAGGGAGAGATGACGACAGCGAGGGGAAGGAGAGTGGGGATGAATACAAGGAGGGGGAGGCCACGGGCTTACTCCTGTCGCCATGCAGCCTAACAAGTGGCAGGTGGGGTGGGGGAAAAGATACCACCACTTCACGTCCTCTCCACCCCCCCATAATAACCCCCTCCTCCATATATAAACCCCCCCCCCCCCCCCAATCCTAAAGAGGGAGATAGGAAGCCTTAGAGGAGGCTACGGCATGTTGGAGAAAGAAAGGGAGAGGGTGACAGAGAGGGAAAGAGAGAGAGGGGAGAAGAAGAAAAAGAAGAAGAGGGAGAGAGGAGAAGAAGAAGAAGAAGAAGAAGAAGAGGGGAGGAGGAGGAGGAGGAGGAGGAGGAGGAGGAGGAGGAGGAGGAGGGAGAGGGAGAGGGAGAGGGAGAGGGGAGAAGAAGAAGAGAAGAAGAAGAAGAGAGAGGAGAAGAAGAAGAAAACAAGGGAAAGAGACAGAGGAGAAGAAGAAGAGAAGAAGGAGAGAGAGAGAGAGAGAGAGAGAGAGAGAGAGAGAGAGAGAGAGAAGGATAGAGGAGGTGAGTAAGAGGGAGGAAGAGAGAAAGAGAAAGAGGATGACTGCACATGTTTACCCCCCCTATCCGCAAGCCTAACCCCTCCCATCATGGTAGAAGGAAGTCGGCATGCACGCCATCTCTCCAACGAGGGAAGGGGAGAAAGAGATTTACTAGACAAAGTATGGCCCCAAAACAGAGGATGACATGCACCAATGGAAATCCTGCATTTGGCAGTGGAGCCATCGGTCTGGGCGATACCGTTAACTCGAATGCAACATTGGGTATGGTTAAGCCATCTCTGAATACCTAGGTATTAATTGCATTCTTCCCTATTCGTGAGTCATAGACTATTTCACTTTAGTATGTGCAAATAGCTTGAACCTGTTCCTATCATTATAATTTTGCCTTTCCGATTATTCCTTTTAACACAACTTAGTTGCATATGGCCTATTTGTTAATAGCGTTGTTGCAAGGAGGAACTAGTCAAGGGTTATGAATGGTGTAGTCACTATTAGAAGATTGTGCATACAAGTGCTAGGTCAAGGCATAGTCAACAGTTACAATTAGCATAATTGCCAAATGAATATGACATTAATCGGGAATATAAGGTTCTAGTTTAAAGTTTGGATACTTCAAAAGTACTTAGCCTAAGAGCCCAAACATTTAGAAAAAAAACTAGATTCTAGCTCAATGCAAGGTGTGTCAAAGTCTAGTTGCCTGAAATCATCTCACACTTATCTTATCACGTATTCACACATCAGGTCTATAACATGTTGATATATGAGAATAATTTTCTACTGCTTCATGACTTGACTAGGACCTAATACAAGAAATTAATCATAAGGATTGAAACTGAGATGTCCTAAGACCCATCTATTAAGTACAACTTCCGTCAATCCAATTCGAGGTTGGGTTATCGATCAATGTAAGTGATTAATAGAACTTATGTCTTGTACAGTGTTTGAAACATTAACATATGCCTTAGTCGGAAAAAAGGAGTGTTGAGTAAATTTTACATGGAATCGCTCTTAACCCCAAGGGGGAGAGCAAACACGCGATGGAAAGGTTATCATGACTGTTCTTGCAATGTTTGGAAAGGAGTACCATTGTTTATTGGTTGATCAAATAACGTCCTAAATGCTCTTGTATTAAATTGACTGTTGGGATGTGATTTGGATGATTATTTCAAGTGTTTGTATTTGATGCTAAATTCATGGTAGGGGTCAGTAATGACAAGTTGCCATGGGGAATAAATGAATGTTTTCTTAGAAAATGATATTAGGCTGATTGCCCTGATTGTGCTTGATTCTTAATTGGATTAATTAAGGAAGGATATTTTGCGTGGGTGGATCATCTCTAAGGTCACGCCACGTTTCAACCCAAGAGGGCACTGCTCGATTCATGGGCCGAAGGTTGAGTGGTGAAAAGGCTAATCACAGAAAGTATGTCTCACTCCTAGGTTGCTTGGGATTAGTGGAGCTCTGGACACCCCTTACCGAGTCCAAAACGGCAGAGCTGTAGACTACCGTGAGCCTAACGTCTGGGGGCATTGGAAGATCCTATTCTAGATACTGGATAGAAATTATTGTGCCATGTGATTTGGATGGGGTACTTCTGTTGGACAGAAGGGATACATAATTCTCCTGTATGGGTAGGAGACAAAGATTAACTTGAGGATAAGTTAAGGAACTTGTTTGTCGAAAGGACTACTTGTTTTGTTTTCGTGTCTGTGCTGTGAATTACACGAACGAACCATGTTCCCTAAAAGTCTTAATTAATGAAGTTGATTTTAAATGTCGCACATAAATGTGGTAGGACCTAATTAGAAAACTAAAGCTATCAAGGGAAGCAGGTGGGCAGAATCCCTGACGGTTCCGGTCCTACGGTAGGGTGGTCCGAGAGAACTGGGAGGCTTCTCACAATGGATTTTTTTTTTCGGTGTTTCACCCTTAGGTAAGGTCAGGTTAGAATCCGATTCATGCCGTTTTAGGGGGCCGGGATGGGACTATGCCTTACTGGTAGAGAGATTGAGCGACACATCCCTCTCGTTTCCCATTCTCCTTAAATCAAGTGCAGCATGGTTCTACTTCGGATTGGGTATCTCTATGTAAAGTAGGATGTCCAGAATCCGATGCTAGAATACTGTCAGGAGACCTTGACCCCTAGAAACCCAGATTTCAAGTCGTTCCTAGTGGGTTCAGCCGTGAACATTCTGTTGCAAGGTGGACTCGGGAAACCCTAGGCAACAAAGCTTAGAACATTCCATGGACGTGCTAGGTGGCGACGCCTAGATTTGTTTATCGATGGATTGCTAAAATGTGCTTGGACAGTCGATAGGTGAGCACATTACATATAAATGGAAATCCCAAGTGGTATCGTGCATGTTCGATACGTGGTTGAGATATTTCAGTTTTGAGACACATGCTTCATGCAAGAAGAGAAAAAAATGTGTTCTCGTTTTTTATTTTGAGTCCTCGACTGGAATTTTGCATGGCAAGGGGCATGTTTGCCATCTAGCAATTAAGGGAAAGCAAGGGGAAACTTGAAAAATTAAGGGAAAAAGTAAAAACATGAGTAGTTCTTTTTGAAAAAGAGAGAAGAGAAATTTTTGACACAACTAGAGAGAGAGAGAGAGAGAGAGAGAGAGAGAGAGAGAGAGAGAGAGAGAGAGAGAGAGAGAGAAGAAGAAGAAGAAGAAGAAGAAGAAGAAGAAGAATCTTCCAAGCTGAAGAAGGGAGAAATCTGAAGCTCAGAAGAAGAAAAACAAATTGTCAAAAGAAAGAGACCGTGAAGCTAAAGTTATTGGAGCTAAGGAGCAAGATGGCAAAGCTGTTGAAGTTAATGGGCTGATGCGAGTTCTCAATTTTCAGATGATGGTAGTAAGAGTCTTTTTTTGTCTTGTTTCTTTTACTGCTTTATGGGGCAAAGTTTGCATATCAGTTCTGGTGTATGGATATGAGTGAAAGACAGTAGAGGGCTATTCTTCATCATGTTGAGAATGATGTTTGTTAGTTCTTGAGTGAGGCTTCCTATCAGTAGAGAAGAATGGAAGTGGAGGGTCTATACATCTGAAACTAGGTATGTAGCAGGGAATATGTATTATGGTCAAGTGTTGAATGCACGGACTCAAGTTACATGAAATCTGAAAGGATTTGCAGCCAAGAAAATAATGGATCACATTTTGTAAAGTTCAAAGCTCCCACAACTTTTCATCAATGCAAGATTGTACTTTTGGAACAGAGTAGTCATGTTTACTATATAGACCATGTAGAAATTTATGTCTACAGACTGTGCAAAGTTGTTTCAAGGTAGCAAATCAAGGAATTTGACTTTGAGTTGCTCTAAAGAATTATAGATTGGAAAGAGAGCTACAACTTTCCTTTTTAAATATTGGCGATCCGATGTCTGGTTAGAAAGTTATGAAGTGTTCTGTGTAATGCTTCATGAGGCAATTTCTATGTTCTATGAGTAAAAAGGTGAATTTGGCTGCATCTATGTCATCAACTTGTTTTCCCATGAAATTCATCATGATTATCCATTGCTATATCAGTGCAAGCTTTGTTTTGATGCAATAATGGAATGTCTTCAACAGTGAAATGCTTGTAGCAATTGAATGGGCATGAAAATTTGTTGTATAAAGCTTTGATTACCCGTATACTTGGTTTGTATTTATGTGGGCTCTGAGGAAAGAAGCATAGAGAGGGTTTACAATTGATTGTGTACTACTTGAAGTAATTACGCTTTGTGGAGCAGTTTGCTACGTGGGGTTGCCATCCCTAAAAAATATGAGTTGTATGAATCTGAAAGCTCATGTTGTCAGAGTCTCTACCATGGTTGTTTCAGCGTCAAATTCTCTCTAAAAATGGTAAAATATGAGCTTGAAGGTTTGACATGTTTAAGTGTTGAGTTGAAGTCTCAGTGAGGAGTGAGTGATTAGGAATTTTGGATCATGTGTTCAGTGGTGTTGTTTCATGGGTTTTGTTGAGGGAAGATCCTCGGTCTTTATCCTATGGTGTTGTCTTGGGGGTTGTTAGAGGCCGACTATCCAATTCACCTACCATAGATTGGTGCCCCGGCTAAGGATCTCCCGTGTTGAAGATCTCTTTCTGATCTTATCAATTGGGAAGTGTAAGGTTTGGAAACCAACTTGTACACAAACTCAAGCATGGTGGCTTTTAGATATGAACCCTTCTTTGGTATTGAAAATGAGGATGCTAATCAATTTATCAAGAGATTGGAGTGGATGACTTACCAAGATTGAAGGGACACTAATGCAGATAAGCTTCGAATGATCAACATGCTACTTGAAGGTTCTGCAAGATTATGGTGGAACTTATTGAATGAAGAGACAAGGGAAAATTGGAATGAAGTCAAAAATGAGTTCCTTACAAGGTTTGCAACTAAGCAAACTCCTGAGAGTTTATGGAAATATTTGGAAAGGATGTTTCGGGGGGGAAATAAGGAAGTATCTAAATTTGTAGCGAGATTTGAAGCAAAGTTGATAGAATTTGCACAGAGTATGGAGGAACCTCCCATGATGTTCTTGAAAAATGACAAGTTTGTTTCATTGCTCAAATCTGAAATTAGAGAAAAGATTATGATCAAAGACCCTGATACATATGAAGATGCAGTCAAAATAGCCAAGGAAGAGCAAAGGAAAATACAATTGAGGTTGGATCAATCAAGAGATATTGTTGTGCATGCATTTTTACGGCCTAATCAAGTTGACAATGTTGCAGGAAATGCAAGACATCAAGCTATGAATCTTCATGGGGCATTTGAAAAAGTGGAGAATGGGACTTAACAAGGCCATAGGAAACCTGATGATGATGTGATTAATAAACTGCATGAACATTTGGCAAATCTGAATATGCAACCTAGATTTAAAGGACCTCCAAGGAATAGATGGGAAAACTTTGAATGCTTTAATTGCAAGGAGAGAGGTCATATTGCTCCTGATTGCCCTTATCCAAGAAGAACAGGAGGGGAGATGTATCCCATGCCACAAGGGAATGCTAGGCAAGATGCTAGACCTCAACAGGAACAAAGGCTACTTAAACCAACTAGGAAATAGTTGGAAAGAAGACCTAATGAAGGCACATTGGGTATGAATCTGATGATCGAAACCAGCATGTCTGATGATGGAAAAAATGCAAATGTTTTTGCTAACAAGAGAGTTAGAGAGAGGGATACTGAAACTAAAACTCAAAGGGCATCAAGGATTAAAAAGGGAAAACAAGTTGCAGATGATCCAGAAACTAGCAGGAAAGCTAGACAACGAAGGAAGATTCAAATAGGGGACTTTGCTTTGGGAGTCAATCAAGTTCCTTACAACTTTCTCGAAGACTTAAAAGGTAAGAAGGCTGATGTTACATATGGTCCGTTGCTACAGATGAACTCATCTCTGAGGAGGCAATGGCATGGTTTGGTTAGCATCAGGTCATGAAAAACTCAAACTGGGCATGTTGGAGTGGTATACCTATCAGATGTGAAAGACATTATACCTATCATGGACGCATGGATACATGGAAGGAAAATTGATCAAGTTTATGTTGATGGTGTGCGCAAGTTTGTGTAATCACTGAAGAAGCAATGTTGCAAATGCATCTTAAAATGACAAGGAAGTCATTTTTTAAGGTTAAAATGGCAAATAGCTCAAAAGTGAAATGCTTGGGAATCATTGAGAACTTGGAAATCAACATTGGAGGTCAAAGAGCATGTTTGGATTTCCATGTTATGCCTGCAAAACTTGGGGCATATTCCATCATGTTGGGACGACCGTGGTTGATTGGTATGAGATCTAGAGAAGATTGGTATAGAGGTCAATTGGAACTTTATCTAGAGAAGCCAATTCATAAGAGGGTGATCTTTGACATGAAAACATGGTATGTCATTCAAAGTGGACATGAAAGTGATGTTGGAGAGGTGATGAAAGTGGTGATTCAGAAAATTCCAGCCTTGATGAGGAAGACAGAGAATGGGAAGCTAGCCTACTCTCTAGGGATGTTGACCTCTTTGGGTTGTCAATCCAAGGTTCAAAAAGAGAGGAAAAATTTGTAAATATTGCTGGTAGCAAGTACGGACTTCATGCAGGAAACATGTGATCAGCAACCTGAAATGAATATTGGATTGTCTAAGCTTATGAATATGTTGGGAAATGACTTGACTAGTGATGAAAGAGATGAATATTTAGTCAATTTTTAGAAATACCCAAAACTTTTTGCTACACACTATCACCAACTAAGGGTTACTAATAGCATTATGCACCATATCAAATTGAAAGAAGGGTATAGACCAATGGCTCAAAAACTTAGAAGACTTGGTACAATTCAAGAAAATGTACTTAAAGCTGAAATTCAAAAGTTTCTTGATGCTGAATTTATCTATCCTATTGATGATGCAGAGTGGATGTCTCCTGTTGTAATCGGACCAAAGAAGAATGAAAAGTGGAGAGTATGTGTTGATTTCAAGCCTCTTAATGCAACTATTAAGAGGAACTACTATCCTCTTCAGTTTTAGGATGAGATCGTGGATCAAGTGATTGGTACCCCTGAACCACAATTCAAGTGGGTACCTAAACATCAAGGGCTACCACCGAGAAGTAGGAAACCACAACCTTGCAAGTTTGGGAATTCATACTCGAGACCTAGAAGGTAAAAAAGAAACTATAGGCTATGATGGGTCAAGCCATGATGGGTCCCCAAGACCTTATTGCGAGCGCAAGGCTATTATGCCCAAATATGGGTGCCTAAAGCTAAGTTGGCCAACATCTTACCTTGGCCGCAGATTTAGTTGAAAATACAAGGGAAAACTTGGTCAATTTCTTTCGGCATTTGGATGCCACATTTACCACACTTGCTAAAAGCTATGACCGATTAGACCTAGGCCTCTTAGAAAAACCTTTAGCAATGGAGGTACGCATGTTACATTTCTCATGGGAAGAATCGGAATTTGTGTTTATCAAGGTGCCCCAAATAGTTGAGAACCTTATAGACACTGAGATTTCCCATGAACAAGCACATAAGAAATGCCTCATCACATCTTACACCAAGGGCATAATCCTTGCCACTGACCAAGAAATGGCAAGGCTAAAACAGCTAGTTGCTAGTGACTCCTCTTTCTTACGCCAATGGTATGCTCTTAGACTCTAATGGGAGCAAGAAGGCTACCAATTCATGACCAATTTTGAGCATAGATGTGCAATCAAAACCTCCAAATACAACCTGACTTATATTGCCCCAACCTCCTATAGGATGTTGACCACCATCCACAGATAGCCCCTCGAAGAGCACATCATGACTCACCCCTACTTGGATAGCATGTTGACCGAGGAGGAGCTACACATTGCCATCCGAATGGACTCCAGGGATTTCCTCACAGATGTCCTCACTTACCTCACCTACGTAAGTATCCACCATGTCAACATGGACCATTATGATCAAATGGAGTACAGCCTGACCTTCTACGCTTGGCTCATGCAAAACTGAAACACATAGGCATGCGTTGAATGGTCTCCACCTTTCAACCTCTAATCCTAGGAAGGATTGTTCTCATCTCTAAGGGGGGAGGGTGTGAGTGATGTGACTGAGTAATGTGAGGGATGAATGATAAAAGGTGCAAACATAAAACCTTAATCTATGTCCAAAATATGTAAAAATCAACTCATGATTGAGTAAAAGTGTTAGAAATCCTTATGAAATGCATGGACTATTTGAAGAAAAATTCTCTTGTGCACCTTTCCACAAAAATTATCTGAAGAATAACTAATGGTGGGCTATGGCTTCATGATAGGCACCTACAATGGCAAGACAGGAGAAAACTAGTAAGCTGTCATTCTCGTAGGAGGAGCAGGCAAAGTATGGCCTTTTAGTGGAGACAAGGGCCTATAGCCAATTCAAATTCAAGCACATCCTGAATTTGGAAGACATAGCAATGGAAGAGCCAGCCATCAAGCAATTTGTGAAGCAGTTTAAGCTGCAAAAGTACATGGAAAAGGTGGGCCAAGCCGTGGACTACGAGAAGTGCAAGAAATTCCTCCGGATATTCAACAGGAACTGTGGCACTGTCACAATGCACCAAGAGAATGAAGCCCGCCAAGTGGGAATTGAGCTGAGCCTCGAGTTGGTGCAGAAGGCATTGGGCCTACCCAACAAAGTTAAAAGATGACCAAAACGAGATGTGTACAGCATGTTGGGAATGAACAAAGTGATAGTCCACACCAACAATGGCATTGGCCTAACTAACATCCCAAATCCCAAAGTCGAACTATAGGCAAAAATGGTACACGCCCTATTCTCTAGCCAAAGGTACAATGCATTGATGAGTAGAATCAATGTGCCAATGCTGGAAAGCATCGTTGCCAAGTCTTTCGATGAGGTGAACCTAAACAACTTTGTGAGTAAAACAATAGAAACATTGGCAAAAGCATTGGCCAACAATGGATGACCCGTAGGTGGAGAATCCCCGGCCTCCAAAAGCAAGGAAGTCATCATCGTCAAAGGCCTCTACCGTTGGCTTCGGAGGGATCTTAATGGCCATCATAAGAGAGGCACTAGGGGAAGAACAAGAAGATGAGGAAGTCGCAAACAAGTCCCCTCTATGCCAAGAATAGGAGCAGTCTAGTGAGGGGACAGAGAGCAACGAAGAAGGGCGAGAAGCACAATCTCTGGCCAAGGGAGGGGCCAAGAAAGCAAAGAAAGAGACTCCGCAAAAGAATGTCGAAAAGGAGAGTAGGAAGAAAGAGGAAGTAGACCTACGAAGAGCCCACAAGGAGTCCAAAAGCATTGAAGAACGAAGAAAGAGAAAAAAAAGAACGACGCAAAAAGAATAAAAGAGGAATCTAGGAAAGCCGAAGAGGAGAGAAAGAGAAAAGCTGGGTACAAAACCCTAATCCCTTTTGGGCAGTCATCCCCCTTTTTACATGGCCATGGTTTAGGCCCTCTTTCTCATTGTTCTCCCATCTTCTCAGCTTCCTTCCTACTGCCTATCTACCCTTACAATTTGCACAAGAGGGGGCCTAGTACTCTTTTACAAAAGTTTCAAGGACGCTTTGGATTTAAAAATGTTATTTTGCCTTCCACTTGATTTTTGAGGCCACCCTTGTGCTTTTGGTTGTTCTCCATCCTGTTTCTTCTGTTGCATCTGCACTCTTGACTTCTTTTTTCTCTGTCATCTCGAACTGGGGTTAACAATAAGAGACATAAATCTTGCTATCTTATGTCAACCATGATCAAAGAAATTCACAGATTATGTCATAAGAATATAGATTTGTGCTGTCATGAACCCTCTTGAAGAATAACACCCAAGCACAAGCTCCCAAGTGCCCAAAAGCTTGTTGCCCCCAATAGCAGAAGGCAAGGGCAAGGGTCCACTTATCCCCCTCCCACCTATCCTAGGGCCCACCACCCCAGTCTCTACACCTACCCAAGGCTCTTCCACCACGGTGGATGCCAGCAACCTTGTGGATTGGGTAGTTTCTGGTCAATAAAGACACAACTCAAGGTGCAAGTGGAGGAACCCTAGTGATAGGAGCAAAAAGACAAGCAACTACGGATGTGGAATCTAGATTTGGGACCCCAAAAGGTGAAAGATAGAAGCATCTACAACCACTGGCCCCACCGCACTGTCGTTGTCTACAAACTAGGACGACTATGTGCAGGAACTCTTGTCACAGCTAGAGTTGGCAAAAGAATAGAAAATAGTCATCACTGTGTGAGCAGCCGAAAAGGAGACAATGGTAGCCTCTCAATTAGAAAGAACCTGTCAAGCAGCCATGTATCAAAGGGAGGTCAAGGAGCTAAAGGAGAAGCTTGAGGCCAAGGGAGGAGAAGAAGAGAGATGGCAAGCAAAGCTCGTGGTAGAAATACAAAGCCTCATGAGCCTACAACGCCATTATGATGAGCTGGTAGTGTTGTATAAGGATTTGCAAACGAGAAATGAAAAGATACAAAATGCTACAGAGCAGCTAGCAACAGAAGAAAAAGAGAGAAGCCGATGGCACCAAAATCACATAGAGATCTGGAAAAGAGGATGGCCTTGGAGCTTGAAGAGCAACAATGATTGGAAAGAGAAATCGAGGAAAAAGAGAGGAGGCTAAGGGCGTTATCCTACATGCACAATGAAAACCTAGAAGAAAAGAAGAAGAAAGCCTATGAATGGGTGGACAGGAGCAAAGAAAGGGTGAGAGACTTAGTGTGCCAGCTAGCCCTTGCAGAAGGCAACACAGTGTTAGCAGCAGAGAGCAGGGTGGCAGAGGCCGCAAAAGTGACTTTGGAAGCTCAACAACATGCCTTCCTCCACACTCTCTTGGATACCACGCAATCTGATGAGGAGGAGGCTATTGAATCATTTAGGAGAAAGTTGAAGATCACCCATGTAGGGCTCTAAGACACAAGCTACATGTCCAACTGCAAACTGCAAGGCCCAAAGAAGCAAAGCCACTAGAGCACAGGGGAGAAGAGAGGCAAAGGCTCACTAAAAACACAATGCCAAGTTTTGAAAGAGAGCAGCAAGACGTGGCTCCTTAGTAGAAGGTTCTTAAGACAAGACTCTACTTTGCAAGAATGTTGCCTCCCACTGCTCTTTTTTTATCTCAACACTGACAAAGATATTTGTGCAATCACTAGATCAATGATGCACATGGCCCTCTTATCATCTACTTTATAGGGCCCCAAAAAAAAAAGAACCGCAAACGAATAAGAGATCACAATAAGAAAATCATAGGGAGAGCAACCAAATGATCTTTCTCCATGTAGGCCACAGTCACTGCACCTAGGGGTCCTCAAGTTAGAAATGTTCGGTGGCTTCAATTGGCCAGCTCCGTCCCTAAACCCCTATCCCATTTTGTGTCCCCACATCACGCTTCAGGTACATTAAGGATAGGACATACCTATGGGGGTTCACCCTCGCCTACAATTAGTAGGCTTGTCTCCTTAAGCCACATTCACCGCACCACCCTTATGCATGAATTGGGTCCTCAAGTGTGGGACAACACCCAGCCTTTGTGGTTCGACCCAACTCCCGGTTTCACTAGCACGAGCACAAGGCACCACATAGAAAGATAGACACACCCCTAGGCAATGCACCTTGTTTTCTTTACAAGTAACTCCAAACAATGCAAGCCACCAACTTTGGAGGCCCCATCATCATCGACGCACACGACCACCTATCAACTCACCAAATCTTCCTGAATTTACACCCACAAGTACCATGGGTCTGGCACTCGTCTAGGATGGGGTAATGTTACAATGATACAAGACATGTCATGGACAAGGATCATGCAGCCAAAAGGAAGCAGATAAAGACCGAGGAAGCCCAAGTCAAAAAGTGAATGAAGAAGCTCATTTTGCCCAGGCACGTAGAAAAAGTGGAGGAGAAGGCAAGCTCAGAAAAAATGTGGGAGACCACTGAATATTCTAGCAAGGTGCTCTCAAGGATGAAGGAAAGCATCGAAGATTCTAGCAAGGTGCTCTCAAGGATGAAGGAGAGCACCAAATATTCCAACAATGTGCTCAGAAAGAACGTGGGAAAGCATCAAATATTCTAACAAGGCTCTCTCAAGGCTGAGGGGGAACCTTTGAGGTCTCTCATAAGGAAAGTGCAAGGCGCAATGTAATTCATTTTATAAGAGTGCTAGGCTCCCTCCTTTGCAAGTTGTAAGGTCTAAACGGACATGGGTGAAGGGATAAGGCAACTAGAAGGGAATGGAGAAAGAGGACCTTGGCGAGATGCCGGATCATGTAAAAAAGGGGATGGGTGGCCAAGGGATTTAGGGTTTTGTATATAAACTCAAAAAGTGAATGAAAGGCTCATTCTTTGGTGTGGCAAAAGTGATCTCTTCTTCTCTCCTTCTTGCTTGCTTGTGTGTGCTTGAGAGAGGGAGTGTGAGGGAGTGAGAGAGTGAGTGTGTGAGGGTGAGGGATCATGGAGAAGAAGTTCTCCATCATCTCCTCTCTTCTTCTTCTCTTATCTTCTCTTTTCTTGTCTCGTGTGCAGCTATGGAGGATGGAGCTTGAAGGTGAAGGCTTGAGGTTGCTTGAGCTTACATTTGGAATGTGGAGCTACCAGCTTGCTTGAGGGAGGAGGCTACTCACTCGAGCATCAAGGTAAGCCTCACTACACCCCTGTAGGATCAAAGGCCCATCGTCTAGGTGAAAGATAGCCATTTGTGCTCCCTTGAAATGCTTGAAGCAATAAGCGGTCCGTGGGTCTTGGTGATTGAGCGTGAGCTCCCACTACATGTCCACATCTTGAAAGAGATGTATTCTCATTACCAAGCTCTACATCTAATAAAATGATATTTTGGTTTGAGGATCCATTGAGGCTCAATTTGGGGATCACCATAGCCAAATTTGATTACATTTGGGTAGCCATTAGTGGCTGGGTGGTTTCAAATCAAATAGCTTTGTTTTGGAACGTTGGAGAAGATATTTTGGTCTCAATGTACTCTAAAGCTCAAGGGGGTAGCTTATTCTTTGTAAGTAGCAAATTAGCTTGTGCTTATAAGTAGGGGGTTGCTTGTTATTTGAATTAGGGGATCAACTGGTATCTATTAATAGAGAAGAAAAAAGAGAGACATAGTTGATATTTTGGTGAGCTCGTGATATCTATGGGTTGTATAGTGTATCAACTACTCCAAGAGGAGACTGGTTATTCTTCATAAGTAGCAGATTAGCTTGTGCTTATAAGCAGGGATTGCTTGTTATTTGAATTAGGGGATCTACTTGTATCTATTAATAGAGAAGAGAAAAGAGAGACATAGTTGATGTTTTGGTGAGCTCGTGATATCTATGGGTTGTATAGTGTATCAACTACTCCAAGAGGGATGCCATTTTTCCAATTATTTTTTAATTTTGAAAGCTACATGCAATCAATTTTATAAAAAATAACCTTCTCTACAACCTTTGGACTAAGGTCAAACTAGCTAATATCATTTTCACACTATAGAGAGAAGACATAAGTGTTTTGGAGATTGTTTTACTAGTATTTTCAAAAAAACTAGTATGCATTGAAAAGTGGTTGGGCTATTTGGTCTTGCTTTTGCTATTGGTTGGCTATTGCAAGGCACTTAGATTGCAGTCAATTGATCTCTTTTTTTGAGCTTGTAATTGGGCATATCTTGGTATTTGAATATGCATGACATATTAAAACATGATGTTTTCCTCATCTACTTTTGAAAATGTATTGTTTAATTCTAAAAAATTGAATGGCACCAATTTTTCTTGTTAAAATAACAAATCTATAATGTGTTAGTTCAAAAGAAGTAGGTAAAGCCAATCAAATGTGTATTAAACTTCAATTTATTTAAATATAACATATAGAATGGATAGTACATTTGGTATATGGAAGAAGATATGTGATTTGTATGAAAAGAAAAGTAATGCTTCATAAGTTTGTTGGTTGAAAAAACTCATTGATTGGTGATGGAGGAAGGGACTTCTATGTCCAATCATATCAAAGGTTTTAATAACATTTTTAGCTAATTAATAGCACATAATATTACTTTTCATATTGTAATTAAGGTTATCTTCTTATTCATCACCTTGCTTGAGATTTGAGACACTTTCAAGACAGCCATTAACAATTCTACACCGCATATAGTACGAATGCTGACATTAAGAGTAGTTTGCTTATAGAGGAGGTCAACAAAAAGAACAATGCAAGTTCAAAGAACTCTAGTGCACTCACTATGAGTAGTTTTCTTATAGAGGAGGTCAACAAAAATAACAATGCCAGTTCAAAGAACTCTAATGCACTCACTATGAGAGGAAGGACAAATGCCAAGAGAATCATGAGAGAGGAAAATTAAGGAATAAGTTGTGTAGCAAAAAGGATGTGGAATGCTTCTTTTATAAGGCATATGCTAAAAGTATTGCTATGAGTAGAAGAATAAGATAGAGGGCAAAAAGCACCACCACGATGATGAAAAAAATGAAAGAGAAGAGGCAAAGATAAAAGATATTAATTCATGTAATAGTGATGATGGAGGTGTCTTGTATGTATCCTCATTTGGTGATATATTCTTGGTTGCCACCACTGATTATGGAATGTCACAAAATTGGATTTTGGACTTGAGTGTATCATTCTATGCCACTCCACATAGAGAATGATTTCCTACTTATGATATTGGGAGGCAAGTCTTGGTAACAACTATGCATGTCGTATTGTTGGTATAGGGGATGTACATTTGTCACTACCCTACAAATCTTCTTTTGACTTCCTATATGTACAATTTGTTGTAGACCTGATTAAGAATCTAATTAATATACTAGGTAGCTTGATGGCTATGTTTGTAGGGTAATCTTAGGAGATCATATATGGAAAATTTGTAAAGAGTCTCTCATCATTTCTAAAGGGCATCAATCTAATACTTTGTATCCTTTACATGTTTCTTGGGTTAAAGACCATGTTGTAGCAATCACTAAATAGCCATCAATTTCTTTATAGCATCACCATTTGGGACACATGTCAATTATTGAAATGAAAGACTTTTGCCATTTGAACTATTTTCTGTGTTTGGAATTTTTTAAATTTATTTTTTGTGAATGTTACCTTTAACTTGTCATAATAGAAGTGATGGTACTAGAAGATCAAAGAGTTTGGATTTGTTCACATTCATTTCTATGGGCCTATGCTTATGGTCTCGTTAGGTGGAGCTTCATATTTTGTAACTTTCATAGATGGTGCCACTAGGAAGGTTCGCACTTACCCTCTTCATAAGAAAAGTGATGTGCTAGATGCATTCCAAAATTTATTGGCGTTTGCAAAAGAATCAATTGAGCAAAAAGCTTAAGTATTTAAGAATTGAGAATGGTGGTGAATATGCTTCTCATGCCTTTATGAACTTTTTGCAAGTCATGGTATCAAAGGAGAGTTAACAAATCATGGAAATCCTACTCAAAATTATGTGGTTGAAAAGACAAACAAGAACATTTAGGAAAGGATCTCTAGTATGCTTTTTAATGTTGGTCTCACTAATGGGCTTTAGGCTAAAGGAAACATGCCTAATTATAATCACTTGCATATCTTTTGCTGTGAAGAATTTATGCGTGTACCTAAGGACAAGCTGAGTAAGCTTGACCCTAAGACTAAGAAGTGTATCTTGCTTGGATACAGGGAGTCACGACAAATGGGCTATCATGTATGTGATCTTAAGTCTAAGAATGTAGTGCACAGCTAGAATTTAATTTTAAATAAGGATAAGATGTGCATAAGAAACCCATTAAAACAATTGAGATCCATAGGATAGTATTCTAGAAGGATGAACAACCATCACATGAGCAATATGTACAACTTCTTCCATGTACAACTTCTTCCACATGATGCAAGGCTTGGCCAAGCAGCTAATATTGAGGTGAGAGTGCCACAGATAAGTGGATAGTCTCATGCTCTACAAGATAGATAGGTGGGATACCCACAAGCTTCTACTGAGCCAATTTTATGATAGTCTAAGAGAGTTTCTAGATTAATAAAGATATACATTGTCTCTATACTATGTCATAGGTACTAGTGTTCTGAGTGTTCTTTTATGCTAACTCTATGACGGTGAAAAATGCTATAAGAGAAAATATGCATTGTCATGCAAGTGGGTCTGCAAGTTGATGATAGCTCCATCTAATATGTTGCCTAAGTACAATGAAAGTTTGGTGGCCAAGGGATTCAAGCAAGAGAAGGGAATTGACTTTGATGAGATCTTCTCATCAGTAGTCAAAGTGACCACCTTTTGTATGGTACTTACATCAATTGTGAAGGAAGACATAGAGCTTGTTTAAATGGATGCAAAGACAACTTTTTTTTCATGGAGATTTACATGTGAACATTTATATACAGTAATTTGAAGGATCTATAGATAGTAGAAGAAAAGAAGAGTTGGTGTGTAAGCTACATGAAATGGGTTCCCAAGAAATGGTATCATAAGTTTAATGACTTTATGTAGTCCCAAGGGTGTACTAGAAGTGCGACTGATTACTACACATTAGGAACAACCTTATGATTTAAATCCTCTATGTGGATGACATGCAAATTATGGGAAAGTCATTCATAGAGGTGGATACTAAAAAAATGTTATGTTAAATCTTTGACATGGACTTGGGAGTGATATTACATTTCTAGCATGTGCATTATGTGGGATAGAGACAACAAGATACTATATTTGTCTCAATAGAGACACATTGGGAAGGTATTGCATTTCACTACGAAGAGGTTGAAGGAAATTAGTGTTCTATTGCCTCCATATTTAACAATCAGTATTCCATCGCCTCCATATTTGACACTTAGTCAAGAGGAAAGTCCCCCAGTTAGATGAGTAGAAGGTTGAAATGACCAAGATTCCTTATGCATTTGTTGTTGTTAGCTTGATGTATGCCATGGTTACAATACATCCAAACATTGCCTCTATAGTAGGAGTGGTTAGCAGGTATATGGCAAACCTTGACAAGAAGCATTGGAAGTTAGTAAAGAGTATCATAAGATTGAATGGCAACAAATTTATATGCATATGCTTCAAAGGAAGGATGCATCTTTTCTTGGATATGTAGATGCTGATTTTGTAGGAAGTGTAGGCTCTAGCAGTTCTACTATAGGATTTGTATTTACTATATAAGTGGTGTATTCTCTGAGGTCTCTCAATTTATACCCATGTACAAATTTATCTACTATTAAGGCTAAGAATGTTGCAACCAACTATGGTGTGCAAGGAATTTATATGGCTTGATTATCTAATAACAGACTTGGGTATTTTAGGAGAGATGCCTACATTGCATTGTGATAGTCAAAGGCCATTCAATTGTGGTAGAAACCTTGACATTCATGCAAACACAAAGTATCACTTCATCAGGGAGGTCCTTAAGGACAAGTGCATTGAGCTTATCAAGGTCCATATGAATTATAATCCTACAGATCTTGTTGAGAAAAGTTTACCTTTTGAGTGCTTTTCACACTACAAAGTGTTGATTGGGTATTGGATAGTATCTTCACTTTCTTCTTATACTACAATAACGGAGAATTGTCCTTTAAGTGGGAAGTTTTTGGGGTAAAGGACAATGACTAATAGCCAACAGGCACCCCTTGGATAATTACAAATTGTACAATCTTGTTTAAGTGATCATAACAAATAATAAGGGGACCATTCATTGTACCCATAAACTCTCTTGTGTGCTTCTCTCTCTCTCTCTCTCTCTCTCTCTCTCTCTCTCTCTCTCTCTCTCTCTCTCTCTCTCTCTCTCTCTCTCTCTCTCTCTCTCTCTCTCTCTCTCTCTCTCTCTCTCTCTCTCTCTCTCTCTCTCTCTCTCTCTCTCTCTCTCTCTCTCTCTCTCTCTCTCTCTCTCTCTCTCTCTCTCTCTCTCTCTCTCTCTCTCAACCCTCTTACACTCCATAGCTTCTACCTTTCATCTCACCATTGCTTCCTTGTCATAAAGGAGGTGTAGTGAATATTTGGCTACACCCCATTCCTAGAAGAGTTGGAGATGATTTAGAGATGTTACGCATTCTAGCAAGCATGAATAGTTAATCAAGAGGTTAACTAGAATTGCAAAAATCTATCCTTCATTTTTGGCTAGATCTCATGTGTGGAAACTTGCATCTATCTCATCTCTTCTACTATAGCTTGAATTTGAGATTGAAAAGGAGTTTGCTATGTGTGTAGAGCTATTCAAGAAATTGAGAGTGCTAATATTTTTTTATCTTCCCCCTTGAGTGTTCTCTCTTACACGGATACCTCTCTTTCACAATGGCATGTAGTAGGGAGATTGAATGGATGATGGTTTGAGAAGATGTGAATAAGAGTGTATAGCATGAATTGAACATCACTAAAGTATCAAGGCATCAGTGAGTTCCAACATTATTTCTTGAGGTTTCCCATAGCACTTTGTGTATGTATTCTTCTAATAGGGGTAAGCCCAAAAACCAATAGGCATAACCAAACATGAGATAATAGGCTTCAGCCCACTGTGGTACAATAGTGATTTACTGTTCAAAACTGAGTATTTTCAGCAAGAAAATCAGTCCAAAATGATGGCATAACATGTGCCTTGCATCCCCCAAACAATCGGCCATCAATAGGTATCAAACCGCTTAACTAGGAAGCACCAAACAAGCACATGCATCAATTGCTAGTGTAGTATTGACATTTAATGTTTGTCGGCTGTGTAAACTATTTCAAAACAGTGCTACAGGACCTCATATCAATGTCCAAGACTTGGGAGGCTTCAAAGCATATCAAGCATCAATGTCAAGGGTGCCACATTGATCCAGGAGCAGGGTATGACCTTCAGCAAGTGAGAGATGAGCTGTCCAAGGAGCTTCTAGATCAGGCACAAATCACACTGATCTACTGAGGGATTCTTCTACTATTGTTGTGGTCAGGATGGTAAGGAAGCTCTAGGGGGTGCCCAAGGAGGCACACAACAAGTCTCAAGTGCCCAAATGCAAGAGGGAGCAAGATCCAAGCTCCAAGGGTTTGAGTTATGGCTGCCCTGATTGACTGCAACCTAAGAATTGAATAAAAAAACTAAAAGAACACTTCAATACCTATGTAGCAATGCCCTGAGGGTGCCTCAATAGGCCGGGAAGGTGCTCGGGAAGTCGGGGAGCGACGAGAGCTCAGGAAGGTCGGCTATGACTGTCGAGAAGGAGACCCAATGTTGTAGGTATTTGAATGGAAGCTAAGAATGCCATGAACCAAGATCGGGAAGTCGGGAAGCCTCACTTTGATACCAGTTGAAAGGCGAGAAGGATCAAAGCTTGCTTGGAAGTGAGCTATGGCGGTAGAGAGCAAGGGCAAGAGAGAGAGAGATACAAATGGGAACTCCAGCAGTCACAATGTGTGACCGGGCCTTCCTTTATTCAAACTGTCACTAAAAGAATAAAGAATAAAGTGACGGTGATGGGCGTCTGCCACCTGCAGTGCGCGGTGGTGGGTACTGTCAGTGTAGTAATACACGGATGGCTAGGCAGAGGCGCCTTTACCCCCAACACTTTCTCTCTGCCCCTCCCTCAAAATTTTTTATTTCTTCCCTAATCTCTCTCTCTCTCTCTCTCTCTCTCTCTCTCTCTCTCTCTCTCTCTCTCTCTCTCTCTCTCTCTCTCTCTCTCTCTCTCTCTCTCTCTCTCAATTTTTCTACCCTCTCTTCAAAATTTTTAAATCTCTCTCTAACTTTTCTTTTTCCCTTCTCTCTCTTTCCAAATTTTAATATTTGCATGTTCTCCCTCCCCCCCCCCCAAGTTTTCCCCCTCTCTCATCTCTCCCTCCCCAATCTCTCTCTCTGTCTCTCTGTCTCTCTCTCTCTCTCTCTCTCTCACCTCGTCCAAAATTTTTCCTCTCTACCCTCTAAATTCAATTCTTTTCCTTCCCCTCTCTCCCAAATTTTTTTGCTCTCTTCAAAAATATTTAAAACTCTCTCCAAACACATACACACACGCGCGCGCGCACACACACACATGCACATGCACACACACACACACACACACACTCTCTCTCTCTCTCTCTCTCTCTCTCTCTCTCTCTCTCTCTCTCTCTCTCTCTCTCTCTCTCTCTCTCTCTCTCTCTCTCTCTCTCTCTCTCTCTCTCTCTCTCTCTCTCTCTCTCTCTCTCAAAATCATTCTATGTATGTTGTACATACCTACATTGATATGTACAATGTGTATGTGTATGTATGTATATATGTGCTTATTTGTATGCATATATATTTATGTGTGTCAGATCTTGCATTCCCATACACATATATATACACGTGTGTTGTATTTTCTTTTTTGCCCTACTACACAGGGGATGTGCCGGCTTACTGATGGATTTGTTTGACATGCTTGGGTGTTTGCTCAATGTCTGTATGACTGTCATATGCCAATTTATGCCCCCTTGATGCTGATTATGCTTTGGCAGTTCGTGGTTGACTTGGTGCATTGATTTTGCCTACAGTTTTTGCTCCCATTGTACCTGGTTGTAAACTATTACATCAAGCAGTTATGTATGGGCTGATGTGGAATTTTCATGCTGAATCATCCTGATTTTATGTAATTTTGATGGTACTTGGAGGGCAGCATCATTAGCTATCAGTTCATGGTCATTTTGCCTTGGTTTTGGTGGTATTTTTGGCTGCTTACAGCAGAAAAACAGCAAGCAGTTTTGAACTATCTGCACTGTTTTGGACTGCATTATGGGTTCTTCTTCCACTGACAGTGCTATCTTCAACATCACTAAGCTTGATGGTACAAATTGTGCCTATTGAAAGAGCCAAGTTTGGCAAGTATTGGTACAGATATCACAGATAAAACCACTAAGGATGCATGGCGAGCAGCTTGAAACTATGACTGATGACAAATGGGATGAGCTTGATGAGTTATGCAAGTCCACCCTCATCTTGTCTCTCACTAAATAGGTGCATTAGAATGTGGTTGAGGAACCACAGAGTGCTTGGTAGCTTTGGGATAAGATCAAAAACCTCTATGACAAGAAAAGTCCAGCAAGTCAAATGCATTGGTTGAAGCAACTTATGGACCTACGCATGAAGGAGAATATGACGATGTCTGGTCACTTGAGCCAGTTCCATACTATTCTCAAGAACTTGACTTCCCAAGGTATTACCTTTAATGATGAGGTAACTTTATTCTTTTTGCTTGGGACTCTAAGTGAGTCATGGGATGTATTCCACACTGCCTTATGTGCTCCTACTGCTATTTTGAACTTGCCTGATATAGAGAGTGCTCTTCTCCAGGAAGAGATCAACCATAAGAACTTGGATGCCTCTCGCATGCGCATGCTTTGACTATTAGAGGCAGATATGGTAATGGAAACAATGACCATGGGTATGGACATAGCAAAGACTCGCAGAAGTCTAGGTCCAAGTGGCGTGGTAAGTCGCACAACAAGTCTCTTGGGAGAAATGCTAATGTGACATGTCATCATTGCGGCAAGAAGGGTCATATATGCCCACAGTGTCATGAGTTGCGCAATGAGAAGTGCAAAGAGAAGGGGAAAGACAAAGTATAGGAAAAGTCATCCGATCGCAGCATTATGCCTACGAAATCCAATGTGAAAATCGAGGAGATAAATGTCATGCAGACCGATGACTCCGATGGGGAGTACATACTTGCAGCTAGTTCTTGTGATGCTACATCATTGACTGATGTTCACTCTATGTATATGCACTGTTGGCCTTTGGATTATGGTGCTTCATTTCATGTTACACCATGCCGTGAGTGGTTCCACTCATACCGCACTATCTCTAGTTTAGTTCGCTTGGGTGATAACAGGTCACTTGCGATTGTTGGCATTGGGGATGTATGGCTGTAGTTCTCTATTGGCAGTACTTTTCTATAAGAAAATGTACATCATGTGCTCTTACACGCAGTCTTATGTCTGCATGGAAGCTTGATGATGTTGGGTTTCATGTTTCATTTGGGGATTCTTCCTGGAAGATCACTCGTGGCAGACTTGTGCTTGCTAGAGGTGCCAAAGCTGGCAACCTTTATCCTCTTGTAGTTGATGGGTCCTTTGTTGACCATGTTTTGTCAGTGGGTTCCATCCCACATGGATCTCTTTGGCATGCCCATTTGGGCCATATGTCCTTGAAGGGAATGAAAATGCTTTTTGGTTTGCAGTACTTACCACCCCTTGACTATGCATGTTTTGATTCATGTGAGCATTGTCTTTATGGCAGACAGACTAGGAATACGCATAAGGAGTCTGGTAGGACATGCATGAGTGAGCCCCTAGCATTGATACATTCCGATGTCTGTGGACCCATTCCCTGTCAGTCTATGGATGGTGCAAAGTATTTTGGTACATTTGGATGTCTATGGGCCCAAGTCTATGAGTGAGCCCCTGGCATTGGTACATTCGGATGTCTATGGGCCCATGCCCTGTCAGTCTATGGGTGGTGCAAAGTATTTTGTGACATTCATTGACGATTTTTCACGTAAAGTCTGGGCTTACCCCATTAGGCTTAAGTCAGAAGTCTTGGCTGTACTTCAGAGATGGCTTGCATTTGTTGAAAACCAGACTGGGCATAGGCTGAAATGCCTTAGGACTGACAATGGGGGAGAATATGTGTCGTGTGCTTTTGAGCAACTATGTGACGAGAGGGGTATTAAGCATCACTTGACCACCCCCTATACCCCACCCCAGAATGGTTTGGCTGAGCGAATGAATAAAACCATCCAGGAGTGTGTACACAGTATGCTTAGCCATGTAGGCTTACCATTGAGCTTTTGGGCTGAGGTAGACAGTACAGCTGTGCATGTCATAAATAGATCACCTTCTAGTGGTTTGGATTTCCAGGTTGCAGAGGAGGTACGGATTGGGAAACCTCCGTCTTATGCGCATCTACATGTCTTTGGCTGTGAGGCATTCTACCATGTGCCCAAGGACAAGTGTACTAAATTGGATCCTAAGAGTGTCAAATGCATTTTCCTTGGCTATGGAGATGCAGGCGAGATGGGTTATCGCCTCTGGGATCCACAAGCGTGAAAAGCCATCTGCAACCATGATGTAGTCTTCCATGAAGACAAGATGCATCGGCAACCTGAGAAGGTGGTAGAGATATGCAGGGTTATATTCCAGGAGGAGCCACGAGCTCCTGCACAGCTAGTTGGACAGCCTGCAGTAACAGTTGGTACACATGGCCAAAGTGCTGCACAGGCAGGAGAGCCTGCCATGAGACGGTGTACTAGAGATAGACCTCCACCTGATAGATTTGGTTATAGATGCATGAGAGCCTCTCACCTATGATGAGGCTATGCGCAAGAGTGACAGTCACTCCTGGGAGAGGGCTACGCAATCTGAGATAGACTCCTTGCACAAGGATATGACTTGGGATTTGGTTGCATTGCATCAAGGCAAGAAGGCTTGCCATGCAAATAGGTGTACAAGCTAAAAAGTACCCCTGGAAACCCAAGCCGGCTTATAAGGCAAGACTTATCGCCAAGTTTTTTAAACAAGAGCGTGGAGTTGGTTTTGATGAAGTCTTTTCTCCTGTGGTCAAGATGACCACCCTACGCTTGGTTTTGACCTTAGTCGCACAGCTTGACTTGGACATGTATCAGATGGATGTCAAGACTACATTCTTGCATGGGGATTTGCATGATGAGATATACATGGAGCAGCCTAAGGGCTTTGCAAAACCTAGCAAGGAGCACCTAGTGTGCAAATTGAAGAAAAGTCTTTATGGCTTGATGCAGGCACCTAGGGAATGGTATCATAAGTTTGACGCCTTTATGCAGTCACAGGGCTACAGCATGAGTGCTATGGATCCGTGTCCTTACACGAAGAAAGCTTGTGATGGCTCATTGCTTATTTTGGTACTTTATGTGGATGATATGCTAATAGCAGGGAAAGCTCATTATGAGCTAGACGCTCTTAAATCTAAGCTGAAGAAGAGCTTTGAGATGAAGGATTTGGGACAAGCCTCTCACATTCTTGGTATGCGCATTAAGCACAATAGGCATCAGGGACTACTCTACCTCTCACAGAGGAAGTACATTCACAAAGTCCTTGAGCGTTTTCGCATGCAGGATGTAAAGCCTATTGGCTATCCATTATCTTCTTATGTGAAGGTTTCACAACCGAATGAGCAGAGGACCGAGATGGCCAAGATTCCTTACGCATCAATTGTGTGGGCAGCTTGATGTATGCCATGATAGCCACTTGTCCAGATATTGCCTTTGCAGTTGGTGTTGTGGCACACTATATGGCTACACCTAGCAAGAAACATTGGGATGCCGTGAAGGCTATCATGAGATACCTGAAAGGCACAACAGATAAGTGTATTTGCTATGGTAGCCGAGATACAGGAGTTGTGGGCTACACAGACTCTGATTATGCAGGACATGCAGATAATAGGAAGTCCACTTCCGGCTATGTCTTTACCTATGATGGAGTTGTTGTTTCTTGGGTGTCCAAGGTTCAAAAGTGTACGGCTCTCTCTACCACTAAGGCCGAGTATGTTGCAGCCACCACTGAGGCTTGCAAGGAGGCCATATGGTTGGGCCATTTGGTTTATGACCTTGGGATTGATAATATACCTACACTGCATTCGGATTCTATGAGTGCTATTTAGCTACCCAAGAATTCGGTCTTCCATGCGAAGATGAAACACATTGAGGTGAGGTATCACTTCATACGTGGGGTTGTGGAGGACAAGTCTGTTGACCTTGTCAAGATCTCCACTAACGAGAATCCTCACTACTGAGCGCTTTGCCTTCCTCAAGAGATTGATGGGTATTGGATGAGATGACGCTTTTTTTTCTCATCCTCCTGTGCATGTGTACATTGTAGTGTCTTTTATTTTTTTCTTTTCACTTCTCACTGGGGCAGATTTGCCTTTAAGTGGGAGGTTCTTGGGGGTAAAGGAACCTCTACCTAGCCGCTCGTGTATTACTACACTGACAGTACTCGCCACTATACACTACAGGTGGTGGACGCCCATCACCGTCACTTTATTCTTTATTCTTTTAGTGACAGTTTCAATAAAGGAGGGCTCGGTCACACATTGTGACTATTGGAGTTTCCATTTGTGTCTCTCTCTCTTCTTGCTCTTGCTCTCCACCATAGCGTGAATATTAAAATTTGGAAAGAGAGAGAAGGAAAAACGAAAAGTTATAGAGAGATTTAAAAATTTTGAAGAGAGGGTAGAAAAATTTAGAGAGAGAGAGAGAGAGAGATTAGGGAAGAAATAAAAACTTAGAGAGGGGAGAAAAGAAAAACTTAGAGAGAGAGAATATAACCAAATTTGGGCACAAAGAGATAGGGAGAGAGAGACAATAGGAAATTTTAGGGGGGGAGAGAGAAGAGAAGAGAAGAAATTGAGAGGAGGGGAGAGAGAGAGAGAGAGAGAGAGAGAGAATACATGGAAAATAAGTGAGATTAGCGAAGTTGTTGTGCAGTAGCACGATAACTTCACTTTCCTCATGAGATTACTTCATGGTAGTTTCAATCCCTCATGAGACCGCTTCATGCCAGCTTAGCATGAAGCTACCATGAAGTGGCCTAGCATTTGCATGCAAAGAACTCTAGTATGTGTTATAAAGACCCATAGATTGATGAAAAAGTCTTAGATTGTGATGCATGAGTATTGTAGGTGTTAAGATGTCCATTCTGAGTTTTGGCATCAGTAATTGGGTAGCACGTTGGTTGCGTATATAAAGGAGAAACCCACCAAAGGGTTGCCACCTTTTCCCAATTCAATTTTCCCAAGATTATAGGTTTGAGAATTGTGCAAGACACATTGCTTCACTCATGAGAATTTATATCAAGAGGAGAGAGAGAGAGAGAGAGAGAGAGAGAGAGAGAGAGAGAGAGAGAGAGAGAGAGAGAGAATGTGTTTGTGTGATTGAAGAAGCATGTGTGTGTGAGCATATGTGAATTAGTGGTAGACACATCTAGAGAGGGTGTAGGGAGACATTATTTTGAGGTAGGTCTATAGCACTAAAAACATAGTAGTGTCATTTATGTCATGGTGACTATCTCTTAGGTAATGCAAAATGTTTTTCAATACATTGTTATGTGATACTAAAAGGCTTACAAAGCAACATGCAAGATCAAAGGAACTTCTTAGAGACACAACAATTTGTCCTTGTACGATAATATTTACTTTTTTATATGTTACATACATGTGCATAATCTGTGTGATGTCACCAAAGATTCATACAATTTTTTAATTTATGGTGTTTAATAAAAAACAATAAGTCTTTCAAGGAATCTACCTTGTGAGGTATTGTTGGGCTCATAAAGGGCATTTAATGCCAACAACCTAATATGGATTGATACTTCATATCATATGAGGATATGTTTCACCCCATTAAGGGTATTTTGTAATCTAAACAATCACATAAAAAAGTGTGTGCTAGTTACACATTATAAAAACAATAAAACTACAATGCACAACTTTATCTTAGTAATGCGAAATTTGTTTGGTCAATGCGAGGTATCTTATGCTCTTTTAGGTTAGCAAAGTACCAAATACAAGCCAAGAAGCCATCATTATATCTTGTTAGAAAAGGAGTACACAACATAAACCTTTATCTCTTTGCATTTTATGTATATATGCATGTACACACACACACACACACACACACACATAGAGAGAGAGAGAGAGAGAGAGAGAGAGAGAGAGAGAGAGAGAGAGAGAGAGAGAGAGAGAGAGAGAGAGAGAGAGAGAGAGAGAGAGAGAGAGAGAGAGAGAGAGAGAGAGAGAGAGAGAGAGAGAGAGAGATGAGCAATCCTCTAACTTAGAAAGCCTCCTGTGCTCTTCTTTTCTTAAACCTTGCGTGTAAAGAAAACTTGGTGCAAAAACAATGGTCACTTTGAGACATAGAAGAGTTTCTTGGAAATTGATTTAAGTGAGATCTCAAGTTGTATGTAGACTTGTACCCTACCACCATACTGAATGAGATTCTTACATTTGGATTAATCCATATCAAACATGTCACATCTTTGCCATTATAATTATATATCTTAATATTGCCCACAATGGGCTTCATGGATCGAATAATACCAAAAATTTGTGACAAACATATTGCTAATCTCTCTATTGGTAAGTAATTGATTCCAAAGTTTCAAGTTGTACAAAAAATGATGGAGGTTTAAATGTCAACACTTGGAACCGTTACATCACTTAAAAGTTGGAGGTGTGAGTGGAAGATAAGAGCAAAAATAAAGTATATTTACCAACATGTGACTTGAAGATGGGAAACTTAGTATCTAAGTATAAAATGTTTAATCTCACAATACCTACAACATCAAACTTTATCTTTCAGAGCATGTGCAATCTTTCTTATTTCAATCTCATTTCAATAAGCTTTCTAATGGAATCCATCTATAAGGTCATGCCAAATGCACCATATTAATAGATTTTCATTTGGCAATAAAAAGTAACTCTAGTATGAAGACATAGGTTATAGTAAAAAGTAACCATTTATATTGCAAAGTTATAGTGATTATAGGTTTAAAAGGAGACACTTTGTAGGTATGACTTGCACCTTTATATCACGCACAAAGTGTGCATTTTTTAGACTCATCCTCCTAAGATTTTTATTTCCTTGTTCTATTCGTAGATTTTGTTTCTTTTGTTAACAATGCTCTACTTTTTAGTAATAGTAATAGTACGCATAGGTCTGCTTTGAACTTAAGGCGTTGGATTTCCAATGAAACATTGGTCCCATGTCCACCCCTCAATTGCTTTTTAGCCTTGATTTAAAGCATGAAAAAAAGGATTGTGTGGGCATAGGAAAATCCATTAATTCTCAAGTGCCTTTTAGCCTTGATATAAACTATGAAAATAAGAGCCATATTAGCATAAGAACAGCCATGATTTCTCATCTTTTAACATAAAATCTAGATAGTAAAGGAGGTAATTGGTAAAACGGAACATAAGATATCTTACTAGAAAAAGATGGCATACGCTCATTTCATCAAGTTACATGCCAACCCCACGAGCAACTATCACATAGTCAACTACACTTTTGTTTGAATAGTCTATGGACTTGTTACTTCTACACAAAGCATAGATGAGTTTGTTTTTGTACTTATAAAAGCCGTTGTTATTCTAACTAATCATTTATAGCATGCCTTGGTTATCATTATTATGTGCAACTAGCAATGCACACTAGAGCTACATGCTCACACGTAGTGATTTCACTTTGCATGGTAATAGCTTTTGAGTCATGCTTGTTAAAAGGGTTTGGAGATAAATTGACCATGAATAAGTGGCACATGTTTCCTTATAACATAAATGTCCATCCATCTCCACTAGGAGATTTGGACACCAACAAATGGTAACAATATAGAGGTAGTATACCTATCTTGTAGATTTAGACAATATATTTGAACTACTATTAGGGCATAAAGACTTTGTACCAAATGTTAGCAATGGAAACAAATGTATTCCAAATCATGAGAATGAGCAAGCTTGGATGCATGTTCTAGCTTGTCTACTATATCTACCCTTTACAAATGAAGATAACTTTAGGGTGGCTAACAAAAGACCCCCATAGCATGGGTGCTTCTCCATCACTCCACAATAGATAAAGACTTAGACATCAAGTGAGATTGAGAGTGGGCCCTTACTAGCACTAAATGAATCATAAAAATTTAACAAGATAAGAACAATCCATATGACTAAGCTAGACCAAAGGATGAAGTACTTGTACTTTGAACCTATCTTAAGGTTAGCTTGGTGGCAAAAAGGGAGCTCACATTGTGCCCCCAATTTTTGCTTTGTTAGTCATAGTATAGGTGGTGTTGGAAATTTTTTCTACTTCCAAATATGAGGTGCAAGTTTTCTTCCATAAGCATGGGTTGGTGTATAAAAATGTTTACATTTGCATCCATTCCAAACACTTGGAAGTACACATAGTACAAGTGCTTGAAATGCCAAATATGATTTTCCTTTTGATACAAGGTCCATGAAATCTCAGCAATTACATGTTGGATTCTTTAACTATCATTACAGAACCACATAAACAAGTATTGCATTCATGTCGATTGCTAGCTTCTCCTTTTGAGCTGGACCACTCCATGATGCTCCAAAATAAAGGTGCAGGCATCCCATGTATCGTGTTTTTTATTGGTTTTTTTACATCTCTATGTTTAGTTGTCAACCATCCTTAACATTGCACTTGATTGTGAGCTAGAATCCTTCTTATAGCCCAAATGGTATCGTAAACGACTGCCTCCACCACCATTTCCTTCAAAGAATTTGGTGATACTGCCCCCTTGATTGGTTGAAAGGCAAAGGGTCCTCAAAGTTTAGTTTTCTTGTACCCTTTCTTCTAGGTATATTTTTAGTCACATACGTAGGCTTGTGAGAGGCATTTATTTTCTATGATCCCAGTTTCCCATCAACCTTTTGTTTTCTTTCTACAGTCAGATTGTTCCCTCTAAAATTAGGATGTTGATGCAATTCAACTTATATTTCCACCTCCTCAACTATCCTTGCTATTGTTAAGGTATGGGGCTAATTCCTTATTATAGTCAACTCAAAAGCTTCACTGCATTGCATCCTACACCATGAAACTTTTCGCCAAAGAATGTATGTCATTTTGTGCTCTATATTAGAGCATTGGCTAAATCACTAACACATGCATTGTACAAGCTGATAGATTCTTTGAATCCCTTCTCCACCACCAGCTTGCATGCATTGGCCGTCGCATCATCTTCCATAGCTACACACCTCCACCTACGACACAAATGCTTATGCTCATTTTGAAAACTCTTGCACGCATACTGTGATACGTGTATTTGGAGACTTTGTTCCCAATGAAATAAGCAAGATCTCTCTCTTCCTTGTATTAGGTTGTCCAAACCACCATTGAACATTGTGTGAATGGCCTTCCAATTAGTAGCTGCCTCATTTGCCATGAGTCCTCAAAAATCAATGCTTGGATGGCCACACTTCTCTATCACTTTATTCATCTTTATCCAAAAAATACTTATGCATTTGTATTATTTTCCTTCATCGCACATATTGCCATAGTCGTCAACTCTTATACACTACAAAAACACAAGATAGGAATCAAAGTTTAATGAGAACTATATTTGTTAAGTTCATGTTGTGATGATAAAATTATGTAAGAGAAACTACCTTGGGTCATACACATGTGCTGCCATGGTGTTCCAATCATTAATGTGATGCATGCGATCGAAGTATATCCAACTATTGCGTAGGTCCCTAGTGCCATTCCTTTGCATACAATTCACAAAGTCAACCCTTGAGGCTGGCCTAGTCATCATTGACATTTTGGATATAAAGCACTTGCTATCATTGTCAATGACTTGCCCAAGAAATAGGCTACCATGGAAAAATCTATATACATAATGTTGCTTTAACTTTAGAAGACAAGATTCCATCCCCTGATCACTCTTAGTGCATACTACACAACCCATGTCTTTGAACTTACATGCATGCAATATTGAACTTCATATGCATGGCTTTTTTATTATATTTTTGGGATGCATGGTATTCGTAAATGGAATAATATGTTAGTTGTTCCTCTAAATGAGTGGTTGGAGTTCCTCGATCATTGTTGAGAGTTTAGTGTCAGATATGGGAACACCTTGCTCACAAACTAGGGCACTTGTATCACTAGTCTTCTAGCCACAGTCATTTGCAAGTGTTGCAGTCCAGCTGCACTAAAGTATCTTACCATTTTCTCTACAATCTTTTGCACCTTTTTGACATTAGCTCTGCACGTGCCTCTTTGCACCTCATGATAATGTGTGCCTTGATGGATGAATAGGCTTGACATTGTTTACTGAAATCGAATTATTGGTTGATTTATACTAATTGATATTAATAAATTTTGTAATAAATACAATCTAATTTTAACTCATTCCTTGATTTTTATTATTATACATTATTTACTAATTAAAAAATTAAAATATTACTTATTGATTGACTCACGATTTAATACTGATAAATTTACTAATGTATATATTAACTAACTAGTGTGTGTGTGTGTGTGTGTGTGTGTGTGTGTGTAGGTAGAGAGATACGCACAAAGAGAGTGATATGCATAATCTAGGAAGGGGCTACTAGCAACTCTTCTTCGACAAAGAATGATTCCACAAGCCCCCTCTCCCAAACAAATGAGGTTACATGGAATTATTTTTCGCCAAACAAGGAGTTATTGGAAGCCCCTTCGCGACGAAAAAAATTCCATGTGTCTTTTGAGAGTAGAAGCATAGGACTTGTGGAATTTCTATTCGATTGTTGCTGGGAAGGGGTTGTCGACAACCCCCCACCCGAGTTTCACTCTCTACCTCTCTCTCCTCCGAGAGATGAAGATTTGGCATGGCAGATTTTTTTTCTCCAAGAAGGGATCATTGATAGCCCCTTCTCAGAGACAGAAAAAATAGCCAC